>NC_056437.1:21463893-22063893 GCF_018296145.1 Oncorhynchus tshawytscha
AGAGATGGTGCCAGGTTTCCTTTAGACGTGACGCTTGGCATTCATTCCAAAGAGTTAAATCAGATCAGAGAATCTTGTTTCTCATTGTCAGAGTCCTTTAGGTGACCTTTGCATACTCCAAGTGGGCTGTCATGTGCCTTTTACTGAGGAATGGCTTCTGTGTGTCCACTCTACCATAAAGGCCTGATTGGTGGAGTGTTGCAGAGATGGTTGTCCTTCTGGAAGGTTTTCCCATCTCCACAGAGCAACTCTGAAATGCTGTCAGCATCGGTTTCTTCCTTCCCCAGATCTGTGCCTCAACACAATCCTGTCTCGGAGCTCTACGGACAATTTCTTCAACCTCATGGCTTGATTTTGCTCTGACATGCACTGCCAACTGTGGGACCTTATATAGACAGGTGGGTGCCTTTCCAAATCATGTCCAATCAGTTGAATTTACCACAGGTGGGCTCCAATCAAATTGTAGAAACATCTCAAGTGTCACGCCCTGGTCAAAGTATTTTGTGTTTATCTTTATGTATTTGGTCAGGCCAGGGTGTGGCATGGGGTTTTTGTAATTGTGGTGTGTGTCTTGGGGTTTTGGTGGTGGTATTGGGATTGTAGCTTAGTGGGTTGTCTAGCAAGGTCTATGGCTGTCTGGAGTGGTTCTCAATCAGAGGCAGGTGCTTATCGTTGTCTCTGATTGGGAACCATATTTAGGCAGCCATATTCTTTGAGTTTGTCGTGGGTGATTGTCCTTAGTGTCTTACTTGTACTCTCTGTTAGTTTGCACTAGATAGGCTGTTTTCGGTTTTCATTACGTTTATTGTTTTGTAGTGTTTAGTGTTTAGTCGTGTTTACGTTTTGTTTAATAAATATGGATCGCAATCGACACGCTGCAGTTTGGTCCGACTCTCCTTCATCACCACTAGAAAACCGTTACAGAATCACCCACCACCAACGGACCAAGCAGCGTGTTAACAGGCAGGAACCACAGGAGAGGCAACAGAGGCAGCAGCAGCAGGAGCAGCAGCAGCTGCAGTGGGAGAGGCTGCACCACCTGGAGAAATGGACATGGGAGGAAGAACTGGATGGTAAAGGACCCTGGGCTCAGCCTGGAGAATATCGCCGCCCCAAGGAAGAACTGGAGGCGGCGAAAGCTGAGAGGCGCAGATATGAGGAGGCAGCACGGCGTAGCGGATGGAAGCCTGAGAATCAGCCCCAAAAATTTCTTGGAGGGGGCTCAGGGAGAGTGTGGCAGAGTCAGGAGTCAGACCTGAGCCAACTCTCCCTGTTTATCGTGAGGAGCCAAGGAGGAGACCAGAACCAGAGACTGTGAAGGAGTTAATGGGGAAATTGGAGGAGAGAGAAATGAGGGAGTTGCTGTGTTGGTGCTTTTTGCATGGAATTCGCCCGACGGAACGTGTTGGGGATTTGATGGCACCTGGGTTAGCGCTCCATACTCGTCCTGAGGTGCGTGTTAGTCGGCTGGTGAAGTTGGTGCCAGCCTCACGCACCAGGCCTCCTGTGCACATCCCTAGCCTTGCACATCCTGTGCCAACACTGCTCTCAAGATCTCCAGTACGCCTTCACGGTCTAGCCCATCCTGTGCCACCTCCACACTCCAGTCCTCCGGTAGCAGCTCCCGCTCCAGGCTTCCTGTGCGTGTCCTCGATCCAGTACCACCAGTTCCAGCACCATGCACCAGGCCTTCAGTGTGCCTCGCCTGTTCAGCGCAGCCAGCGCTTTTCTCCTCTCCTGCGCTGCTGGAGTCTCCCGCCTGTTTAGCGCAGCCAGAGCCTTCCTCCTCTACAGCGCTGCTGGAGCCTCCCGCCTGTTTAGCGCAGCCAGAGCCTTTCTCCTCTCCTACGCTGCCGGAGTCTCCCGCCTGTTCAGCGCAGCCAGAGCTGCCAGCCTGCATGGAGCAGCCAGAGCTGTCAGTCCGCATAGAGCAGCCAGAGCTGTCAATCTGCATGGAGCAGCCAGAGCTGTCAGTCTGCATGGAGCAGCCAGAGATGTCAGTCTGCATGGAGCAGCCAGAGCTGTCAGTCTGCATGAAGCAGCCAGTCTGCATGGAGCAGCCAGAGCTGCCAGTCTGCATGAAGCAGCCAGAGCTGCCAGTCTGCATGAAGCAGCCAGAGCTGTCAGTCTGCATGGAGCAGCCAGAGCTGCCAGTCTGCATGGAGCTGCCAGTCTGCAAGGAGCAGCCAGAGATGTCAGTCTACATGAAGCAGCCCGAGCTGCCAGTCTGCATGAAGCAGCCAGTCTACATGGAGCAGCCAGAGCTGCCAGTCTGCATGGAGCAGCCAGAGCTGTCAGTCTACATGGAGCAGCCAGAGCTGTCAGTCTGCATGAAGCAGTCAGTCTACATGGAGCAGCCAGAGCTGTCAGTCCGCATGGAGCAGCCAGAGCTGTCAGTCCGCATGGAGCAGCCAGAGCTGTCAGTCTACATGAAGCAGCCCGAGCTGCCAGTCTGCATGAAGCAGCCAGTCTACATGGAGCAGCCAGAGATGTCAGTCTGCATGAAGCAGCCAGAGCTGTCAGTCTGCATAGAGCAGCCAGTCTGCATGGAGCAGCCAGTCTGCATGGAGCAGCCAGTCTGCATGGAGCTGCCAGTCTGCATGGAGCTGCCAGTCTGCAAGGAGCTGTCAGTCTGCACGGAGACTGTCAGTCTGTAAGGAGCTGCCAGTCTGCAAGGAGCTGCCAGTCAGCACGGAGCCGCCAGAGCGGTCAGTCTGTAAGAAGCCGCCAGAGCTGTCAGCCTATATGGAGCAGCTAGTGCCGCCAGTCTGCCCAGCGCCGCCAGTGCCCCCAGTCTGCCCAGCGTCGCCAGTCTGCCCAGCGTCGCCAGTCTGCCCAGCGCCGTCAGTCTGCCCAGCATCGCCAGTCTGCCCAGCGTCGCCAGTCTGCCCAGCGTCGTCAGTCTGCCCAGCACCGCCAGTCTGCCCAGCACCGCCAGTCTGCCCAGCACCGCCAGTATGCCCAGCGCCGCCAGTCTGCCCAGCATCGCCAGTCTGCCCAGCGCCGCCAGTCTGCCCAGCGCCGCCAGTCTGCCCAGCGCCGCCAGTCTGCCCAGCGCCGCCAGATCTGCCAGTCAGCCAGACTCTTCCAGATCTGCCAGTCAACCAGACTCTTCCAGATCTGCCAGTCAACCAGACTCTTCCAGATCTGCCAGTCAACCAGACTCTTCCAGATCTGCCAGTCAACCAGACTCTTCCAGATCTGCCAGTCAACCAGACTCTTCCAGATCTGCCAGTCAACCAGACTCTTCCAGATCTGCCAGTCAACCAGACTCTTCCAGATCTGCCAGTCAGCCAGGATCTGCCAGTCAGCCAGGATCTGCCAGTCAGCCAGGATCTGCTGAAACCACCAGCCAGCCAGGAGCTGGTAGATCTATCTACCTGCCTGAGCTTCCTCTCACTCCTGAGCTTCCTCTCACTCCTGAGCTTCCTCTCACTCCTGAGCTTCCTCTCACTCCTGAGCTTCCTCTCACTCCTGAGCTTCCTCTCACTCCTGAGCTTCCTCTCACTCCTGAGCTTTCTCTCACTCCCGAGCTTCCCCTCAGTCCCGAGCTGCCTCGGTCCCGAGCTGTCCTTCAGTCCCGATCTGCTCCTCAGTCCAGTGGGGTTCTGGGTGGGGACTACTAGGCCATGGTCGGCGGCGAGGGTGGACTATCCAGGGACGAAGGGAGAGGGGACTAAGACATTAAAGGAGTGGGGTCCACGTCCCGCGCCGGAGCCGCCACCATGGACAGACGCCCACCCGGACCCTCCCTATTGTTTTGAGGTGCGTTCGGGAGTCCGCACCTTAGGGGGGGGGGGGTTCTGTCACGCCCTGGTCAAAGTATTTTGTGTTTATCTTTATGTATTTGGTCAGGCCAGGGTGTGGCATGGGGTTTTTGTAATTGTGGTGTTTGTCTTGGGGTTTTGGTGGTGGTATTGGGATTGTAGCTTAGTGGGTTGTCTAGCAAGGTCTATGGCTGTCTGGAGTGGTTCTCAATCAGAGGCAGGTGCTTATCGTTGTCTCTGATTGGGAACCATATTTAGGCAGCCATATTCTTTGAGTTTGTCGTGGGTGATTGTCCTTAGTGTCTTACTTGTACTCTCTGTTAGTTTGCACTAGATAGGCTGTTTTCGGTTTTCATTACGTTTATTGTTTTGTAGTGTTTAGTGTTTAGTCGTGTTTACGTTTTGTTTAATAAATATGGATCGCAATCGACACGCTGCAGTTTGGTCCGACTCTCCTTCATCACCACTAGAAAACCGTTACATCAAGGATGATCAATGGAAACAGAATGCACCTGAGCTCAATTTCGAGTCTCATAGCAAAGGGTCTGAATACTTATGTAAATGAGGTATTTCTGTTTTTATTTTTAATACATTTGCAAAACATTTATTATGGGTATTTTGTGTAGATTGATAAGGAAAAACATGTATTTCATACATTTTAGAATAAGGCTGTATCGCAATAAAATGTGGAAAAAGTCAAGGGGTGTGAATACTTTCCGAATGCACTGTAATATAAATAATGCACTTCAGGTTTTTGTGGTATATTGCCAATATACCATGGCTAAGGGCTGTATCCAGGCACTTGTGCAAAGGAACAGCCCTTAGCCGTGGTATATTGGCCATATACCACACCCCCTCTGTCCTTATTGCTTAAGCATACCATAGTATTCATGTGGGCAACCTCGGAAACAATGTTTCACTTTTGAGTTTTGATCTCTGTACCACCAGAGGCTGTGTCTACACTTGACACTTACATGCGGTTGCTGCTATCAGAATACGAAGATCGCATTGAAGGTCATAACAGGTCAAGATGTACAAAAGTCTCATTGTGGTCAGATTGTGTTCAGAACTGGCATACTACTTCAGCAGGTGGTCAGGGACGCATTGTGTGCGGATTTCTTCTCAGTCTGGATGCAATCAAGCCACCTGAAAGCGCATAGAGTGGGCGAATTCATCAGCACAAATCTTGTGTTTTGGGAGCGGCAGGCACATCTTTTCATTAAACGTTGGAGGAAATACCTTCCTAGCGTGTGAGGAACGTGTTTGCTGGCTTTATAAATGCTAGCCAGCTAGCTTATTAGGGAAAGCATTTTTGGGGGGGAGATATGCTAACCTGTTTGCAATACCCTTAGCTTTACTAGCTAGCTTATTGGCTAGTTACAGAGGTTAGCTGGCTAGTTAGCTACACTAGTTGGCTAGTGCTATCAAGTTGTTGTGTTATTTTCAGATTTAGCCTGTTCCACCATTTGCAGAATGCATACTGGTATTTCAATATAGTGTGGGAAAAGGGTATATGGATACTATAAATGCACTAAAAGAGTCAAATGAAAGCAGACGGTTCCATCAACCAGTTTGGAGCACATTCATCAAGTCTGATCTACTAAGTGGATTTTGCTCAAATCCGTTATGATTGATTTATTGTAAAAAGCCCACAATGTGGTTACTTATGGCTGATTTGGATATATTTGGCTGTTTTCACTGCACAACATTTGCATACATGTAAGTGGTCCCTTTTCAGGTTTAGAAGAAGTGACTGCTAAATGCTAACTCCAGTTCGTATAAACTGGTTTGCATAGCTAGCATACAGAAATCGGTAGTCAAAGTCTTTTTTAACTGTAATGCAGTTGATTGGCGACGATGACATGAATATGTGTTGGGGTTGACAGCCATACAAGCATTATACTCAGATTTGTATATCAACATAATGTGAAATACACATAAACAATAGCCTAAATATGTCAATTCCATTGTTTTGGTTGAGTTCAATTGACCTCTTTAACACGTCTATAACCATTTTCCATATAAAATATTAATGTGCTAGAACTGATGCGCATCAAGAAATAACGACGACAAATGTACTGGAAAACTGCTTAAATCAACTTTAGGCGCACTAGAGCACAGAAGATAAATTTGCTTGTAAGAAGTGGTTTTAACTCCATTTTAATGTAAACTTTACTTTGAGAAACCGAATCAAGAGAGTTAAGGGTTTTATGCATGCTCAGTTGTTGGGTCTCGAGCACTGGGCGAAAGGACATTTGAAATGGAAGTTATGGAGCTCCCTTGCGTGCTTCTGTTTTGTGGAAAAGTTACAGGAAACTGATATGAGGAGAATGATGCATTTGCATCTGATGGCCATCACGTATAAACTCAGCAAAAACAAAAAAGAAATGTCCACTCACTGTCAACTGTGTTTATTTTCAGCAAAATTAACATGTATAAATATTTGTGTGAACATAATAAGATTCAACAACTGAGATATAAACTGAACAAGTTCCACAGACATGTGACTAACAGAAGAGGAATAATGTGTCCCTGAACAGGGGGGGTCAAAATCAAAAGTAACAGTCAGTATCTGGTTTGGCCACCAGCTGCATTAAGTACTGAAGTGTATCTCCTCCTCATGGACTGCACCAGATTTGCCCGTTCTTGTCGTGATACCCCACTCTTCCACCAAGGCACCTGCAAGTTCCCGGACATTTCTGGGGGGAACGGCCCTAGCCCTCATCCAACAGGTCCCAGATGTGCTCAATGGGATTGAGATCCGGGCTCTTCGCTGGCCATGGCAGAACACTGACATACCTGTCTTGCAGGAAATCACAGACCGAGCAGTATGGCTGGTTGCATTGTCATGCTAGGGGGTCATGTCAGGTTGAGCCTGCAGGAAGGGTACCACATGAGGGAGGAGGATGTCTTCCCTGTAACGCACAGCGTTGAGATTGCCTGCAATGACAACAAACTCAGTCTGATGATGCTGTGACACACCACCCCAGACCATGATGGACCCTCCACCTCCAAATCGATCCTGCTCCAAAGTACAGGCCTCGGTGTAACGCTCATTCCTTCTACGGTAAACGGAAATCCGACCATCACCCCTGGTGAGACAAAACCGTGACTCGTCAGTGAAGAGCACTTTTGCCAGCCCTGTCTGGTCCAGCAATGGTGGGTTTGTGCCCATAGGCGACGTTGTTGCCGGTGATGTCTGGTGAGGACCTGCCTTACAACAGGCCTACAAGCCCTCAGTCCAGCCTCTCTCAGCCTATTGCGGACAGTCTGAGCACTGATTGATGCATTCCTGGTGTAACTCGGGCAGTTGATGTTGCCATCCTGTACCTGATCCGCAGGTGTGATTTTCGGATGTACCGATCCTGCACAGGTGTTGTCACACATGGTCTGCCACGGCGAGGACGATCAGCTGTCCGTCCTGTCTCCCTGTAGCGCTGTCTTAGGCGTCTCACAGTACGGATATTGCAATTTATTGCCCTGGTCACATCTGCAGACCTCATGCCTCCTTGCAGCATGCCCAAGGCACGTTCACGCAGATGAGCAGGGACCATGGGTATCTTTCTTTTGGTGTTTTTTAGAGTCAGTAGAAAGGCCTCTTTAGTGTCCTAAGTTTTCATAACTGTGACCTTAGTTTCCAACCGTCTGTAAGTTGTTAGTGTCTTATCGACTTTTCCACAGGTGGATGTTCATTAATTGTTTGTGGTTAATTGAACTGGCATGGGAAAAGGTGTTTAAACCCTTAACTCTGAAGATCTGTGAAGTTTTGTGGATTTTTACGAATTATCTTTGAATGACAGGGACGTTTATTTTTTTGCTGAGTACATACTGAACAAAAATATAAATGCAACATGCAACAATTTCAAAGATTTTCTTGAGTTACAGTTCATATAAGGAAATCAGTCAATTGAAATAAATTCATTAGGCCCTAATCTATGGATTAGGGCAGGGGTGTAGCCATGGGTGGACCTGGGAGGGCATAGGCCCACCCACTGGGGAGCCAGACCCAACCAATCAGAATGAGTTTTCCCCATAAAATGACTTTATTACAGACAGAAATACTCCTCAGCACAAGGTGTACCTGTGTAATGATCATGCTGTTTAATCAGCTTCTTGATATGCCACACCTGTCAGGTGGATGGCCTATATTGGCAAAGGATAAGTGCTCACTAATAGGAATGTAAACACATTTGTGCACAACATCTGAGAGAAATAAGCTATTTGTGCATATGGAAAATTTCAGGGACTTTTTTTTTCAGCTCATGAAACATGGGACCAACACTTTACATGTTGTGTTTATATTTTTGTTCAGTGTCCATTTCTATGCCATTGTAGGCTACTGTAGCTTGCATTTGATTTGGAGCTGGTAAACAGATTTAATAAATAGCCTATAAATTCAGTTTATTGCTGTAACTTTCTGTTATTATGCAATTATGAATGGCAAAGTTTAGTTTAAATGGGAAGTTATCAATTGGGAAGGGAAAGGAGATTGGGCCTATTGAAATAGCCTAGGCCCATTGAAAATACAAGTCAATCACGCAAATTGGCCTAACTATTGCATTATCCATTTATAACGGTGTGTATAACTTCTGGCACAATTGCCAGAAAATATAATGCGTTTTGTTTTTTTTCGTCCAAGTGTTCCTTGGGCAGAGTTGTCGAGATCCTCTGTCCAACTTTCATCACTCTTTCCTGACCGATTCATCCACAGCTATGCAAATGCAAAAAAACAAACATGTATTTACAATCACTAGCAGTCAAAGAAATCAAATCGACATCCATTGATGGAAAATGATATGGCGAAAATAATAAGGAACAATTCTATTTAGTTTTGCAACATATGCAAATTCTTTATTAAGCTTTTTTTTATGGCAAAAGCTTTTTTTACATTTGTTTTATGTCGCTACAGGTTACATTGACATTCCTTCTTAATTCGCTGTGAAAAAAAAGGTTAATGTGGACACGGTAGACACATTTAAATATAGCTGTAGACTCATGACATGTTCGCAATTCCATGATCAGAACTCAGTGATCAGAATACAAAAGCTGTCTAGACATAGAGAGTGAATGATGCCTAGGCTAGACTAGATGAGAAGAGACATTTTTTTCTGAGACAAACGAAATCACGCATCAACGTCATTCTCATGGAAATATCCAAGTAAATGCCCAATCGAAAAAAAATAAACGAAAATGCAGCTAGTGTACTGTCATTCCAGGTGCAATGTTTGACATGATTGAGTTAGCTTCAGTTGGCTATAACTAGCAAGTGACAAGGACGTTATCCAGCCTTCATAGCAACCATATTGTTTAGAACATACATCCAATTTATTTGCAAAAATAATTTACGAGTGGGTCGCATCTGTAATAACATGACCAAAAGATCTAACAACCAGATTTTTGTCCAGACTATATTTTTCTGGTGTAATAATGAAATTGTTTGAATTTACTTGTCAAAATAAAGTTTTAATGAAAATATGTTATTCATTGTTATTTTAATATCTTGGTAACCGTTTTATAAAAGCAATAAGAAAGGCGAGCCAGTGCTGTATCATGAATACAGTTACAGGTAAATGGGTTGACTGGCTGTCCTCTATCGTGTCGGGTAGAACAACACCATTTACTTTTGACTGTATTCATGATACAGCACTGCCTCTTGTACCTTATTTCTTAAATTTACTTTAGTCGAAAGCCCTGATTTGCAGAACACTGAGACAAAACCCTGTCAAATGATGACAACCAACATCTGGTAAACAGCGAATGAAAGCATGGGAGCTACCGAGTTGGTGGCAGGGGGGGTTTATAAACAAAATGACAATCTCCAGATATTAACTATACAGTAATTGCAGATCTTTTGGCAGCATATTGTAACAACTATGTCCTTGTTGAAGTCAAATTGCAGGCAGGTGCAGAACATCGCTCAGTCACAGACTATGCTAAAAAAATAAACTGCAAGAATATCCCAAATGAATTAAAGGTGTTAAGTGCATCAGTGTGCATAGACTATGTGCATAGACATAGGTGTATCGTTGTGCGTCATCTACATTCTTGACAGACTGGTGCTTTTTTCATCCTCTTTGATGTGTCACGAAACAGTGTGAAATTGTTTTATCTGACTGTGAAGTGCACGTCAACAGAAAAAAAGCTAAAACAACATTTTCGGGTGGGATTACATTTGCACTGACATGCAAGAGAGAGAGGTGGGCCCCAATCCATCACAAAGAAATACAGAAAAGTTTGACTGTGCCCTTAAAGGTTTTCTTTATACATGCCTGTGTTGTGGGGCCCATGTTGTGCTGAACATCCTATGGAGGGGGAAAAGGTGCTGCATTATTGACAAGCTGCTCTTGTTCGGGTGCTCCTGGGTGCACTAAGCCCTGTGGTGGAAAATAGATTCCGCAGTAAATAGTAGCGATAAGGCACGAGGCCACTGAACCCTGGCGCTCTCCACCTCTAGATCATCGCACAACGCGCTCTGGAGCTTCTCATTGCTCAGCTGATAGGACACTTCTCAGCCACAGCCTTTTATTGATCCATCACCTTTTCATTTAGAGGGCTGTCCAGTCTAAGCCCTGCCTTGCTCTCCACAGCACAGCTCCTTTGCTGGCCAGCCCAGACAGCCATCACTCTTGGTCTTGTTCCCTTCCCCTTTTCTCATCCCCTTATCTCACCGCTGCTGAACAACAACCGAAATGCAAGCAGACATGAAATGAGTTTGTGTACCTCACTCGACATGGCCCTGAAGAAAGGGGTAGGGGGTGTTGAGTAAGCCAAAGGCAGCATCAGCGGTGATTTGATAAGTGTCTGTGTTCGACAGGCGGCAGCTGCGAAGGTGGAGGATCGCACAGCTGTAAGGGCCCCTATCTGCTGCCTACCTCCACTGTTCAGGCGGTCACAGAGAGGAGTAGGAGAGGCTGAGCCCACACTCCTCCTGCCTGTCACAGACAGTCTGAGCTGCCTTGGTACTGCTGTACTGAAGGGGGTAAACATGCCTGCAGCTGGAGAACAGAGCCTGCTCTCTGGCCCCACAACAGCCTGGTGGTACTCGAATACTGGCTATGAATACTGTGCCTATTAAAACCATAAAACCTGCCGTAGCAATATTTATGGATAAGCTTTGTTTACAATAGTGTCAGTGCACACACTTGTTATCTAACGAAATCTGGAAGGATCTACTTGTGACTCCTGTGCCTACACTCATATGTTCCATTTGGAATGAAGCCTATGATTATGTAAGCTCAACCTGCTTTTTGTTTGTTCAAATGAGGTGCTGCCTTGAATTCATCCTATTTTGGATATTTTCCATGGGTACACTCCAATTTTCAAATATCTGTGAGAAGAGCACAATTGGTATTTTCACAATGTCCAAAATCATTTCATGATTTTATTTGACAATGTGTAACAAGGGTATGCATGCTACAGCATGTATTTCATGAAAACTTCAAAGCGAGTCTGATTCTATTGGGTCCCATATAAGCCAAACCTAATGTCTCAGCTTCCATCCTCCCATTGATAATAGAACAAAGCTCTAAATGTATATGTTCTTCATGGAGGCTGAAGGGTTGAGTCATAAATCACCAGTCTCCACCTTCACTGCAAATAGTCTCACATTGCATCTATTATGCAGCTATGTTTAACAAGAAATGTGGATCTGAAGTTAACATGTTAGCGTGCCTTTTGAATCCATCCAAAATCAAGTTTATTGGTTGCGTACAAAGATTTGCAGATGTTATCGCAGGTGCAGCGAAATGCTTATTTCTAGTCCCAACAGTGCGGTAATACCTAGCAAAAGAAATATATGAAATAATAATAATACTAATATCAGAACGAGCAATTGTTCTTCTGTCTCGTGGTTGTTGGTAATCAGGCCTCAAACGTGATGATTGAGTTGGAGACATGCATAGCCACGCATTCATGGGTGGACAGGGAGTAGGTTCCTGCTATGTATGCCTTGCATAACTACACAACTAAAAAAGGTTACAGAGAAAGATGGCATACAGCAGAGAAGAAAGGATGAAAGTGATTTCACACAGATGTGACGATCTTAACGGCCCTCATAAAAACCCTGCATATCTTCCATAGTTCTTCCACATGGTTTATTATGTGGCTTAGCCTATTCAAATATATTGTGGGCTTTGTATGTCACATACACTGAGTGTACACAAACATGTACGAAACATTAGGAACACCTGCTCTTTCCATGACAGACTGACCAGGTGAACCACACCTGTTAAATCCACTTCAATCAGTGTGTATCAAGAATGCCACCCAAAGGACATCCAGCCAACTTGACACAACTGTGGAAAGCATTGGAGTCAACATGGGCCAGCATCCCTTTGGAACGCCTTGTAGAGTCCATGTCCCGACGAATTGAGGGCAAAAGGGGGTGCAATTCAATATTAGGAAGGTGTTCCTAATGTTTTGTACACTCAATGCATACACACACAAATATTAATAATTGTGTTAGATCGTTAAATTCTACTGATCAAACAACATTATATTCAGATATGAATAAACTCTGTCTGTATAAAATATTTTATGTACTTTGGCAGATTAAATTTAAGTTGTACATTGCCAAGCGTCTATGAATCAGCAACGACAACTTGATAAGCATCTCACACTCTCTATTTCTCTCAGCTTCTCTCCATCCCTCTACCATCCCACCCTCGGTTTCTTACTACCATAAGTCTCCTCTACCTTCCCACTCTGAGTGTCCTTGCATCTATCATCTGCCCTCCCCCTCCTTTCCTTTCATCTTTGTGTATTCACAACCACAAACTCAAGAGGGAAATCTGTTTGCACATGGGCGCCTTTGACGATCTGAACTGGGATCTCCTCTGCCCGCCCCCCTCTTCTCTCTCGCTCTTTCTCTCTCCCTCTCTCTCTTTATCACTTCCCCCCTCTCTCTCCCTCTCTTCCCCACTCCTCTCTATCACACACTCCCCTCTCCCACTCCCCTCTTTCTCACACACACCCCTCCCTCTCTCATCAACTGCTGAAGATGTCACACATTGTATTCACAAGAGGAACACACAGTAGATGAGCTATCTGTGAAAGTAGCCCCAACGCTACACTGCTGCATGTATGCATCTAATGATCAGAACAGTACAGTGTCAGAGCATAGCACCCCTCAATGAATACTAATTTAAACACTAAATGATTGTGTAGAGCCATATGCGCGTTGTGCCCGTAGAATCTTATTCCCCATACACATTATGCAACTTTCTGATCACCCAGTTTTAATTTGGATACTAGTTTAGGCTATATGGTATAAGCCCAAACTCTTAGAAAAGGGTTCTTCAGAGGGTTATCCTATGGGGACAGCTGAAGAACGCACAGTTGTGTCAAGTTGCCTGGATGTCCTTTGGGTGGTGGACCATTCTTGATACACACAGGAAACTATTGAGCATTAAAAACTCAGCAGCGTTGCAGTTCTTGACACACTCAAACCAGTGTGCCTGGCACCTACCACTATACCTAATTCAAAGGCACTTCAATATTTTGTCTTTCCCATTCACCATCTGAATGGCACAAACACAATCCATTTGTCAATTATCTCTATGCTTAAAAATCCTTCTTCAACCTGTCTCCTCCCATTCAACTACACTGATTGAAGTTGATTTAACAGGTGACCTGGTTTCACCTGGTCAGTCTATGTCATGGAAAAAGCAGGCGTTCCTAATGTTTTGTACACTCAGTGTACATTCTCAGAAAACAGGGCAAATACAGTTGATCTGCCTCTCGCAAAGCCTGCAGTCTAGAAGCTGATGTTCTAAACCATATTCTGGGAAAACATCAAAGTGAGAAGGTAATCCTTTTGGAAAAAGCTCCTGACTGTGAATACGTGGAAAGGTGCACCTGTAAACTGCTTTAAGCTATGCTATCATAATGTTTTATTCTGTAAACATGTGGGTGACCTGGTGTCTTTGTTCCTCAAGTGATTTGTGATCGGGACTTGAAACAACGCTGACAGAACTGCCTGGCAGTTCAAACTCACTTAATTATGCCATTAGCTCCAGTCAACATAGCAAATGGGTCATCCCACTGAAATGGAGAGAGAGATAGAGAGTAGGTGAAGAGAGGGAGTCTGTAGTAAAACAACTATTTGAGACTGCCAGGCTTAAAAAGCTACAGTACTGATGACATATTGTCCAACACAGTTATCACCATGATATAAACAATAATGATAGCAACTGACTTAGTTATGACACAAACAGTTATGTAGGTAACCTAAGCTTCAATTAGTCAGCTAAACTATTTTCAGAGTCAGCAAAACTCAAAAAGTCCATAGTTATCTAAAAGGAAACAACCCCAAAAAATGAATCCGCACAACACAAATGAACATTGCAAACTCAAGACAAGCATCTGCTATTTACAGCTGATAATGTGTGTCCAAAATATTATCACCCCTTTGGAAAAGCTTCCAGTTTGCTGTAAAACATTGAAGAGGAACCGCAAAATCTAAGACGAAAACTCATTTAGGAGACTGTCTATTTTAAACTGAACCCCAAAAAGGGGAAGCAGGGAAGGAAGGAGGAAAGCAAACAATGGCTTGAAATAGTTTAGAAATGTGTTCCTTTGTGTGGCATTAATCCACATGCAAAGCAAGATTGTCTTCTGTGTTGGGCAACTTGTCCTTCCATGAGACAGGATTTGCTGAAGATGTTTTTTTTGAGAGGAAGATGCTCCAAGTCCTCTGGCCAACAGGGATAAATACAAGAACTGAATGCCGCCAGACAGACTAGTTGAAAACAGACAGCCGAGATCCAATGTAAAAGGATTTGATCCCGTTTCCTGTCAGCTAAAGCTTGATCATATTAATGCACCATACTGTGGTCCACCCCGTCAATATAGTCTATTGGATTAGCTCATACATAAGTCACATTTAATGTCATTGGAGCTCCCTTAAGAAACTCAGATTCTTCCCCATCTATTCTTAGTGTTCCTGACTGAAAAGTGAGCAGCGATATCACTATCATTATGTCACTTCTATCAATAGGGCCTGCTAACATACAGAGGAGGTTGCTTTGGGGAAATCTCATAATATCTGAACTAATCACAATTCCACAAAAATGTGGTTACGGAGCAGAGTGATATTAGAGAGGGCAGGGACAGTGATTCCCTACAGCTTGCTGTATTTTAGCTATGGAAAATGTTTTACTGAGGAAGATAGATAGAAAACTCAATGCTGATTGGTTTACACATGCACACAGTTCAGCAGGTCTCTTGAGCAGCCGGGCTTTTCATGCTCAATGGAAAATGTCTTAGACTATGAATTCTGGTCTTGGTCCTCGAGCAAGTCCAACCCAGCTGGTGGCCTCCAGGCAGAATTGAAATAACCAAATTAATAATTGAATTCAAACCCCCAATCAGACCACAGAGAGGACATCACAGAGATTAAATGGGCAAGTCAATTAGATTGAAATAACTGTCTGACTTTGAGTGACAAGCAAAGCTGTCTTTCTGTGAACAATGAACTCAGTTTTGAGTTTGTATGGTTCTTGACATATACCAAGTAGGCCTAAGGCAAGCTACCAAGGTAGAACAGACACCTGATAGGTCTTAGGTCAGTTAGGATCACCACTTTATTTTAAGAATGTGAAATGTCAGATTAATAGAAGAGAGAATTATTTATTTCAGATTTGTATTTTTTCATCACATTCGCAGTGGGTTTACACTCAATTGGTACTTGGTAGCATTGCCTTTAAATTGTTTAACTTGGGTCAAATGTTCTGGGTAGCCTTCCACAAGATTCCCACAATAAGTTGGGTGAATTTTGGCCCATTCCTCCTGAAAGAGCTGGTGTAACTGAGTCAGGTTTGTAGGCCTCCTTGCTCACACACGCTTTTTCAGTTCTGCCCACAAATTATCTATGGGATCGAGGTCAGGGCTTTGTGATGGCCACTCCAATACCTTGACTTTGTTGTCCTTAAGCCTTTTTGCCACAACTTTGGAAGTATGCTTGGGGTCATTGTCCATTTGGAAGACCCATTTGCGACCAAGTTTTAACTTCCTGACTGATGTCTTGAGATGTTGCTTCAATATATCCACATTATTTTCCTGCCTCGTGATCAACATGATGCTGCCACCCCCACGCTTCACGTTTGGGATGGTGTTCTTCGGCTTGCAAGCCTCCCCCTTTTTCCTTCAAACAACGATGGTCATTATGGCCAAACAGTTATATTTTTGTTTCATCAGACCAGAGGACATTTCTCCCAAAAGTACGATCTTTGTCCCCATGTGCAGTTGCAAAACCATAGTCCATAGTAATCTGGCTTTTTTCATGGCGGTTTTGGAGCAGTGGCTTCTTCCTTGCTGAGCAGCCTTTCAGGTTTCGTCGATATAGGACTCATTTTACTGTGGATATAGATACTTTTGTACCTGTTTCCTCCAGCATCTTCACAAGGTCCTTTGCTGTTGTTCTGGGATTGATTTGCACTTTTCGCACCAAAGTACGTTCATCTCTAGGAGACAGAACCCGTCTCCTTCCTGGGAGGTATGACGGCTGCGTGGTCCCATGGTGTTAATACTTGCGTACTATTGTTTGTACAGATGAACGTGGTACATTCAGGCGATTGGAAATTGCTCCCAAGGATGAACCAGACTTGTGGAGGTCTACAATTATTTTTCTGAGTTCTTGCGTGATTTCTTTTGATTTTCCCATGATGTCAAGCAAAGAGGCACTCAGTTTGAAAGTAGGCCTTGAAATACATCCACAGGTACACCTCCAATTGACTCAAATGATGTCAATTAGCCTATCAGAAGCTTCTAAAGTCATGACATCATTTTCTGGAATTTTCCAAGCTGTTTAAAGGCACAGTCAACTTAGTGTATGTCAACTTCTGACCCACTGGAATTGTGATACAGTGAATTATGAGTGAAATAATCTGTCTGTAAACTGTTGTTGGAAAAATTACTTGTGTCATGCACAAAGTAGATGTCCTAACTGACTTTCCAAAACTATATTGTGTTTACAAGAATTTGTGGAGTGGTTGAAAAACAAGTTTTAATGACTCCAACCTAAATGTATGTAAACTTCTGACTTCAACTTTATGATAGACAGGGACACAACACTGAGTTGTATAAAGGATAGATATTACTGAAACCATGCTATTATATATGGGGTAGGGTTGGGCGGTATCCAGATTTTCACACTTCATACCGTTGCTGTACCATACAGTATACATTATTACCTGAAGTGCCCACAAGGGGCGCTTTTTATTAAATGGTATTGAAAATCATACCATCTGTATTTTTAAAAACCCCAGTAGACAATACAAATGGAATATTGCCCAAGGCTAATATGTGGTGCCAAAAACTTGAGAACTTCTCATTCTGTCCTCTAAATCGTCATGGTAAGTTGCAGCTCTTGTTAAGGGCAGACTAAAAGTGTGGGCTAGACAAAGAGAGGGGCATCATTATTATATGTGACCCACCACCTGGATTCGGTCCTATGCTGCAAAATTTGAAGTAGTGTGTTAGACATGGGCTAAAAGTAGAGACTCCAAGCTATAAAATTGTAAATCATACACTACAGTTGAGGAACAATGAGAAAGTTATTCTGCTTTGAAAGTTGATAAACTTGTAACCCCACTTTTGAGAAAATGTCCCATGAATGTTTTGGTACACCTACTGGAGTGCTCTTTGTTTACACCTATGCAGCATCATTCACACCCTCTTAAGCCTCAGCCCCAACCATCTCGTTAAGGATTCACATTGTAGTAAAAAAAACTAAGATTTCAAACAAAAAGTGATGAAAGTAGTAGCAAAAAGTAGTAGTAAACATTAATTGTATCTAGTCCTTGGCCTATATCCTAATCTGACTTTGGTGCAGGCCATGTTGTTCTTCACATTACCATCTCTGGTCAACACACCCCATATGAAATAAAATCTAAGTTTATTTAACACATGCACAGGACACAGAAGGTGTAAACGGTACAGTGTAATGTTTACTTGCATAGTGGAGTCTTTTGTTTAGACATGTAGCTAGCTAGCTAACTAAACAATAACCATAATCCCAACTCTGATGCCGCGTTCAAAACAACTGGGAACAAAATAATAATAAACTCAGAATTTCATTCCGGGACCTCGGGCCTCTTTCTAGAGCTCCTACAGAGGTCATACATGTAATGTTATCTAGCGAGCCAGCCTGCTAAAGTTAGCTACAGTAGATAGCTAACAGTATGCTTTAACTTGCAATGAAAATGACTTTCTGACCAAATTAGAAGCATATTATATCTGAAAATGTAGCTAAACTCTTACCCATATACATGGATGAACGCTTCTCCCTCATGGATGCCATGGTTGCCCTTAGTTTGATGTGATTTGGAGAGAGGAGTTTTATACAACAGCCTTCTTTCTGTGTTTTCTTTTTGGACTCTCTCTGCATTTGGCAATAATCTCTCTGCTCCCACCAGTCAAAGAGAGTGAGCACGGCACGATCATCCTCCAGAATGTAGTCCATCACAACGTTTTCACACTGTGCTTTGTCGATAGAGCTATTACTTTCAGGGCAGCAATGTTGAGAACAGTAGCTACGTTTATTCAGTTCTTCATGATATATTTTTTTTAAGCCGTGGAAAACAGGATTATCCACACATATTTAGCAGCTCATGTTATAGACAGAAGCATGCTACATAGCAGACCAATCCAAACTCATCTCTCATCCATTATCTCAGCCAATCACAGCAAGCAGAAAGGTTCCTGTATTTTTCGAGGCTAAGCCAACTAGGCTCGTTATTTAGCAATTTTATTCGTATTTACAGATGGCATACAAGTTCGTTATTAAGGCACATGAAAGTTCACATGTTCCACATGTTCCATTTGTGCCCCAAAATATCTTTTGATACACATTTTTACACAAACTTCAAATGCCTCTCCTGTGAAGTAGTGACGTGACACATATGACCTATTTACTTCAGAATTTTCCTTTGTCTACACCCATTCTTTGAGAGTGTCACGTGTGCTCCCTCTCCGGCCTCTAGGTTACCAGGCTGCTTGTTATGGCGCACAGCTGTCACCATCGTTACACGCACCTGCGTGTCATCACTCACCTGGACTCCATCACTTACTTGATTACCTGCCCTATATATGTCACTCCCTTTGGTTCCTTCCCCAGGCGACATTGTTTCTGTTTCCTGTCTGTGCGTTGTTTGTGTTTCTTGTTTAGTATTATGTTTCATTTATTTATTAAAACACTCACTCCCCAAACTTGCTTCCCGACTCTCAGCGCACATCGTTACAGAGAGGGAGCTTTTGAGCATCCTCTGTTCTCTAGCCGAACCTGTCTCCCAGAGAGGCCTGAGATGTCCCACTCTCTCTCAGGCTATGTTTGTGCAGTATTTTTAGGGAGGAATTCATTCAGGTGAAAAAACAAATGCTCTGGCATTATTTATAACATGCATTGTCACGACTGTCTGGAAAGAGATCCCTCTGCATGGGCTGGAAAAGGAATGTGGTTGGAATAGGAACCCCGATTCTGTCTACATTTTTACATTAATGGAGATTAAGATTACTGACATTTTCTTCTCCCACCATACATTCTATAGGTTCCTCATGCTAGCTTTAACAGCAGTTGTCCATACTAAACAGTTAATTGATAGAGTGCTCTAGCAGGAAAATATTGGATAGTTCATTGGGGTGCTAACACATCATGGCGTAGAAATGGACCATGCTTCTGGCCTTCCTGGTTTATGGCGTACAGCAAGTTAGGCCATCAAGTATTCTTGGGAGAGACAGAGTGATGCCATATTTTTTCATGCGTCCATACAGCACAATGCAAATTTACAGGTACAGTAACTGCCAAAATAAAGGAAACAATAACATAGTGTCTTAATAGGGTGATGGGCCACCACAAGCTACCAGAACAGCTTCAATGCACCTTGGCATGGAGTCTACAAGTGCCGTCTCAGGCGTCGCTTCAGAATCTCCCATAAGTGTTCAATTGAGTTGAGATCTGGTGACTAACACACACACACACCCACCCACCCAACCCCCTATCCTTCTTTAAAACCTATCTTTCAAAGTCACTGATACCTCTTCTTCTAGCCATGGTAGCGAAAAATAATAGGCAACTGGGCATTTTTATACATGACCCTAAGCATGATGGTTAATTGACTCAGGAACCACACCTGTATGGAAGCACCAGCGATTCATTCTGCAGACATCTCTGCATACATTGTAATTCCTCACAAAGCTAAGCCTGATCATTGGAAACACCAATAAAACACTTTACATGCTGTATGGGTGTAGTGGTGAGGTTGGACCCAGGCGCAGAGAAGTGACCAGACGAGGAATTGGTGGTTCAAGATAAACATAATACTTTACTGAGGAACGGTAAACAAACGATCACAGTAACACTGGGAAAACAACAAACACTAAGTCTCGAAAACTCACTCAGGAGACAAACGCACACGGCAAACAATTCAAGCTTCTGCAAAGGAAACCAGAAAAAAACCTCTTTTAACAGGTAAATCATAATGAGTAGTAGGACACATCTGAGTGTCATTAATGTCTCTAGGACTGTCTCTGCCGCCCTTTGGTGACAGGTGAAACCATGACAATACCCCCACTTTCTAGGAGTGGCTGAGGTGTGGGCAGAGAGAAGGGACTGGTCCTTACCATCTTGAGTCTGGAGACGGGAGACATGGAAGGATGGCCAGACCCTTATAGACCTGGGAAGCTGGAGACGATAGGAGACCGGGTAGATGCGACTCAGGAGCATGAATGGTCCCATGTAGCGTGGAGCGAGCTTCTGTGAGTCCACCTTTAAAGGGAAGATCATGGGTGGAGAGACACACCCGATGACCTGGTCAGAGGAGCCAAAGAGGCCTTCGGTGTCAGTTTGCCTGGTATTGGTGTCGGGCAGAGGAGTGGAGCAAGGAGGATCGCGCTCTGATCCAGATGGGCGACATCGTCGAATGAATGCTTCGGCTGATGGCTCCCCTGCATCGGCATCTTGTTCAGGAAACGGGGGGCGAACCCGAACTGACACTCAAACGGTGACAATCCAGTGGATGAGTTCAGCAGAGTGTTATGAGCATATTCCGCCCAGAAGAGGAATTGCTTCAATTGCTGGCCTGAGAGGAAACTTCTCCAGCTCCTGGTTGGCCCGCTCCTGGTTGGCCCACCCTGAGGAGAGACTCACTGACGCCCCCAACAGGGAGCAGAAGGCCTTCCAACACCGTGTGACGAACTGGGACCCACAATGTCCTGAGGAAGTCGGTGTAGTCAAAATACATGGGTAATCCTGAGATCAGCGGTCTCCTTCGCTGAGGGCAACTTGGGTAAGGCGATGAAATGGATTGCCTTGGAGAACCGATCGACGACCACCGGGATAGTGGTAAACCCTTGGGATGGAGGTAACCCTGTGATAAAGTCTACGGACAGGTGGGACCAGGGCTGGCTGGGGATGGGCTGAGGTTGGAGCAACCCAGCCGGTCGCTGTCAAGAGGACTTGCTTTGTGCACAGGTGGAACAGACAAAGGATCTCACATCCTCAATCATGTTGGGCCACCAGAATGTCTGCCTCAGGAACTCCAGTGTCCGATTAACCCCTGGATGCCCAGTGAATTTAGAGGTTGGTGTCCCCATTGTAGTACTCCAGAACAGGCTGATTGCGGAACATAAAGTCTGTTCGTGGGACGCCTGCCGGGGTCAGGTTCTCAGGTCTGGGCTTGTCGTACCATGGCCTCAATACTCCATATCACAGGGGCCACAATGCGGGAGCTGGGGATGATGGGCTCGGAGTCCCTCTCCTCATTAAAGACATCATGTTGGCGGGAGGGGGCATCTGCTTTCTGATTCTTGGATCCAGGGAGATAAGCTAGTGTGAAAACAAACTGTTAAAAACAGCCTACCTAGCGTTCAACCTCTTGGCTTCTTGAATGGAGACCAAGTTCTTATAGTCCATCCAGATCACGAAAGGATGAGGTAACCTCCGCAGTAGAGATTCAGCACCCTTCGCACATTCACCTGTCATGCTCCTGTGGGCTCAGATGTGTGTGTCCCAGCTGCATGGGCTCCACAATGCTGTGTTTGGGGGGGCTTGGGGTGCTCAGGAAACTGGGATACTGGGGTAGTGTCAAAAAGGCGCTGTCTCACGTTCTCGGAGGCGGTTGTAGATCCTGATTGCCAGCGTTATCAGGGACTCGAGGTCCTTTGCCAGTTCCCGAGAGGCCAGTTCATCCTTGATAGAGTTAGACAAACCCTGATGGAAAGCGGTAACCAGGGCCTCCGTATTCCACCCACTCTCGGCGGCGAGGGTGTGGAACTCAATTGCCAAGTCAGCCATTGGTCTACCCCTTGGCGGATGTTGAACAGTCAGCTAGCAGCTTCTCGTCCGCCGACTGGGTGGTCGAAGACTAGTTGCAGCTCGGCATGGAAGACTAATACGGAGCTGCAGGATGGTGGCTCTTGTTCCCACACCGCCGTTGCCCACGCCAGAGCCACCCCCCTCAGCTCCCAGCTGTGCCCTGGACACCATATGTGAATAGATTGCCCCCCATCTATCGTCAGAGTTCGTACTATTAGGTGATCTAAACTGGGATATGCTTAACACCCCGGCCATCCTACAATCTAAGATAGATGCCCTGAATCTCATACAAATTATCAAGGAACCTACCAGGTACAACCACAAATTCGTAAACATGGGCACCCTCATAGATATCATCCTGAACAATTTGCCCTCTAAATATACCTCTGCAGTTTTCAACCACGATCTCAGAGATCACTGCCTCATTGCCTGCGTCCATTATGGGTACGACCAACCCTCATCACTGTCAAACGCTCCCTAAAACACTTCTGCGAGCAGGCCTTTCTAATCGACCTGGCCCGGGTATCCTGGAAGGATATTGACCTCATCCCGTCAGTAGAGGATGCCTGTTGGTTCTTTAAAAGTGTATTCCTCAACATCTTAAATAAGCATGCCCCTTTCAAAAAAATGTTGAACTAAGAACAGATATAGCCCTTGGTTCACTCCAGACCTGACTGCCCATGACCAGCACAAAAACATCCTGTGGTGTTCTGCATTAGCATCGAATAGTCCCCGCAATTTGCAACGTTTCAGGGAAATCAGGAACCAATATACAGTCAGTTAGGAAAGCAAAGGCTAGCTTTTTCAAACAGAAATTTGCATCCCGCAGAACTAATTCCAAAAGGTTTTGGGACACGGTAAAGTCCATGGAGAATAAGCGCACCTCCTCCCAGCTGCCCACTGCACTGAGGCTAGGAAACACTGTCACCACCGATAAATCCACGATAATCGAGCATTTCAATAAGCTATTCTCTACGGCTGGCCATGCTTTTCACCTGGCTACCCCAACCCCGGCCAACAGCTCTGCACCCCCCACAGCAACTGGCCCAAGCCAACTGCCCCCCCCCCTCCCCCCGCTTCTCCTTCACCCAAATCCAGACAGCTGATGTTCTAAAAGAGCTGCAAAATATGGATCCCTATAAATCAGCCGGGCTAGACAATCTGGACCCTCTCTTCCTATAATTATCCGCCGCCATTGTTGCAAGCCATATTACTACTCTGTTCAACCTCTCTTTCCTATCGTCTGAGATTCCTAAAGATTGGAAAGCGGCCGCGGTCATCCCCCTCTTCAAAGGGGGGGACACTCTAGACCCAAACTGTTACAGACCTATATCCATCCTGCCCTGCCTATCTAAAGACTTCGAAAGCCAAGTGAACAAACAGATCACCAGTCATTTCGAATCTCACCGTACCTTCTCCGCTATGCAATCCGGTTTTCAAGCTGGTCACAGGTGCACTTCAGCCACGCTCAAGGTCCTTATCAATATCATAACCGCCATCAAAAAAAGACAGTACTGTGCAGCCGTCTTCATCGACCTGGCCAAGGCTTTCGACTCTGTCAATCACCGTATTCTTATCGGCAGATTCAACAGCCTTGGTTTCTCAAATGACTGCCTCGCCTGGTTCACCAACTACTTCTCAGATAGAGTTCAGTATGTAAAATCGGAGGGCCTGTTGTCCGGACCTCTGGCAGTCTCTATGGGGGTGCCACAGGGTTCAATTCTTGGGCCGACTCTTTTCTCTGTATACATCCATGATGTCGCTCTTGCTACTGGTGATTCTTTGATGCACCTCTACTCAGACGACACCATTCTGTATACATCTGGCCCATCTTTGGACACTGTGTTAACAAACCACCAAACAAGCTTCAATGCCATACAACACTCCTTCCGTGGCCTCTAACTGCTCTTAAATGCTAGTAAAGCGAAATGCATGCTCTTCAACCGATCGCTGCCCACACCCGCCCGCCCGACTAGCATCACTACTCTGGACAGTTCTGACCTAGAATATGTGGACAACTATAAATACATAAGTGTCTGGCTAGACTGTAAACTCTCATTCCAGACTCACATTAAGCATCTCCAATACAAAATTAAATCTAGAATCAGGCTTCCTATTTCACGAACAAAGCCTCCTTCACTCATGCTGTCAAACATATTCTCGTATAACTGACTATCCTACCGATCCATGACTTCAGTGATATAATTTACAAAATAGCCTCCAACACTCTACTCAGCAAATTGGATGCAGTCTATCACAGTGCCACCAAATCCCCATATACTTTGTCACCAAAGCCCCATATACTATCCACCACTGCGACTGTATGCTCTCGTTGGCTGGTCCTCACTACATATTTGTCGCCAAACCCACAGGCTCCAGGTAATCTATTAGTCTTTGCTAGGTAAAACTCCGCATTATCTCAGCTTACTGGTCACCATAGCAACACCCGCCCGTAGCACGGTCTCCAGCAGGTATATTTCACTGGTCATCCCCAAAGCCAACAACGACTTTGGCCGCCTTTCGATCAAGTTATCTGCTGCCAATGATTGGAACGAATTGTAAAAATCACTGAAGTTGGAGACTTATATCTCCCTCATTAACTTCAAGCATCAGCTGTCAGAGCAGCTTACCGATCGCTGCAGCTGTACACAGCCAATCTGTAAATAGCCCATCCAACCAAATACAGTTGAAGTCGGAAGATTGCATACACCTTAGCCAAATACATAAGTTTTTCACAATTCCTGACATTTAATACAAGTAAGAATTCCCTGTTTTAGGTCAGTTAGGATCTCCATTTAATTTTAAGAATGTGAAATGTCAGAATAATAGTAGAGAAAATGTTTCATTTCAGCTATTATTTATTTCATCACATTCGCAGTGGGTCACAAGTTTACATACACTCAATTAGTATTTGGTACCATTGCCTTTAAATTGTTTAACTTGGGTCAAACATTTCGGGAAGCCTTGCACAAGCTTCCCACAATAGGTTGGTGAATTTTGACCCATTCCTCCTGACAGAGCTGGTGTAACTGAGTCAGGTTTGTAAGCCTCCTTGCTCGCACACGCTTTTTCAGTTCTGCCCACAAATTTTCAATGGGACTGAGGTCAGTGCTTTGTGATGGCCACTCCAATACCTTGACTTTGTTGTCCTTAAGCCATTTTTCCACAACTTTGGAAGTATGCCTGGGGTCATTGTCCATTTGGAAGACCCATTTGAGACCAAGCTTTAACTTCCTGACTGATGTAATGAGAGGTTGCTTCAATATATCCACATCATTTTCCTGCCATTTATTTTGTGAAGTGCACCAGTCCCTCCTTCTGCAAAGCACCCCCACAACATGATACTGCCACCCCTGTGCTTCACGGTTGGGATGGTGTTCTTCGGCTTACAAGCCTCCCCCTTTTCCCTTCAAACATAACGATGGTCATTATGGCCAAACAGTTCTATTTTTATTTCATCAGACAAGAGGACATTTCTCCAATAAGTACGATCTTTGTCCCCATGTGCAGTTGCAAACCGTAGTATGGCTTTTTATGGTAGTTTTGGAGCAGCGGCTTCTTCGTTGCTGAGTGGCCTTTCAGGTGTCGATATCGGACTCATTTTATTTTGGATATAGAAACTTTTGTACCAGTTTCCTCCAGCATCTCCACATGGTCCTTTGCTGTTGTTCTGGGATTGATTTGCAATTTTCGCACCAAAGTACATTCATCTCTAGGAGACAGAGCACGTCTCCTTCCTGAGTGATGTGACAGCTGCGTGGTCCCATGGTGTTTATACTTGCGTACTAGTGTTTGTATAGATGAACGTGGTATCTTCAGGCGCTTGGAAATTGCTGCCAAGGATGAACCAGACTTGTGGAGGTCTACAATTTCTTTCTGAGATCTTGGCTGATTCCTTTTGATTTTCCGAATGATGTCAATCAAAGAGGCACAGAGTTTGAAAGTAGGCCCTGAAATACATCCACAGTTACACCTCCAATTGACTGAAATGATGTCAATTAGCCTATCGGAAGCTTCTAAAGCCATGACATCATTTTCTGGAATTTTCCAAGCTGTTTAAAGGCACAATCAACTTAGTGTATGTAAACTTCTGACCCACTGGAATTGTGATAGAGTGAGTCATAAGGGAAATAATCTGTAAACAATTGTTGAAAAATTACTTGTGTCATGCACAAAGTAGATGTCCTAAACGACTTGTCAAAACTGGTTTGTTAACAAGAAATTTGTGGAGTGGTTGAAAAACGAGTTTTAATGACTCCAACCTAAGTGTATGTAAACTTCCGACTTTAACTGTACCTACCTCGTCTCCATATTTGTTTTTGTTTTTCTGCTCTTTTGCATACCAGTATTTCTACTTGCACATCCTCATCTGCACATCTATCACTCCAGTGTTAATTGCTAAATTGTAATTACTTTGCCACTATGGCCTATTTATTGCCTTACCTCCTTACTTCAACTGCACACACTGTATACAGATTTTTCTATTGTGTTATTGACTGTACGTTTGTTTATCCCATGTGTAACTCTGTGTTGTTGTTTTTGTCGCACTGCTTTACTTTATCTTGGCCAGGTCGCAGTTGTAAATGAGAACTTGATCTCAACTGGCCTACCTGGTTAAATAAAGGTGAAATATATATATATTTTAAGTCTCTCAAGCTCACGAAGGTATATTAAATTGCTACTGTGCTGAGTTTCGTAGACGTAAGCTGTATTGCACTTGTTTAAAAGAGCAAGTTTAATGTTGTGAAGCTGACAGCTGTAAGCCTTCGTTATTATTCTGTTTTTAAGTTAAAGGTTACTCTTCTACCATACTGAGTGGGTATGCAAATGCTTGGTGCACTCTGACCAGATTCATGGTAGAATAACAAAGAACAGTTTTTACTCTGAAAACCCTGATGGCATCATGTTTTATCTCTGAAAGTTGTAGGAGCACTTTCTTTGTACATCAATATATCGCAACACAAGAGTTCTGGCACCAGTTTTTTGTCTGTGTCCATAGTTTATACACACATTGTCCACATACCAACAGCATGGGCTCCGTCTGTTCACATGGAGATAGGAGGGAAAATATGCCAATGTACCCCTGATAAGTGATGGAGCCGATCAAGGGTAGCATTCCAGAGAGACATCAGAGACTGTAACGTTCTTTGTTTCACGGAAACATGGCTCACTCGAGACATCTGATCTGAGTTGGTAAAGCCACCTCGTTTCTTCACGCATCGCGCCGACAGAAACAAGCATCTCTCTCTGGTAAGAAGAAGGGCGGGGGTGTATGCCTTATGATTAACGAGACATGGTGTGATCATAACAACATACAGGAACTCAAGTCCTTTTGTTCACCTGACTTAGAATTCCTTACAATCAAATGCCGACCGCATTATCTACCAAGAGAATTCTCTTCGATCATAATCACAGTCGTTTATATTCCCCCCTAAGCAGACACATCGATGGCCCTGAAAGTACTTAATTCGACTCTATGTAAACTGGAAACCACATATCCTGAGGCTGCATTTATTGTAGCTGGGGATTTTAACAAGGTTAATCTGAGACAAGGCTCTCCAAATTCTATCAGCATATCGATTGTGCTACCAGGGCTGGCAAAACCCTAGATCACTGTTATTCTAACTTCCGCAACGCATATGAGGCCCTCCCCCGCCCTCCCTTCGGAAAAGCTGACCACGAATCCATTTTGTTGCTCCCATCCTACAGACAGAAACAAAAACAGGAAGCACCCGCGCTCAGGTCTGTTCAGCGCTGGTCTATTAAAACATTCCCCAACCAGAAACCACGCATTCAAGATTCAGGACAAGGTGACCGGAAACATGACCGAATACAAACAGTGTAGCTATTCCCTCTGCAAGTCAATCAAACAAGCTAAGCGTCAGTGTAGAGACAAAGTGGAGTCGCAATTCAAAGGCTCAGACACGAGAGGTATGTGGCAGGGTCTACAGTCAATCACAGAGTACTTGCTCCCAGACAGAATAAAAACAACTTCTTTGCTCGCTTTGAGGAAAATACAGTTCCACTGACACGGCCCGCTACCAAAACCTGCGGGCTCTCCTTCACTGTAGCCAACATGAGTAAAACATTTAAACGTGTTAACCCTCGGAAGGCTGCATGCCCAGACGGCATCCCCGGCCGCGTCCTCAGAGCATGCGCAGACCAGCTGGCTGGTGTGTTTACGGACATATTCAATCAATCCTTATCCCAGTCTGCTGTTCCCACATGCTTCAAGAGGGCCACCATTGTTCCTGTTCCCAAGAAAGCGAAGGTAACTGAGCTAAATGACTATCGCCCTGTAGCACTCACATCCGTCATCATGAAGTGCTTTGAGAGACTAGTCAAGGACCATATCAACTCCACCCTATCTGAGACCCTAGACCCACTCCAATTTGCTTACCGCCCCAATAGGTCCACAGATGACGCAATCGCCATCACACTGCACAGTGCCCTATCCCATCTAGACAAGAGGAATACCAATGTAAGAATGCTGTTCATCGATTACAGCGCAGCATTTAACACCATAGTACCCTCCAAACTGTGTGTGAGTGTTGTGTCAGGAAAATAACCTCACACTCAATGTCAACAAAACAATGGAGATGATCGTGGACTTCAGGAAACAGCAGAGGGAGCAGCCCCTTATATACATTGACGGGACAGTAGTGGAGAGGGTGGAAAGTTTTAAGTTCCTCGGTGTACACATCATGGGCAAACTGAAATGGTCCACCCACACAGACAGCGTGGTGAAGAAGGCGCAGCAGCGCCTCTTCATTATCAGGAGGCTGAAGAAATTCGGCTTGTCACCAAAAACACTCACAAACTTTTACAGATGCACAATCGAGAGCCTGGTACGGCACCTGCTCCGCCCATAACCGTAAGGCTCTCCAGAGGGTAGTGAGGTCTGCACAACGCATCACCGGCTGCAAACTACCTGCCCTCCAGGACACCTACACCACCCGATGTCACAAGAAGGCCAAAAACATAATCAAGAACAACAACCACCCGAGCCACTGCCTGTTCACTCCGCTATCATCCAGAAGGCGAGGTCAGTACAGGTGCATCAAAGCGGGGACCAAGAGACTGAAAAACAGCTTCTATCTCAAGGCCATCAGACTGTTAAACAGCCATCACTAACATTGAGTGGCTGCTGCCAACATACTGCCTCAACTCTAGCCACTTTAATAATGGAAAATTTGATGTAATCAATCTATCACTAGCCACTTTATATAATGCTTACATACCCTACATTACTCATCTCATATGTATATACTGTACTCTATACCATCTACTGCATCTTGCCTATGCCGTTCGGGCATCACTCATTCATATATTTTTATGTATTCATTCCTTTACACTTGTGTGTGTATAAGGTAGTTGTTGTGAAATTATTAGGTATTACTGCACGGTCGGAACTAGAAGCACAAGCATTTCCCTACACTTGCATTAACATCTGCTAACCATGTGTATGTGACAAATACATTTGATTTGATTTGATTTGGATATCACATGATGTCAATACAAAGATAAGGCATTGAAATGTTTGTTTTTTTATTGATTATTATGATTGCCGGCTCTGCTCCAATCACTAAATACTGCCAAATTGCACAGCCATGACAATAATCACAATAACATACAGGCTCCAGTTTATTACTGCTTTTATAAAAACATTTTTTTACATCAACAATGAATAAATAGTTCAGGCAGCAACCCTCATGTAAGCATTAATTTTTTGCAGCTCGTCATTTTCACACCTAGTCAATAATTATTGGCTTTATTAAAAAAAGCTGATGATTGCTTTAACTACAGGTTTGACTTGCTGAGGGTATTATGAAACCTAAAGGCTTCGTCTGCAAGGAAGGCAGATGATCCATTTTCAAACCTTCTACACTGAGAAAAAACACTGAAATATTGCTGAAGCTCTTCATTGTCTCTATCGATCACTTCTATGAAACTTTCTACAGAAATATGCCTACAGAATTGTAATTTTCGTGAATGTTTGCAGTCTAAACCTATACAGCCGTGGCCAAATGTTTTGATAATGACACAAATATTAATTTCCACAAAGTTTGCTGCTTCAGTGTCTTTAGATATTTTTGTCAGTTGTTACTATGAAATACTGAAGTATAATTACAAGCATTTCATAAGTGTCAAATATTTGCAGTGTTGACCCTTCTTTTTCAAGACCTCTGCAGTCCAACCTGGCATGCTGTCATTACATGTACTGTAATTGGGATTTTTCCTGGGATGCATTTACGATGCAGAGAAGAGGTATGAACCATCACCTTCAAGCTCTTCTGAAAAGCCCATCAGCGTCAGAATAACAAAGTAGCTAGTAGCTGTGCAACCTTTTGAGTCTGACTTTCTTCAGAATTATTCTCAGTTGACATTACTTTAATTGGCATAAATACATTTGTTAAGATGCTCCCTCTTTCCCCTTACCCAGTCAGGAAGCTCAAGCCTGGGGGTATCAGGGCCTGAAATCAGCAAGGATAGATTACAAGTTGAAAGTCTTAATGCTGCATTACTTATTTATTGAAACACTGAATATTGGTTTACTGGTACATGCTCCTATGTCATCAATGTCATAATAATCATCAAACTCTCACAGACCCATTTACCATCACAAAACGCCTTAATGCATCACAGAGCTCTGCCTATAATAACTTGAATGGACCATGAACCAAAATGTGTTATAAATTAAAAGGAGGTAGTAAATCCCATCGGTTTAATTCGAACTCCATTGAGCAGCAATGTTCAGTTTATGTGGAAACCATTCACAGCACAGTCAATGGTCTGTGACTTCACGCTACAATACCCAAGCAAATAAAGTAAAAACACAGGTTTAACCATGCAGGTGTGTGTGATATCTAGTTGATGATGTACATTTGCCACACCCTAATTCCCCCCTAAAATGGCTGCTTCCATTTGGCTCAATTATCAATCAACCAAACCATTCCTCCCTTCCTCTGCAACACGCATAATAATGAGAAGAACATGCCTTCCACCAATAAACCACCAACATACCCTCCACCCTCCCAGACACTTTCATGGTAGATACCGCCCGTCCGTGTCCACGACTGATTGAACCATAAAGTCTCCAGCGAGCTAATGGAAAGGGCCCACCCACAGCATGCTCACACACAGGAATGGATTCAACCCTTCTGCAATTAAAGCTAATATGAGGCCAAAGGCGTAGCCTAATGGATTTCAATAAAGGAGGCTGGCTGCAACAGACAATTGGGACGTTGATTTATGTGTGCTGAACTGTGGAGGGAGAGTGGTTGATGTACAGGAAGCACTGTGAGGAGCTGTGCACATCTCAGTGGTTGTTTCTCCTAGAGGGACATCATGCACTGCTGAGTGTAATGACTACAGGCTCAATCTTTCAAAGGTGATGGGTTTGGGGATGGATTGACCTTTACACTGACGAGATTCCTGTTTCCACTCAACATACCATATCATATGAGCATTTGTCTGATCTTTAAACCTGACCAAACACAGCAGAGCCATAACAGAGGAGTTACGATTATTTAATTGGATAACAAAGGATTCATGCCTTGTTCTCATTTGCAAAAACATTCTATATTTACAGTGCAGGCTGTTCAGGGTCTTTCCTCCAGTAAGTAAGAATGAAAAATACACAGTACACCACTTACATGATTTATAAACAATTGCCAGTGGATTCCAGATTATTACTCACTTCCTACAGACAATGGTGTAACTGTGCACACTATAGGAAACAGAAACAATAGCTATACCTGTCATGCTTGTCATATTACATAATACCACAAACACTATGTCTATACAGACATATTGAACAAACTCTTGATAACCGGCTATCCATTCCTCCTGCATCCTCACTGTCTTTTATCCTATAATCTTTGCTCTTGCTTCCACACACACCAACAGGCACGACAACGCCTCTTCCCCCTCAAGAGGCTGGAAAGACTGCTAGGCACTACAGAGGGTAGTGCATACTGCCCATCACTGGGACCGAGCTCTGTACCAGACAGTGTCAGAGAAAGGCCCTAAAAATTGTCAAAGACTCCAGCTAGCCAAGTCACAGACTGTTCTCTCTATTACCGCACGGCAAGCAGTACTGATGTACCAAATCTGGAACCAACAGGACCCTGAACAGCTTCAAACCCCAAGCCATAAGACTACTAAATAGTTAACCAAATAGCTACCCAGACAATCTGCATTGACCCTCTTTGCACTAACTCGTTTGATTCATCACATACGCTGCTGCTGCTGCTATTTATTATCTATCCTGTTGCCTAGGCACTTTACCCCTACCTATATGTATATATCTACCTCAATTACCTCATACCCCTACACATCAACTTGGTACTGTTACTCTGTCTATATAGACAAGTTATGGTTACTCAATGTGTACTTGTTCTTCATCTTACTATTTTTTCTATATTTTTCTCTCTGCATTGTTGGGAAGGGCTAGTAAGTAAGCATCTCACTGTTAGTCTACACCTGTTGTTTACTAAGCATGTGACAAATAACATTTGATTTGATGGTTTTCACCATCTGCTCTCAAGTATTCTCCATGTCTCTAATGAGTCTAATCCAACACCCTGTTTGCAATATCTCGCATATTCTCTCTCTCTCTCTCTCTCTCTCTCTCTCTCATTCTCTCATTCACACACACTTCACACCCTAGTTTCTTGCTGTCTAGATTTCTAGCACACACTTAGACACTTCCAACCTATGCTCTCTCCCTATCTCTCTATTCTTTCTCCGCTTCCTTTGAGCTATGGATCGTTTGATGTATTTTCATCACACTGGGCATTTGGTTGGGATTATTATTCATTATTCAGGACTGTTCTCCTCTACCCCCCAGCTGGTGTGATAGACAGGGATCCAGCCTGGCAGCCTCCCTCCCTGGGTCTGGTGGTGAATCACACTTTATGTATTGTGACCTGGGCTCTCCAGGAATTAACATTTAAGAGGCGTGCAGTGGCATCCCACATGCACAGACAGAAAAAGAACAAAGACAAAAGTAGGCATGCACTCACTCATACAAACAAGAAACCATATTATTTCATTGCTATTAGGTAAGGCAAACACCCCGCCCAATCCCCAACTCCCCAGTCCCCAAATCCCCACTGCGTGACTAGATGAGATATACAAAATGAGCAGTGAACACTGATAAATCATTTTCATAAGCTCTGGTGGTCTTCGCCAACATTTAGGACGACATGGGTGATTGGTCACCGTGCACAATAGTCTCAAAGGCGCTGGTAAAAAAAAAAGAGAGAGCGATAGAGAGATAAAGCTTAGTGCAAACAGAACCCCCCCACACACTTTTTTATCTGACAAATGGAGCCCTTGGGATGTCACGTGTTTACACATTGATTATTTTTTGGGTAACTATAAAACAACATTACATGTTTACTATGCATGTTTTATGTGTTCCAACTATCATGCAACATTAGGCTACAATATCATTTTAAAAGATAAACGTCGAAAAATACTTTGCTTATTATATATCTATTAGCCTACATTGGCATGTTACAGGCTGTATCTTCTCATTTAAACAAGTTAAGTACACATTAAGTAGGCCTAGGCTATACATCAATACGTTGTGTTCAGACTTACAATAGCAAGCACTGATATTTATATAATATGTTTCTGTAAATCAACATAAAATCGTCTGCAAATTGAATCAGAGTTTGCTAAACCAGTAAAAGACTAACAAACAAGCAAACACACGACACATTCGGATCTGATGTAAACGAATCCCATACGTACCTCGGATAAAAACGGACTTCATTTTGGAGATAGATTCCAAAAGAAGGCACCTCTTGTGTGCGTGGTAAAATACTTGTTCTCTGCTTGAAAAGCAAAGACCCTGTTCAGAGGGATAGCAGTGGAAAATCCAGGGCACCGTCCATGAAAACTTTAGCCCAAGGTTTTAACATAGAAGCGAGATGGAGAACGCAGTCTCCTCTTCGCACCACGCTTAGTCATTTGAGAGGTGCGCAGGGAACAAATCCTCCGATTTACATCCGAATACAGGCAACCCAAAGGAACGTCTCCAAACGGACCACATAAACGCACGGGTGGCAGCAATCCAATGGGCTACAGAATTAAAACCAGCAGCTGTCCACGGTTAAGAACAGTCATATATCCAATCATCCTTCGTGTGGTTTCCAACGCAGAGTTATCCTAGATGAGTAGTTCATTGTCGGTTGGCTTGTGAAGGTGGGGATCCAAAGACCTGCGCATCTCTAGCAACTTAGAACAAGCTAGGGCAGTGGGGAGATGCAGGCGCGCGGGCGTCTTTTTGAGCCAGAACGTGAGGAGGCAACTGAGATCATGGACTCATTTACACGGGCAGCCCAATTCTGATATTTTTTTTCCCCTAATTGGTCTTTTGACCAATCACATCATATCTTTTGACATCTGATCTATTTCAGAGCTGATCTGATTGGTTAAAATACCTATTAGTGAAATAAATATCAGAATTGGGCTGCTTTTGTAAACGTAGCAAATATGTTGGTGTTGCTGAACTTCTCTGTACTCTTTGATCACAACCCATATCCTTGAACAACAACCACATACACGCAGAACCGATGATCGCAACAAACGACATCCACCTGGCAAAAACTGGTTGTATCAACGTTGTTTCCACGTCATTAAAAAACACACAAAGCAACAATATGATGACTATGAATCAATGTGGAAAACTGATTGGATTAGTGAAAAGACTACTGTTTTTTTTACCCAACTTTTAACCTAAATCCAATGGCATGGTGACATTTGTTGTTGATTTAACGTTAAATTCACGTTGACAACACAATCAAATGTAAATCACAACTAGACGTTGAAATGATGTCTGTGCCCAGTGGGTAATACGCATCTCAGTACCATTATGTGATGGACAGCAAACAAATTGTATATTTATATTTAGTGATAGGTGTTGGTAGTGCTCTTGATTTATCTCGACCAGTTTAATTGATTGTAAACACGACATAAAAAACGAGCTTATATCATAGGCTAGTCGTAATGATAGGTGAGTATGAGATCTTCCTATCAGGCTATTCTAAATTAAGAGAGAGAGACGCCTCCCAGCGGTGGTGCACGTCCCTGACTGTACTGTCTCAACAAGCCTATATTATATATTATCCATGTTGCTGTAAAAAAAAAGAAAAAGCACACCATTTAATAGAAGCGTATCAATCGTTGTTTCATGAAATGTTTGCCACAGAGAAGACAAACATGTTTTTTCTATGAATGTCTGTAAAACACACTTCAACAGAGATTTATGTTTTTGTCTTTTCCGCCTTGCCTCATTGTGTTTATGCTAATCAGCACCATGGACAGCGCACGTATCCACCGCGCTCTTTCCCTTCGAGACGAGTAAACTTGAGGCTATCCTGCAGTAAGGAGTGCAGACGAGAACACTGGCTGTTGTAATTACTAGTCCTGTTTCCATGATAGATGGATGATTTGGCTCCATGTGTTTAATGAACACTGTGTGCAAGTAACAGCAGGCCTAGCTCATGCAATACTAAACGGAACACTATTTTGCGCCATAGAAAACATAAACTCATCAAAAAAAGAAATGTCCTCTCACTGTCAATTGCGTTTATTTTCAGCAAACTTAACATGTGTTCATACAAATATTTACACAACAAAATTCAACAACTGAGACATAAACTGAACAAGTTCCACAGACATGTGACTAACAGAAATTGAATAATGTGTCCCTGAACAAAGGGGGGATCAAAATCAAAAGTAACAGTCAGTATCTGGTGTGGCCACCAGCTGCATTAAGTACTGCATTGCATCTCTTCCTCATGGACTGCACCAGATTTGCCAGTTCTTGCTGTGAGACTTTACCCCACTCTTCCACCATGGCACCTGCAAGTTCCCAGACATTTTTGTGGGGAATGGCCCTAGCCCTCACCCTCTGATCCAACAGGTCCCAGACGTCCACTATGGGATTGAGATCCGGGCTCTTCGCTGGCCATGACAGAACACTGACATTCTTGTCTTGCAGGAAATCACGCACAGAACGAGCAGTATGGCTGGTGGCATTATCATGCTAGAGGGTCATGTCAGGATGAGCCTGCAGGAAGGGTACCACATGATGGAGGAGGATGTCGTCCCTGTAACTTACAGCGTTGAGATTGCCTGCAATGACAACAAGCTCAGTCCGATTATGCTGTGACACACTGCCACAGACCATGACGGACCCTCCACCTCCAAATCAATACCCGCTCCAGAGTACAGGCCTCGGTGCAACGCTTGTTCTTTCGATGATAAACGCAAATTCGACCATCACCCCTGGTGAGACAAAACCGCGACTTGTCAGTGAAGAGCACTTTTTGCCAGTCCTGTCTGGTCCACCGACGGTGGGTTTATGCCCATAGGCGCCGTTGTTACTGGTGATGTCTGGTGATGACCTGCCTTACAACAGACCTACAAGCCCTCAGTCCAGCCTCTCTAAGCCTATTGCGGACAGTCTGAGCACTGATGGAGGGATTGTGCATTCCTGGTGTAACTCGGGCAGTTGTTGTTGTCATCCTGTACCTGTCCCGCAGGTGTGATGTTCGGCTGTACCGATCCTGTGCAGGTGTTGTTACACGTGCTCTGCCACTACGAGGACGATCAGCTGTCCGTCCTGTCTCCCTGTAGTGCTGTCTTAGGCGTCTCTCTAAGTAATGTGCCATCCCGCTGTACAAAAACTGGTTGAATCAATGTTGTTTCCACATCATTTCAAACCCAGAAATGTCAATGTGATGATGTTCAATCAACGTGCAAAATGAATTGGATTTGCAAAAAGTAATCCATTTAACTTCATTTAATCATTTTTTCACCCAACTTTGAACCTAAATCCAATGACATGATGACGTTTTTTGTTGATTTCACCTTGAATTCACGTTAGTTGACAATTCAACCAAATGTAAATACAAAACTAGATCTTTAACTGAAGTCGGCCCAGGAGGATAGACAACACATAGCTTCAGAAAACAAAAACACACATTTGTTAGGGTCAGTAATTTGTGCAAATCTCTGCATTCATTACCTGCCTGTCACACTTGGCATCCATTCACATGAAACAGACATTCTTTATTCCATCGTGGCTTGGACCTCTGTTCCCAACAAGATCTCATAGTCTCATTTCAGTATTCAACATTTATCAAATTTTGGGGGGTTAAGTTTGGGCATTAATTCTGACTGGTTAAGGTAAGGGTTAAGGTTTAGGATAGGTCTAAAACAGTAAAAATATCATGGTTGGGTGTAGGCATTAATTCTGACTGGTTAAAGGTGCAATATGCAGAAATCACCATTTCCTGTTTGCTACAATTCTAATAGTTTTCCCAATTTCAGCTTTTCTGACATAACAAGCTATGTATAGTGTAGAGAATCATTGTACCGAATCGTACCAAAATAACTTTTCAATAACCAGAAATATAGTATTTTCAGCTGTTTGAAGCTGGTGTACAAAACTGAAAGTAAAAGACACAAAAACAAAACTTAAAAACAGGAAGCATTGAAATGGCTAACATCTACCACTACTTAGACTTGCTTTCAATGAGAATGACAGATATACAGTGGGGCAAAAAGGTGGGGCTCATAATAGCTCTTTGAGTGGGTAGTCTGGCAGAAAGCCTCCGTCTCATTGAGCACGGTCACGAGAGAGTGTTCTTGCGTTCCTATGCGTTTCTTCAGACAATGAAATTCTCCGGTTGGAACCTTATTGCTGATTAATGTTTAAAACATCCTAAATATGGATTGCATACATCATTTGACTTTCTACGACCTGTAACGGAACTTTTTGAGTTTTTGTCTGTCGTGCTTTTTGAGTATTGAATGCTGGGCTGAACAAGCTAACAACAAGTGGCTAAATGGTGGGCTTTATGGAACTTTATGGAATAAATCAGTCATTTATTGTCAAACTGGGATTCCAGGAACTGCCTTCTGATGAAGATATTCAAAGGTAAGTGAATATTTATAGTGTTTTTTGTAGCTTCTGTTGACGCCAAAATGGCGGCTATTTCTTTGGGTTCTGAGCGCCGTTCTCAGATTATTATTTTTCCGTAATTTAAAAAAAAACACAGCAGTTGCATAGAGGATACATTTATCTTTAATTCTGTGAATAACACTTGCATCTTTTATCAATGTTTATTGTGAGTATTTCTGCAAAATCACTGGATGTTTTGGAATCAAAACATTACTGCACGTAACGCGCCAATGTAAACTGAGATATTTATATATATATATATATATATGCACATTATCAAACAAAACACACAATACATGTATAACATGATGTCCTATGAGTGTCATCTGATAGAGATAATCAAAGGTTAGTGATTCATTTTATCTATATTTATGCTTTTGTGACTGTGAAAAATCGCTGTGTGTGTTTTTGAATTTGGTGGTCATCTAAAATAAATATATGTTGTGTTTTCGCTGTAAAACATTTTAAAAATCGGACACGATGGGTAGATTAACAAGATGTTTATCGTTCATTTGCTGTATTGGACTTGTTAATGTGTACCCCCTAGCCCCAACATGTTATATACCCTTTGTTGGCAATGACAGAGGTCAAACGTTTTTTGTAAGTCTTCACAAGGTTTTCACACACTGTTGCTGGTATTTTGGCCCATTCTTCCATGCAGATCTCCTCTAGAGCAATGATGTTTTGGGGCTGTTGCTGGTCAACACGGACTTTCAACTCCCTCCAAAGATTTTCTATGGGGTTGAGATCTGGAGACTGGCTAGGCCACTTCAGGACCTTGAAATGCTTCTTACGAAGCCACTCCTTCTTTGCCCGGGCGGTATGTTTGGGATCATTGTCATGCTGAAAGACCCAGCCACGGTTCATCTTCAATGCCCTTGCTGATGGAAGGAGGTTTTCACTCAAAATCTCACGATACATGGCCCCATTCATTCTTTCCTATACACGGATCAGTCGTCCTGGTCCCTTTGCAGAAAAACAGCCCCAAAGCATGATGTTTCCACCCCCATGCTTCACAGTAGGTATGGTGTTCTTTGGATGCAACTCAGCATTCTTTGTCCTCCAAACATGATGAGTTGAGTTTTTACCAAAAAGTTATATTTTGGTTTCATCTGACCATATGACATTCTCCCAATCTTCTTCTGGATCATCCAAATGCTCTCTAGCAAACTTCAGATGGGCCTGGACATGTACTGGCTTAAGCAGGGGGACACGTCTGGCACTGCAGGACGGCGGCGTAGTGTGTTACTGATGGTAGGTTTTGTTACTTTGGTCCCAGCTCTCTGCAGGTCATTCACTAGGTCCCCCCCGTGTGGTTCTGTGATTTTTGCTCGTGATCATTTTGACCCCACGGGGTGAGATCTTGCGTGGAGCCCCAGATCAAGGGAGATTATCAGTGGTCTTGTATGTCTTCCATTTCCTAATAATTGCTCCCACAGTTGATTTCTTCAAACCAAGCTGCTTACCTATTGCAGATGCAGTCTTCCCAGCCTGGTGCAGGTCTACAATTTTGTTTCTGGTGTCCTTTGACAGCTCTTTGGTCTTGGCCATAGTGGAGTTTGGAGTGTGACTGTTTGAGGTTGCGGACAGGTGTCTTTTATACTGATAACAAGTTCAAACAGGTGCCATTAATACAGGTAACGAGTGGAGGACAGAGGAGCCTCTTAAAGAAGAAGTTACAGGTCTGTGAGAGCCAGAAATCTTGCTTGTTTGTATGTGACCAAATACTTATTTTCCACCATAATTTGCAAATAAATTCATTAAAAATCCTACAATGTGATTTTCTGGATTTTTTTTCTCATTTTGTCTGTCATAGTTGAAGTGTACCCATGATGAAAATTACAGGCCTCTCTCATCTTTTTAAGTGGGAGAACATGCACAATTGGTGGCTGACTAAATACTTTTTTGCCGCACTGTATGACTCACATTTCTATGTGAATTTGGCCTGCTCACCCAAAAAGTTACATAATGCAGCTTTAAGGTAAGGGTTCATGTTTGGCATAGTTTTGAAAGAAAAGAAAAAAGAAAAAAGAATGCTTGGCACTGGGATTGAACCCACAATCCTCGGAGCCGGAGCGCACAGGTAATAGGAACTCACGTTGCCCCCAGTGGAAGGTATTGAAGGAATCTCCCGATGTCCTGGATACCTGGCCGAACGTTGAATACTGAAGTCTATCTGGTGTGATCTAGCTACTCTTCCCTACTTATGAGATATGGCTAATTTGCCTCTGGAGGCTGAGAAAATGCTGCACTCCACTGCATTGTTTTTCAGAGACAACACAAACCTCATTAACATCTTGCAGCCGGGACAATGTGAAATTGCTTATGTTAAGCTGCAATTACATGGCAACCTACTCTTTTTACTCACACTCACATTTCATCATTTAATTGGATTTTCTAACATTTCCTGTTGTTTGCAGGCTGCAGGCTGCAGGATGGAGGGGTGTAAGTGTAAGTCTCTCTAAAATGCATGTCTAAATCTGCCTACCCCTAACACTGTGAATAAGAACTTTTGTCAGTGACTCAGTATAATGTAGAAGTAATTCTACCTGTTAAACATGTTCCTATGATTGTCAGGGTTGGCAATCTGTTTATTAACCAATACATTTTAGCTGAAGTAATCGTGTATCCAATTGACTTGCTCCTGCCATACAGTACAGCTATGACTGGGCTGTAAAGTATTTCCTTCACATTACAACAAGCACAATGATGCAACATGCTCTTCTGCTTCTTGCATACACACATTTATATGAAGCTTCATGAAAATGTAGTAGCTTATAAGCTGTCTATAATATTGGTGAATGCTCATGGCATGTTTGCTCTGGTCTTCGGCTGTGTTTGTACCATCCCTTTGACTCTTGTTCCACCCTAATGTTGAGCATTAGTAAACAACAGCCTTTGCCAGGTCATTTTTTCTGCTGCATTAAGTAATGATGCCTTAGTGAATTAGGCATGTTCCCTCATATGCCTATGGAGTTTTTATAAAGAAGCCAACATGTGAAGGTATGCATGCCCTGTCTGACATATTACATATACAGTGCCTTGTGAAAGTATTCGGCCCCCTTGAACTTTGCGACCTTTTGCCACATTTCAGGCTTCAAACATAAAGATATAAAACTGTATTTTTTTGTGAAGAATCAACAACAAGTGGGACACATTCATGAAGTGGAACGACATTTATTGGATATTTCAAACTTTTTTAACAACTTAAAAACTGAAAAATTGGGCGTGCAAAATTATTCAGCCCCTTTACTTTCAGTGCAGCAAACTCTCTCCAGAAGTTCAGTGAGGATCTCTGAATGATCCAATGTTGACCTAAATGACTAATGATGATAAATACAATCCACCTGTGTGTAATCATGTCTCCGTATAAATGCACCTGCACTGTGATAGTCTCAGAGGTCCGTTAAAAGCGGAGAGAGCATCATGAAGAACAAGGAACACACCAGGCAGGTCCGAGATACTGTTGTGAAGAAGTTTAAAGCCGGATTTGGATACAACACAATTTCCCAAGCTTTAAACATCCCAAGGAGCACTGTGCAAGCGATAATATTGAAATGGATGGAGTATCAGACCACTGCAAATCTACCAAGACCTGGCCGTCCCTCTAAAGTTTCAGCTCATACAAGGAGAAGACTGATCAGAGATGCAGCCAAGAGGCCCATGATTACTCTGGATGAACTGCAGAGATCTACAGCTGAGGTGGGAGACTCTGTCCATAGGACAACAATCAGTTGTATATTGCACAAATCTGGCCTTTATGGAAGAGTGGCAAGAAGAAAGCCATTTCTTAAAGATATCCATAAAAAGTGTCATTTAAAGTTTGCCACAAGCCACCTGGGAGACACACCAAACATGTGGAAGAAGGTGCTCTGGTCATATGAAACCAAAATGTAACTTTTTGGCAACAATGCAAAACGTTATGTTTGGCGTAAAAGCAACACAGCTCATCACCCTGAACACACCATCCCCACTATCAAACATGGTGGTGGCAGCATCATGGTTTGGGCCTGCTTTTCTTCAGCAGGGACAGGGAAGATGGTTAAAATTGATGGGAAGATGGATGGAGCCAAATACAGGACCATTCTGGAAGAAAACCTGATGGAGTCTGCAAAAGACCTGAGACTGGGACGGAGATTTGTCTTCCAACAAGACAATGATCCAAAACATAAAACAAAATCTACAATGGAATGGTTAAAAAATAAACATATCCAGGTGTTAGAATGGCCAAGTCAAAGTCCAGACCTGAATCCAATCGAGAATCTGTGGAAAGAACTGAAAACTGCTGTTCACAAATGCTCTCCATCCAACCTCACTGAGCTCGAGCTGTTTTGCAAGGAGGAATGGGAAAAAATGTCAGTCTCTCGATGTGCAAAACTGATAGAGACATACCCCAAGCGACTTAACAGCTGTAATCGCAGCAAAAGGTGGCGCTACAAAGTATTAACTTAAGGGGGCTGAATAATTTTGCACGCCCAATTTTTCAGTTTTTGATTTATTAAAAAAGTTTGAAATATCCAATAAATGTCGCTCCACTTCATGATTGTGTCCCACTTGTTGTTGATTCTTCACAAAAAAATACAGTTTTATATCTTTATGTTTGAAGCCTGAAATGTGGCAAAAGGTCGCAAAGTTCAAGGGGGCCGAATACTTTCGCAAGGCACTGTAAATAATAAAGCATCTCAATATGCTGCAGGCATTTATCAAAAGACAATCACTTTATTAAATGCATCACTTTATGCTGTTGATATTTTTCTGTTCAGAAACATATTTATTTTTTAAGTCCACACTTAAGACATGTTATATAAATCTTCTGTGCTCTTTCTTTTGGTATTAGGCTTACTGTGAGCTTGGGGATACAGACAGTTCTGTGTTTCTCTAAACTGGTTGGTTTGTACAAAACAAGTACAACAGATCCGTTTACTCTATTTACTGTGCCTCAGAAAATTCTAGGTCATATTTTCTGCAAAATGTCTGAAATTATACATCAATACAAGGAAGGTAATATAACTGTTACAAGTTTTGGCCTGAGGCAAGAAAACTTTATGGATTTTGAATCAGCTTATATATCTAGCCGAGAATTCTCCTCAGCATCACAAAAACAAGTTATCTTTATGTACATATACAATCTATCCACAGAACTCTACCCATCTCCCACTCGCTCCCAATTATATATGGAGCCTGTAATTAAAAGATGCAAATCACTGTGGGCGTTTCAACTGTCAGGGAAGGGGGTGAAACAGGAAGGGCTTTGTGATTCAGACCTTCTGAAGTACCTGTGACACACGGTTTGTAGTCAGTTGATTAATTCCATGCTCTGTGGACTCATTCACTCCGCTTTTAGAAAGCTTTCTGGGTCTATTTGAAGACATCTCCAAAAACACTTTACATCTCACCAAGATGCCCTAACCCTACAGAAATATGCACCTTTTATGGCACAGACATACTGTACTGCAACATCAGGTTTCAACAACAGAGTTTTATTTAAAATCATAAATCATCCTAGTACTGTCTTGGTACTGTTGGAAAGAGCTGAGAGCAGGTTCAGCAAAGGTCTCTTAGGACAGGCAATTTTCTGTACAGTAAACCTGAGCAGGAGCCATATGATGGACCCTCCAGCACCACAATCTATGTTCTGATTAGAACTTAGCAGAGATTGAGTGATGTAACAACTCTGTTTGGAGATGTGTAGGCAGCTATTAATATTCTTGAGACAGTGTTCCGGAGCAGGAACCCAAAGCTTCTTAGCTGGGGGATGAAAAAGTCAATATGAACATGAATTAATGATTCCTAAGCTCATCAGCAGCGCAGTGCTCACCAAGGCCGACATATTGTGTACAGTCATTAATTACCTCTGTGCATACATCAGGCAGGAAGGAACACATTCGTGTTTGACATTGTGGGACTTCCAATATGGGTGGAAGACACTGATGGGCCCCAAGTCCAAAGAGGAGAAAGCTTGCCATCTGCCAATGAAAGAGAGTCAATGACAGTCACATCTGCTCTTTTCACCAGTTTGGCATTAGCGTCAGACATCTATGCAGGAGACACACAGAAACAAAACATTTAGCAAAATGACTGAAAACATATTTGTCATCTTATTACCGGTGATACTTTTTCAATAAGCTAAAAATTCCTCCTGCAGGATTGATGCCCCTTATTGAACAAAGCATAGCTCAAGTTTTAAACTCATTCATTAAGTGAATGGTAACAGACCCCTTCTGCCTCCAATGAACAATAAGAATGAACACAAGAATAGGAGGACCTTTCAGCATTAATAATCACCTGTTCATGCTATTCAGTAGTACAAAATATGAGTCATCCAAACAAAAATTAGAGTGTTATGATTGAGTAATGCTCAAAATAAAAGTTTATGATTAAAAATGTATTCTCGGCGTAACATCCGGCGCCGACTGCGTAACATCCGGCGCCGACAGAGATGGCCGCCTCGCTTCGCGTTCCTAGGAAACTATGCAGTTTTTTGTTTTTTTACGTGTTATTTCTTACACTAGTACCCCAGGTCATCTTAGGCTTCATTACATACAGCCGAGAAGAACTACTGAATATAAGATCAGCGTCAACTCACCATCAGTACGACCAAGAATATGTTTTTCGCGATGCGGATCCTGTGTTCTGCCTTACAACCAGTGCAACGGAGTGGAGTACATGCAGCGACCCAAAAAAACGACTCAGAAAAAGAGGGAAACGAAGCGGCCTTCTGGTCAGACTCCGGAGACGGGCACACCGTGCACCACTCCCTAGCATTCTTCTTGCCAATGTCCAGTCTCTTGACAACAAGGTTGATGAAATCCGAGCAAGGGTAGCATTCCAGAGGGACATCAGAGACTGTAACGTTCTCTGCTTCACGAAAACATGGCTAACTGGAGAGACGCTATCCGAAGCGGTGCAGCCAGCGGGTTTCTCCACGCATCGCGCCAACAGAAACAAACATCTTTCTGGTAAGAAGAGGGGCGGGGGCGTATGCCTTATGACTAACGTGACATGGTGTGATGAAAGAAACATATAGGAACTCAAATCCTTCTGTTCACCTGATTTAGAATTCCTCACAATCAAATATAGACCGCATTATCTACCAAGAGAATTCTCTTCGATTATAATCACAGCCGTATATATCCCCCCCAAGCAGACACATCGATGGCTCTGAACGAACTTTATTTAACTCTCTGCAAACTGGAAACGATTTATCCGGAGGCTGCATTCATTGTAGCTGGGGATTTTAACAAGGCTAATCTGAAAACAAGACTCCCTAAATTTTATCAGCATATCGATTGCGCAACCAGGGGTGGAAAGACCCTGGATCATTGTTACTCTAACTTCCGCGACGCATATAAGGCCCTGCCCCGCCCCCTTTCGGAAAAGCTGACCACGACTCCATTTTGTTGATCCCTGCCTACAGACAGAAACTAAAACAAGAAGCTCCCACGCTGAGGTCTGTCCAACGCTGGTCTGACCAAGCTGACTCCACACTCCAAGACTGCTTCCATCACGTGGACTGGGACATGTTTCGTATTGCGTCAGACAACAACATTGACGAATACGCTGATTCTGTGTGCGAGTTCATTAGAACGTGCGTTGAAGATGTCGTTCCCATAGCAACGATTAAAACATTCCCTAACCAGAAACCGTGGATTGATGGCAGCATTCGTGTGAAACTGAAGGCGCGAACCACTGCTTTTAATCAGGGCAAGGTGTCTGGTAACATGACTGAATACAAACAGTGCAGCTATTCCCTCCGCAAGGCTATCAAACAAGCTAAGCGCCAGTACAGAGACAAAGTAGAATCTCAATTCAACAGCTCAGACACAAGAGGCATGTGGCAGGGTCTACAGTCAATCACGGACTACAGGAAGAAACCCAGCCCAGTCACGGACCAGGATGTCTTGCTCCCAGGCAGACTAAATAACTTTTTTGCCCGCTTTGAGGTCAATACAGTGCCACTGACACGGCCTGCAACGAAAACATGCGGTCTCTCCTTCACTGCAGCCGAAGTGAGTAAGACATTTAAACGTGTTAACCCTCGCAAGGCTGCAGGCCCAGACGGCATCCCCAGCCGCGCCCTCAGAGCATGCGCAGACCAGCTGGCCGGTGTGTTTACAGACATATTCAATCAATCCCTATACCAGTCTGCTGTTCCCACATGCTTCAAGAGGGCCACCATTGTTCCTGTTCCCAAGAAAGCTAAGGTAACTGAGCTAAACGACTACCGCCCCGTAGCACTCACATCCGTCATCATGAACTGCTTTGAGAGAATAGTCAAGGACCATATCACCTCCACCCTACCTGACACCCTAGACCCACTCCAATTTGCTTACCGCCCAAATAGGTCCACAGACGATGCAATCTCAACCACACTGCACACTGCCCTAACCCATCTGGACAAGAGGAATACCTATGTGAGAATGCTGTTCATCGACTACAGCTCGGCATTCAACACCATAGTACCCTCCAAGCTCGTCATCAAGCTCGAGACCCTGGGTCTCGACCCCGCCCTGTGCAACTGGGTACTGGACTTCCTGACGGACCGCCCCCAGGTGGTGAGGGTAGGCAACAACATCTCCTCCCCGCTGATCCTCAACACTGGGGCCCCACAAGGGTGCGTTCTGAGCCCTCTCCTGTACTCCCTGTTCACCCACGACTGCGTGGCCACGCACGCCTCCAACTCAATCATCAAGTTTGCGGACGACACAACAGTGGTAGGCTTGATTACCAACAACGACGAGACGGCCTACAGGGAGGAGGTGAGGGCCCTCGGAGTGTGGTGTCAGGAAAATAACCTCACACTCAACGTCAACAAAACTAAGGAGATGATTGTGGACTTCAGGAAACAGCAGAGGGAACACCTCCCCATCCACATCGATGGAACAGTAGTGGAGAGGGTAGCAAGTTTTAAGTTCCTCGGCATACACATCACAGACAAACTGAATTGGTCCACTCACACAGACAGCATCGTGAGGAAGGCGCAGCAGCGCCTCTTCAACCTCAGGAGGCTGAAGAAATTCGGCTTGTCACCAAAAGCACTCACAAACTTCTACAGATGCACAATCGAGAGCATCCTGGCGGGCTGTATCACCGCCTGGTATGGCAACTGCACCGCCCTCAACCGTAAGGCTCTCCAGAGGGTAGTGAGGTCTGCACAACGCATGACCGGGGGCAAACTACCTGCCCTCCAGGACACCTACACCACCCGATGCTACAGGAAGGCCATAAAGATCATCAAGGACATCAACCACCCGAGCCACTGCCTGTTCACCCCGCTGTCATCCAGAAGGCGAGGTCAGTACAGGTGCATCAAAGCTGGGACCGAGAGACTGAAAAACAGCTTCTATCTCAAGGCCATCAGACTGTTAAACAGCCACCACTAACATTGAGTGGCTACTGCCAACACACTGTCAATGACACTGACTCTACTCCAGCCACTTTAATAATGGGAATTGATGGGAAATTATGTAAATATATCACTAGCCACTTTAAACAATGCTACCTTATATAATGTTACTTACCCTACATTATTCATCTCATATGCATACGTAGATACTGTACTCTATATCATCGACTGCATCCTTATGTAATACATGTATCACTAGCCACTTTAACTATGCCACTTGGTTTACATACTCATCTCATATGTATATACTGTACTCGATATCATCTACTGTATCTTGCCTATGCTGCTCTGTACCATCACTCATTCATATATCCTTATGTACATATTCTTTATCCCCTTACACTGTGTATAAGACAGTAGTTTTTTGGAATTGTTAGTTAGATTACTTGTTCGTTATTACTGCATTGTCGGAACTAGAAGCACAAGCATTTCGCTACACTCGCATTAACATCTGCTAACCATGTGTATGTGACAAATAAAATTTGATTTGATTTGATTTGATCAAAGTAAAGGGTTATGATTAAAAAGCAATGCTCAATGTACAGGTTTATGCTTGAAAAGCAATGCTTAAAGTGCAGGGTTATAAATTAAATGTAAGGTTAGGTTTCACTATCACCAGCACGATGACAATGATTTAAATATAGCACGGAGTGCATGTCTATTTCAACTGAAAAAGTAATGAAAAAAGGAAACTCAGAGTGATGCATCAACCTCACATATCCACATTTTTAAAGCAATGGTTCAACATAATTACCCTTGTCGAAGTCATTGTCCTTGTGAATTATCCTCTAATACTGAAAAAGTTCACACCACAAAGCAAAATATAACATGTTATGCTTATTGCCACTCAAAATGGGCAAATTTCCACATTTCAACAAGGGCTAGAACAGTGAAGGTAAGGTAAAGTTCAGCTATTTCTCAACCCTGACATAGAAGTGACATTGACGTGTGGCCTAGAGGGCACCTTTCTCACAGTACATCACCTTCGTCAAGGTGCTTTGTCTATATTTGTTGACCGACCTTTCCTACATTCAGATAAATTGGAAAGGTATGGTGTTCTCTGACAGGGACTCTTTTAAACGTTCAAGACAATGACAAGACTGAGTCTCTCCAGCACATTGCATTACCATATATAATACTGTACTGTATATTGATACAAAGACATATGATTAATCTCTTCCATTGCTACAGTATCGTGTATTACATGTATTTGAAAGTGTAAATATCCCAGGTAAAAAAACAGAAATCATATATTTTAACAGCACGATTACTGTCTCAGTGGTTACTAGAAAGAGCAGAAAGAACGGAGGCAAAAAAGCCATTACCTTGTCCTGGAGAGGGCTCTCTCTGGATGCTTAGCTGACTTCTGATGAGCAATTCAATCCTCAGGTTTCTTCTCTGTTGGTACAGCATTTAGAATAGCAATGGGAGGAAAGAGAGGGAAATGCTTCTGGATCATTATTTTCACAGATCTACTGCAAATGAGATTTTCAGTCAAGTCTTGTCTACCTCCTCAAATAGCTTGCTCTTGCCTGGGTTGCTCTTTGGGGGGGAGGGGGGGGCTGAAGAGGTCACGTCTCACCACCAATCTGACATTCCTCAGAATTCACACCCACCTTAGCTGGGTGAGAAGCAAGCAGACCTGTAACGACAGGTGAAGAAGGGAGAAGGCCAAACACGCAATGAAGTACTTTCTCCAATCTGTGCCTGAAGCACCTACACTCCAACACCACCATATTACGTGTCATCCTATATCTTGTCTAATATAGAGGTGACTGCAGTCTGAATGGCCCTAATAATGTAACAAATCCTGTTGTCGTTTTGCGAAAAAAGCAGTCTCAAAGGTCTGACAACTGATGTGCGATCTGGAGCTGATGCTGTTCACGCCTTGGTTCTCAGTGTTAAATAGAATCTCTCTCTCTCTCTCTCTCTCTCTCTCTCTGTGAAATGGAGATCAGTGATATGTAAACAAGGCCATTCCACAGGGCAGAAGTCAAGGCTCAGCTCCTGTTGCTAATATACAGAACCGGCAAATATCATAACATATCAAATGTTTTTGTCACATGATTCGTAAACAGGTGTAGACTAACAGGGAAAATGACACAGTGAACAACGAATAACTATAACGAGTAATAAATTACGCATATATAGAGAGAACCAGTGCCGAATTGACATGCAGGGGTAGAGGTAAATTGATGTAGCTATGTACATATAGGTAGGGTTAAATTGACTAAGCAACTGAATAGATAATAGACAGTAGCAGAAGCATATGTGGTGAGTGTGTGTGTGTGTGTGTGTGTGTGTGTGTGTGTGTGTGTGTGTGTGTGTGTGTGTGTGTGTGTGTGTGTGTGTGTGTGTGTGTGTGTGTGTGTGTGTGTGTGTGTGTACTGTATGTGTGTGCGGGCGTATGCAGTGTGTGTGTATGTGTGTGTTGTGTGTGTTGAGGTGTCAGTGTAAGTACTGTCCATTCAGAAAGTATTCAGACCCACTGACTTTTTCCACATTTTGTTACGTTACAGCCTTATTCAAAATTGATACAATATATTTTTTTCCTCATCAATCTACACACAATACCCAGTAATGTCAAAGCAAAAAACATTGTTTAGAAATGTTTGCAAATGTATAAAAAAAACTACTGAAATATCACATTTACAGAAGTATTCAGACCCTTTACTCAGTACATTGATGAAGTACCTTTGGCAGTGATTACAATCTTCTTGGGTATGATCCTACAAGCTTAGCACACCTGTGTTTGGGGAGTTCATCTCATTCTTCTCTGCAGATCCTCTCAAAGTCTTTTAGGTTGGATGGGGAGAGTCACTACACAGCTATTTTCAGGTCTCTCCAGAGATGTTCGATTTGGTTCAAGTCCGGGCTCTGACTGGGCCACTCATGCATTGTCTTGGCTGTGTGCTTAGAGTCGTTGTCCAGTTGGAAGGTGACCAAGGTCCTTTCTCCCCCGATTGCCCAGTTTGGCCAGGTGGCCAGCTCTAAGAAGAGTCTTGGTTGTTCCAAACTTCTTCCATTTAAGAATGATAGAGGCACATTGTTCTTGGGGACCTTCAATGCTGCAGACATTTTTTGGTAGAGTTCCCCAGATCTGTGCCTCGACACAATCCTGTCTCGGAGGTCTACGGACAATTCCTTCAACCTTGTGGCTTTGTTTTTGCTCTGACATGCACTGTCAACTGTGGGACCTAATATAGACAGGTGTGTGCCTTTCCAAATCATGTCCAATCATTGAATTTACCACAAGGAGACACCAATCAAGTTGTAGAAACATCTCAAGGATGATCAACACCGGAGCTCCCCAGGGGTGTGTGCTCAGTCCCCTCGTGTATTCCCTGTTCTCCCACGACTGCATGGCCAGGCACGACTCCAACACCATCATTAAGTTTGCTGACGACACAACAGTGGTAGGTCTGATCACCGACAACGACAAGACAGCCTATAGGGAGGAGGTCAGAGACCTGGCTGGGTGGTGCCAGAATAACAACCTATCCCTCAATGTAACAAAGACTAAGGAGATGACTGTGGACTACCGGAAAAGGAGCACCGAGCATGTCCCCATTCTCATCGACGGGGCTGTAGTGGAGCAGGTTGAGAGCTTCAAATTCCTTGGTGTCCACATCAACAACAAACTAGATTGGTCCAAACACACCAAGACAGTCGTGAAGAGGGCACGACAAAGCCTATTCCCCCTCAGGAAACTAAAAAGATTTGGCATGGGTCCTGAGATCCTCAAAAGGTTCTACAGCTGCAACATCGAGAGCATCCTGACCGGTTGCATCACTGCCTGGAATGGCAATTGCTCGGCCTCCGACCACAAGGCACTTCAGAGGGTAGTGCGTATGGCCCAGTACATCACTGGGGCAAAGCTGCCTGCCATCCAGGACCTCTACACCAGGCGGTGTCAGAGGAAGGCCCTAAAAATTGACAAAGACCCCAGCCACCCCAGTCATAGACTGTTCTCTCTACTACCGCATGGCAAGCGGTACCCGAGTGCCAAGTCCAGGACAAAAAGGCTTCTCAACAATTTTTACCCCCAAGCCATACGACTCCTGAACAGGTAACCAAATGGTTACCCGGACTATTTGCATTGTGTGTCCCCCCCCCAACCCCTCTTTTACGCTGCTGCTACTCTCTGTTTATCTTATATGCATACGCATAGTCATACGTTCATATACATACTACCTAAATGGCCGACCAACCAGTGCTCCCGCACATTGGCTAACCGGGCTATCTGTACTGTGTACCACCACCAGCCAACCCTTCTTTTTACGCTTCTGCTACTCTCTGTTCATCATATATGCATAGTCCCTTTAACGATACCTATATGTACATACTACCTCAATAAGCTTGACTAACAGGTGTCTGTATATAGCCTTGCTACTCTTTTTTCAAATGTCTTTTTACTGTTGTTTTATTTCTTTACTTACCTACACACACACACACACACACACACACACACACACACACACACACACACACATACCTTATTTTTTTCACACCATTGGTTAGAGCCTGTAAGTAAGCATTTAACTGTAAGGTTTACACCTGTTGTATTCGACGCACGTGACAAATATACTTTGATTTGATTTGATTTGGAAGCAGGATGCACCTGAGCTCAATTATTAGTCTCATAGCCAAGGGTCTGGGTACTTTTATTTTTTTATGAAATTGTCAAATTCTATAAAAACCTGTTTTCGCTTTGTCATTATGGGGTATTGTGCAGATTGACGAGGGACGTTTTTCATTTAATCCATTTCAGAAAAGGCTGTAGCATAACAATATACGGAAAAAGTCAAGGGGTCTGAATACTTTGCGAATGCACAGTATGTCAAATCAAATCAAATCAAATCAAATGTTATTTGTCACATACACATGGTTAGCAGATGTTAATGCGAGTGTAGCGAAATGCTTGTGCTTCTAGTTCCGACAATGCAGTAATAACCAACAAGTAATCTAACTAACAATTCCAAAACTACTGTCTTATACACAGTGTAAGGGGATAAAGAATATGTACATAAGGATATATGAATGAGTGATGGTACAGAGCAGCATAGGCAAGATACAGTAGATGATATCGAGTACAGTATATACATATGAGATGAGTATGTAAACAAAGTGGCATAGTTAAAGTGGCTAGTGATACATGTATTACATAAGGATGCAGTCGATGATATAGAGTACAGTATATACGTATGCATATGAGATGAATAATGTAGGGTAAGTAACATTATATAAGGTAGCATTGTTTAAAGTGGCTAGTGATATATTTACATCATTTCCCATCAATTCCCATTATTAAAGTGGCTGGAGTTGAGTCAGTGTCATTGTCAGTGTGTTGGCAGCAGCCACTCAATGTTAGTGGTGGCTGTTTAACAGTCTGATGGCCTTGAGATAGAAGCTGTTTTTCAGTCTCTCGGTCCCAGCTTTGATGCACCTGTACTGACCTCGCCTTCTGGATGATAGCGGGGTGAACAGGCAGTGGCTCGGGTGGTTGATGTCCTTGATGATCTTTATGGCCTTCCTGTAACATCGGGTGGTGTAGGTGTCCTGGAGGGCAGGTAGTTTGCCCCCGGTGATGCGTTGTGCAGACCTCACTACCCTCTGGAGAGCCTTACGGTTGAGGGCGGAGCAGTTGCCGTACCAGGTGGTGATACAGCCCGCCAGGATGCTCTCGATTGTGCATCTGTAGAAGTTTGTGAGTGCTTTTGGTGACAAGCCGAATTTCTTCAGCCTCCTGAGGTTGAAGAGGCGCTGCTGCGCCTTCTTCACGATGCTGTCTGTGTGAGTGGACCAATTCAGTTTGTCTGTGATGTGTATGCTGAGGAACTTAAAACTTGCTACCCTCTCCACTACTGTTCCATCGATGTGGATAGGGGGGTGTTCACTCTGCTGTTTCCTGAAGTCCACAATCATCTCCTTAGTTTTGTTGACGTTGAGTGTGAGGTTATTTTCCTGACACCACACTCCGAGGGCCCTCACCTCCTCCCTGTAGGCCGTCTCGTCGTTGTTGGTAATCAAGCCTACCACTGTTGTGTCGTCCGCAAACTTGATGATTGAGTTGGAGGCGTGCGTGGCCACGCAGTCGTGGGTGAACAGGGAGTACAGGAGAGGGCTCAGAACGCACCCTTGTGGGGCCCCAGTGTTGAGGATCAGCGGGGAGGAGATGTTGTTGCCTACCCTCACCACCTGGGGGCGGCCCGTCAGGAAGTCCAGTACCCAGTTGCACAGGGCGGGGTCGAGACCCAGGGTCTCGAGCTTGATGACGAGCTTGGAGGGTACTATGGTGTTGAATGCCGAGCTGTAGTCGATGAACAGCATTCTCACATAGGTATTCCTCTTGTCCAGATGGGTTAGGGCAGTGTGCAGTGTGGTTGAGATTGCATCGTCTGTGGACCTATTTGGGCGGTAAGCAAATTGGAGTGGGTCTAGGGTGTCAGGTAGGGTGGAGGTGATATGGTCCTTGACTAGTCTCTCAAAGCACTTCATGATGACGGATGTGAGTGCTACGGGGCAGTAGTCGTTTAGCTCAGTTACCTTAGCTTTCTTGGGAACAGGAACAATGGTGGCCCTCTTGAAGCATGTGGGAACAGCAGACTGGTATAGGGATTGATTGGATATGTCCGTAAACACACCGGCCAGCTGGTCTGCGCATGCTCTGAGGGCGCGGCTGGGGATGCCGTCTGGGCCTGTAGCCTTGCGAGGGTTAACACGTTTAAATGTTTTACTCACCTCGGCTGCAGTAAAGGAGAGACCGCATGTTTTCATTGCAGGCCGTGTCAGTGGCACTGTATTGTCCTCAAAGCGGGCAAAAAAGTTATTTAGTCTGCCTGGGAGCAAGACATCCTGGTCCGTGACTGGGCTGGATTTCTTCCTGTAGTCCGTGATTGACTGTAGACCCTGCCACATGCCTCTTGTGTCTGAGCCGTTGAATTGAGAATCTACTTTGTCTCTGTACTGACGCTTAGCTTGTTTGATAGCCTTGCGGAGGGAATAGCTGCACTGTTTGTATTCGGTCATGTTACCAGACACATTGCCCTGATTAAAAGCAGTGGTTCGCGCTTTCAGTTTCACACGAATGCTGCCATCAATCCACGGTTTCTGGTTAGGGAATTTTTTAATCGTTGCTATGGGAACGACATATTCAACGCATGTTCTAATGAACTCGCACACCGAATCAGCGTATTCATCAATATTGTTATCTGACGCAATACGAAACATATCCCAGTCCACGTGATGGAAGCAGTCTTGGAGTGTGGAGTCTGCTTGGTCGGACCAGCGTTGGACAGACCTCAGCGTGGGAGCCTCTTGTTTTAGTTTCTGTCTGTAGGCAGTGATCAACAAAATGGAGTCGTGGTCAGCTTTTCCGAAAGGGGGGCGGGGCAGGGCCTTATATGCGTCGCGTAAGTTTGAGTAACAATGATCCAAGGTCTTTCCACCCCTGGTTGCGCAATCGATATGCTGATCAAATTTAGGGAGTCTTGTTTTCAGATTAGCCTTGTTAAAATCCCCAGCTACAATGAATGCAGCCTCCGGATAAATCGTTTCCAGTTTGCAGAGAGTTAAATAAAGTTCGTTCAGAGCCATCGATGTGTCTGCTTGGGGGGGGGTATATACGGCTGTGATTATAATCGAAGAGAATTCTCTTGGTAGATAATGCGGTCTACATTTGATTGTGAGGAATTCTAAATCAGGTGCACAGAAGGATTTGAGTTCCTGTATGTTTCTTTCATCACACCATGTCACGTTAGCCATAAGGCATACGCCCCCGCCCCTCTTCTTACCAGAAAGATGTTTGTTTCTGTCGGCGCGATGCGTGGAGAAACCCGTTTGCTGCACCGCCTCGGATAGCGTCTCTCCAGTGAGCCATGTTTCTGTGAAGCAAAGAACGTTACAGTCTCTGATGTCCCTCTGGAATGCTACCCTTGCTCGGATTTCATCAACCTTGTTGTCAAGAGACTGGACATTGGCAAGAAGAATGCTAGGGAGTGGTGCACGGTGTGTCCGTCTCCAGAGTCTGACCAGAAGACCGCCTCGTTTCCCTCTTTTTCAGAGTCGTTTTTTTGGGTTGCTGCATGGAATCCACTCCGTTGTCCTGTTTGTAAGGCAGAACACAGGATCCGCGTCGCGAAAAACATATTCTTGGTCGTACTGATGGTGAGTTGACGCTGATCTTATATTCAGTAGTTCTTCTCGACTGTATGTAATGAAACCTAAGATGACCTGGGGTACTAATGTAAGAAATAACACGTAAAAAAAACAAAAAACTGCATAGTTTCTAGGAACGCGAAGCGAGGCGGCCATCTCTGTCGGCGCCGGAAACATGTGTGTATAGAGTCAGTGTAAAAGAGTTAGCGCAAAAAAGGGTCAATGCAGGTAGTCCGGGTAGCCATTTGATTAGCTATTTAGCAGTCTTGTTTAGCAGTCTTATGGCTTGGAGGTAGAAGCTGTTCAGAGTCCTGTTGGTTCCGAACCTTGTGCATAGGTACCGTTTTCCATCCGATAGCAGACAGAGCAGTCTACGGCTGGTGGCTGGAGTCTTTGAATTTTTGGGGGGGCCTTTCACTGACAGCGCCTGATATAGAGGTCCTGGATGGCAGGAAGCTCGGCCCCAGTAATGTACTGGGCCATACTCACCACCCTTTGTAGTGCCTTGCGGTCGGGTGCCTTGCAGTTGCCGTACCAAGCGGTGATGCAGCCAGTCAAGATGCTTTCAAGGGTGCAGCTGTGGAACTTTTGAGGATCTGAGTGCCCATGCCAAATCAGCTTGCTGAGGGGGAAGAGGCGCTGTCATGCCCTCTTCACAATTGTGTGGGTGTGTGTGGACTATGTTAATTCCTTAGTTATGTGGACACCAAGGAACTTGAAGTTCTCGACCTTCTCCACTACAGCCCCATCGATGTGGATGGGGACATGTTCGACACTCCGTTTCCTCTATTCCACAATCAGCTCCTTTGTCTTGCTGACATTGAGGGACAGGTAGTTGTACAGGCACTACACTGGTCTCTGACCTCCTCCCTATAAGTTGCCTCATCGTCGTCTGTGATCAATACTACCTCCCGTCGTGTCGTCAGCAAACTTGATGATGGGGTTGGAGTTGTGTGCAGCCATGCAGTTGTGGGTGAACAGGGAGCACAGGAGGGAACTAAGTCCACACCCCAGAGGAGCCCCTCTGTTGATGGTCACCGTGGCGGATGTGGCCCATCAGAAAGTCCAGGGTCCAGTTGCAGAAGGAGGTGTTCAGTCCCAGGGCTAGGGGATGAGCTTGGAGAGGACTATGGTGCTGAGCTGTAGTCAATGAACACCATTCTTACATAAGTATTCCTTTTGTCCAGGTGGATGAAGGCAGTGTGCTGTGCAAAAGAAATTGTGTCATCTGTGTATCTGTTGGGCAAAGCTACATTACAGGACTAAGATCGAATCCTACTCGTGCTCTCATGCATGGTTCAGTGTTGCCTGTGTAGAGGGAAGGCTATTTCAGCAGAATTGTCCAATATTAAACCGGAAGAAAAAACATTCTGTACAAAAATTTGAATTAGAAATTAGTATTAGAAAAACTTTATTTGGACATTTGTCTAAGGTACATAAAAACAGATATTATGTAATATGCGCACATTTTATATAACGACGGAAGGAGGAGATTGAGCTGCACCCACTGCAAGTTACGGTAAATCTCTAGCATAAACACACGGGAGTAATTCTATCTTCAAAATGACGTGTGACGTGAGGGCGCATCAATTGACACCACCATCAGGAGCACATCATACTCGAGATCATCAAATAAACTTTACAAAAGTGCAAGTGCAGTTCCAAGTTAGTATACTTTACATTATCACTGGTCTAAAAGCCATAATCAACATAAAATGTATAATTAAAATAAATCATCATAATTAAATCATTAAGACTGAAGGGCACCTGGTCATCTACATAATTCAATAATTCATATGCACGTACATCATGATCCTAAAAAATTATATTAAAGGGAGAATCCATCCACAGCAATCAAAATCATAAAATTCATGTCAATTCGGTGAAAGCCTATGTTCTATTAGTGAGTAAAATTCTCCCTATAATGTAACTTCTAAAGGGTCTGTCTGTGAAATCAGGAAATCATTTAGGAATGCATCATAGCTACACTACATGACCAAAATTATGGGGACACCTGCTCGTCGAACCTCTCATTCAAAAATCATGGGCATTAATATGGAGTTGGTCCCCCATTTGTTGCTATAATTCCCTCCACTCTTCTGGGAAAGCTTTCCATTAGATGTTGGAACATTGCTGCGGGGACTTGCGCATTAGTGAGGTCGGGCACTGATTTTGGGCGATTAGGCCTGGCTCGCAATCGGCGTTCCAATTCACCCAAAGGTGTTTGATGGAGTTGAGGTCAGGCTTCTGTGCAGGCCAGTCAAGTTCTTCCACCGATATCAACTAACCATTTCTGTGTGAACCTCGCTTTGTGCACAGGGGCATTATCATGCTGAAACAGGAATGGACCTTCACCAAACTGTTGCCACAAAGTTGGAAGCACAGGATCATATAGAATGTCATTGTATGCTGTAGCGTTAAGATTTCCCTTCACTAGAACGAAGGGGCCTAACTTGAACCATGAAAAACAGCCCAAGACCATTATTCCTCCTACACCAAACCTTACAGTTAGCACTATGCATTGAGGCAGGTAGCTTTCTCCTGGCATCCACCAAACCCAGATTAGTCTGTCGGAATGCCAGATGGTGAAGCGAGAACTGCAACACTGCTGGGTTTTTCACGCTCAACAGTTTCCCGTGTGTATCAAGAATGGTCCAGAACCCAAAGGACATCCAGCCAACTTGACATCACTGTGGGAAACATTGAAGTCAACATGGGCCAGCATCCCTGTGGAACGCTTTTGACACCTTGTAGAGAACTGAAGCTGTTTAGAGGGAAAAAGGGGGTGCAACTCAATATTAAGAATGTGTTCCTGTTGTTTTGTACACTCAGTGTATTTAGCTAAGCTGTGCTCAATCTAAACAGTGTACCAAATTATTCAAAAAGTACCATCTCGCAATGCTGCCTGCATATCTGTGGGAAATGTGGGAAAGGATGTTGTAGCCATAGCAACATACTGTGCACTTGCTCTGGGCAGGGAGGAACTGCACGTTGAATTAGTGAAATTGACTCCTAAATTGACAGTGCAGTTTGTTTAGGCAATTGTACAGCTAGCTAGCTACTTCACATGCTGAGATGTGATTGATCTAGCCAGCCCCGAGAGAGCATTGCATTGTGGGTTTTGTAGTCGACTTGAGCTGCAACAGATTTCCACAACAATTTTCACATGTTGCTACCAACCTAGTCTCGGTTAGTAAAATTCTCTCGGGAAAGTATGTCATTTCTTGTTTTACTTCTGGGTGGTATGGCATTAACAATTGCGATAACCTTTTTGCAAAGAAAAGAAGCAAAGTCTCCTCCCTTGCAAACGGATTCTCTCTGCCAAACACCTCCCTTCCATTAATTTCACCCATGTTTATAATGAGCACATTTGAGCTTTCATACATTTTTCTGAATCAGAAAATGTTGACTTTGTGACTGTGGAATCTTATATATCATCAGCACACAGGCTTGAAATCACTGCACCAGTTTAAGCACTGCCTTTTCCCAATCCTGATTCGTGCAAATAATCAATGATAAAAACCCAAAACCAGGAACTACTGCTGCTCGTAATCACATAATGATATGTGAGCCTTGATAGATTCTCGTTGTTTCATCTGTCCACGAGAATCTGTCCATGAGAGATTACTACCAACCTTATTATAACAACAAAATGTAAAATTTGTCCACAAAAAATATTGTTTGAGCATATTTGTGTTATTTAACACTGTTTAACACTCTTAATCATAGGAATTAGTGTTTTGGGGTGGATTATCCCTTTAACATTGACAATGACACGTTCAGAAATATCAATGGAGTAGGAACCTCTCCAGTAAACCACTAACTGTCTGGCAAAGAGCCTTTGTAATACCAAATTCACTGTCAGGCCATTTTAGTAGTTGCACACCTCTAAATAGTGTGTCAGTGTTCTCTCAGCAGTCAGTGTCTGTCTCAGTAGCAGCTTGGCTGGTGAGTGTCTTCACACAACGCAAACATTTGATCCCAGTGGTAATTGATATTCATCTAATCCGTCCTCCAATTCCAGGCGGTTAGACATGCTAAAATCATTGCATCCCTTCTGCTCATGCTCTAAAGCCTTCTCCTGCTTGGCAAATTGATGTGTGTCCCGGAGGGCCTCGATACACATTAATCTGCTTAATCCAAATGTAATTGGTGCATGCTTCCTCTTCTCTTCAGAATGGCTCTGACGGGTTTACTGAGTGGTGTTCATCATCACGCTGGGCATTATTTCCCTGTCTGTTCTGTTGTAGGAGAGAAGGCTCATTGTCATCTTCACAGTTCATACCCTAACTGCTGGTCTGGTAAGAATTCCAGGGGATGGAATGTTGGATACATACACTCATATGTTACTTTTCGACTGGTAACACCAGTGTTACACTAGGGCATAGACCCTTATGCTGTACTTAGGGAAGTTGTGTTTCTAATTCTAGGGCTGTCAGTGAGGAGAATCAACAGGTGTTAACATTTACAGCTAACCAACGTTATTTAAATGAAAGCTGAAAGGTACCAGTGACATGGCTTTGGCCCAAAGTGAGAACCGGTCCGCCGGGCCATGGCCAGTGAGACACAGGTGCCGGCCCACGTAGATGCAAACAGAAAAGTCTGACCCTTTTGGGTAAAACACTGTGGTAAATCCTGTATGGAAATGTGCCAATAGAGTGTATTACAGAGGAGGTTGGTGGGAGGAGCAACAGTTGAAGGTGGAAGTTACATACACCGTCGCCAAATACATTTAAACTCAGTTTTTCAAAATTCCTGACATTTAATCCTCGTAAAAATTCCCTGTCCTAGGTCAGGATCACCACTTTATTTTAAGAATGTGAAATGTCAGAATAATAGTAGAGAGAATGATTTATTTCAGCTTTTATTTCCTTCATGACATTCCCAGTGGGTCAGAAGTTTACATACACTCAATTGTATTTGGTAGCATTGCCTTTAAATGTTTTAACTTGGGTCAAAGTTTCAGGAAGCCTTCCACAAGCTTCTCACAATAAGTTGGGTGAATTTTGGTCATACCTCCTGACAGAGCTGGTGTAACGGAGTCAGGTTTGTAGGCCTCCTTGCTCGCACACGCTTTTTCAGTTCTGCCCACGAATTTCTATAGGATTGAGGTCAGGGCTTTGTGATGGCCACTCCAATACCTTGACTTTGTTGTCCTTAAGCCATTTTACCACAACTTTGGAAGTATGCTTGGGGTCATTTTTCACTTGGAAGACCCATTTGCGACCAAGTTTTAACTTCTGATGTCTTGAGATGTTGCTTCAATATATCCACATAATTTTTCTACCTCATGATGCCATCTATTTTGTTATGTGCACCAGTCCATCCTGCAGCAAAGCACCCCCACAACATGATGCTGCCACCCCCGTGCTTCACGGTTGGGATGGTGTTCTTCAGCTTGCAAGCCTCCCCCTTTTACCTCCAAGCATAACGATGATCATTATGGCCAAACAGTCCTATTTATGTTTCATCAGACCAGAAGACATTTCTCCAAAAAGTACGATCTTTGCCACCATGTGCAGTTGCAATCCGTAGTCTGGCTTTTTTATGGCGGTTTTGGAACAGTGGCTTCTTCCTTGCTGAGCGGCCTTTCAGGTTATGTTGATATAGGACTTGTTTTACTGTGGATATAGATACTTTGGTACCTGAATGCATCTCCTTCCTGAGCGGTATGATGGATACGTGGTCCCATGGTGTTTATACTTGCGTACTATTGTTTGTACAGATGAACATGGTACCTTCGGGCATTTGGAAATTGCTCCCAAGGATGAACCAGACTTGTGAAGGTCTGCAATTTTTTTCTGAGGTCTTAGCTGATTGTTTTTTATTTTCTCATGATGTCAAGCAAAGAGGCACTGAGTTTGAAGATAGGCCTTGAAATACATCCACAGGTACACCTTCAATTGACTCAAATGATGTCAATTAGCCTATCAGAAGCTTCTATAGTCATGACATCATTTTCTGGAATTTTCCAAGCTGTTTAAAGGCACAGTCAACGTAGTGTATGTAAACTTCTGACCCACTGGAATTGTGATTCAGTGAATTATAAGTGAAATAATCTGTCTGTAAACAATTGTTAGAAATATATTTTTGTCATGCACAAAGTAGATGTCCTAACTGACTTACCAAAACTATAGTTTGTTAACAAGAAATTAGTGGAGTGGTTGAAAAATGAGTTTTAATGACTCCAACCTAAGTGTATGTAAACTTCCGACTTCAACTGTACGTGAGGATGGACTCATTGTAAAGACTGGAAATATAATTAATGGACCGATTCAGGCACATCAATCGTGTGGAAACCACATGTTTGAATCTGTTCCATTTATACCATTCCATCCATTACAGTGAGCCCATCCTCTTATATCTCCCCCCAGCAATCTCTGGTGTATTAGTGATGTTGGCTGCTCTGCCTGAAAGATTAGTTAAATAAGTAAATGAGCAAGATATAAATACAATGTTGTGGCAATGTTGTGCTGAGCATATTTTAAATGCTGAACTTCTCTTCCTGTTTTTGGAATCTCTCAGAATTATGAATGGCCCAGAGAGAAGGAGAGCACATACGTGTACACTAACCCCTCCTTTGCTGACTCTAGCAGAAAGTCCTGAATTTTGATGATTTTGTGTATAATCATGTTGAAGAAGGATGTTGACCCACAATCGACAACGGGTCAGGCGATGATGGATGGCATAATGTTTTCAGATTTTTACGAGGCCATTTATTCTTCTGAGTTGCCTAGCTGTAGGTCCACATAGCATAAGTGCTTCCACTTTTGCTTTCAGTCAAGTTTTATACTCAATTCTTCCTTCATCTCAAGTGTACTGTACCTAACAACAAAACACATCTCTGTCAAACTATGCTTTCCTCTCCCCCGTTATATTTATATCATTACTCAAATTCGGAGAAGAACATTTCTTAGGAAAACAAGATAGAGGGTAAAACGAGTGAACAACAGCAACAGGGACACTTCATAGGCCTTGACTTACTGAATATGATTGATATGTGATGATAGTGTGTCTAGGGTTGGGGAGGTGAGATATATTGTCACCATTGGCCTATGCAGCCAGGCTGAGAGCAAAGCACCAGAGGACGTCTCCAGGCTCCCCGGCCGGGCCTTCACACCCACAGGAGCTCATTAGAAGTTAATGAATCAACACTATTGATCCCTTGTCACTTCCCTGTGCTGGTTCCTGAATGGAGCTAAGGGTTCACGTTTAACATGGCATGCTCCACAGGGATGAAAGACCCCTGTCTGCAGGCTCCATGACCTGACCTGAAGGGCATGGGCCGAGTCAGGATGGCACCAATTTAAACTCTTTACCCCCAGTAACTCCAGCCAACGGCTTCTCTAATTCTCTTTATGTTTCTCTCTTTGTCTCCCACTCACTTGCTCAAGGTAACTACTATGATAATGATGCCATTTACAACATTATTATTCTGTTTGTAGAATAGTTTTTGTGAGTACAAAACAGCATAATTGGGCTCTATATAAGATAAAGAAATGTGTTTACTTTGTTCTTATTGCATGTTATTAGGTATATTCATTAATAAGAACTATATTAAATTGTATATTGAATATACAGTTGAAGGTGGAAGTTTACATACACCTTAGCCAAATACATTTAAACTCAGGTTTTCACAATTCCTGACATTTAATCCTAGTAAGAATTCCCTGTCCTAGGTCAGTTAGGATCACCATTTTTTTAAGAATGTGAAATGTCAGAATAATAGTAGAGAGAATGATTTATTTCAGCTTTTATTTCTTTCATCACATTCCCAGTGTTTCAGAAGTTTACATACACTCAATTAGTATTTGGTAGCATTGCCTTTAAATTGTTGAACTTGGGTCAAACGTTTCGGGTAGCCTTCCACAAGCTTCCCACAATAAGTTAGGGGAATTTTGGCCCATTCCTCCTGACAGAGCTGGTGTAACTGAGTGCTCGCACATGCTTTTTCAGTTCTTCCCACAAAATTTCTATAGGATTGAGGTTGGGGCTTTGTGATGGACACTCCAATACCTTGACTTTGTTGTCCTTAAGCCATTTTGCCATAACTTTGGAAGTATGCTTAGGGTCATTGTCCATTTGGAAGACCCATTTGCAACCAAGCTTAAACTTCCTGACTGATGTCTTGAGATGTTGCTTCAATATATCCACATAATTTTCCTACCTCATGATGCCATCTATTTTGTGAAGTGCACCAGTCCATCCTGCAGCAAAGCACCCCCACTGTCACATCCTGACTATAGTTTGCTTTGTATGTTTCTATGTTTTGGTTGGTCAGGGTGTGAGCTGGGTGGGCATTCTATGTTACATGTCTAGTTTGTCTAGTTCTATGTTTGGCCTGATATGGTTCTCAATCAGAGGCAGGTGTTCGTCATTGTCTCTGATTGGGAACCATATTTAGGTAGCCTGTTTGGTGTTGGTTTTTGGTGGGTGATTGTCCTATGTGTCGTTGTTCCTGTCTCAGTGTTAGTTTATACAAGTATAGGCTGTTTCGGTTTTCGTTAAGTTCTTTATTTTGTAGTGTTTGTTATTGATTCGTGTTTTACGTTCATTCATTAAACATGGATCGCAATCTACACGCTGCATTTTGGTCCGACTCTCCTTCACACCTAGAAAACCGTTACACCCACAACATGATGCTGCCACCCCCATGCTTCACGGTTGGAATGGTGTTCTTTGGCTTTCAAGCCACCCTCCCCCTTTTTCCTCCAAAAATAACGGTGGACATTATGGGCAAACAGTTCTATTTATGTTTCATCAGACCAGAGGACATTTCTCCAAAAAGTATGATCTTTGTCCCCATGTGCAGTTGCAAACCATAGTCTGGCTTTTTTATGGCAGTTTTGGAGCAGTGGCTTCTTCCTTGCTGAGTGGCCTTTCAGGTTATGTCGATATAGGACTTGTTTTACTGTGGATAAATATGCTTTTGTACCTGCTTCCTCTAGCATTTTCACAAAGTCCTTTGCTGTTGTTCTGGGATTGATTTGCACTTTTGACACCAAAGTACATTTATCTCTAGGAGACAGAATGTGTCTCCTTCCTGAGCGGTATTGTCACGAATCCCGCAGAAGATGGTGCCTCTTCCTGTTCAGGCGGCACTCGGCGGTCGTCGTTGCCGGCCTACTAGCTGCCACGATCTCCTTTTCTGTTTCATTTAGTTTTGTCTGATTAGTTGCACCTGTTTCTTGTTTAGGTTTTGGTTTTGGGCTATTTAAACCCGGTAGGGGCGACGACGCCACCCACTCCTCCACCGTCATCGTCTGGTCCCAGCGCATTGCGTCTCGCTCCCCCGAGGGAGTACGATGGAGCGGCGGCTGGGTGCCAGGGGTTTTTGCTCCAGCTTGAGCTCTACCTGGCTACCGTCCGTCCGACTGCCTCGGGTGAGGAGAGTGTGAGTCTCTTCGTCTCCTGTTTGACGAGTAGAGCCCTGGAATTTGCCAACGCTGTCTGGAACGGCCCAGACTCTGCTCGGGACCACTACCCGGAGTTCATCTGCCATATTCGGGCCGTGTTCGACCACCCTCCTGAGGGCCGAGCGGCGGGTGAGCGACTGTTTCACCTCAGACAGGAGACGAGGAGCGCGCAAGACTTCGCCTTGGAGTTCCGGACCTTGGCTGCTGGTGCGGGGTGGAATGACATGGCCCTGATGGACCACTACCGATGCAGCCTCCGGGAGGACGTCCACAGGGAGCTAGTTTGTCGGGACACCACACTCTCTCTCGACAAGCTTATAGACATGTCGATCCGACTGCACAACCTGCTAGCTGCCCGCGGGCTTTCAGAGGGAGTCCTGTTAGTTTCACCTCCCAGCCCTCCCGCTCCAACTCTGATGGAGTTGGGAGGAGCTGCATCTAAGGGGACCGGGGGAGGAGGCTTCTCCTGCACCTACTGTGGCGGGAGAGGACACACTTCGATCGGTGCTGGGGGAGTCTGTCTGGGAGACGAGATGGCAGGCGTAACACTTCTCGGCCACCCCAGGTGAGTAGGCCCCAAACTCACCCAGAGCTCCCTGTTGGTCACATGTTTTTATTTATTTATTTTCTCTCTCCAGCATAAGGCGCTAGTCGATTCAGGCGCAGCTGGGAGTTTAATGGATCGCGGACTCACCCGTAAGTTGGGGATTCCGTTGGTGCAGATAGACCCACCCTTCCCCGTGCACTCCTTAGATAGCTGACCGTTAGGGTCAGGGCTGGTCAAGGAGGCCATGGTTCCGCTGGACATGGTAACGCAAGGGGATCATAGGGAGCGGATCAGTTTCTACCTTATCGATTCACCTGCGTATCCCGTGGTGTTGGGGATTCCCCGGCTGGCTATTCACAATCCCCTCATTTCCGGGGGGCTCTTCAGGGGTGGTCAGAGGAGTGTTCAGTGGTTTTTAGGGTTTGCCAATTACTACCGGAGGTTTATCCGGGGTTTTGGCCAAGATCAATTGATTCGGTGGGCTCACACACTACCTTCTTCAGGTCATCCGGGGATTGTGAGGGCAGTGCGGGGTCTTAGGGGGAAATACTGGTGGCCTACCTTAGCCAAGGACGTGAGGCTCTATGTCTCCTCCTGCGCCCAGAGTAAGGCTCCTATGCACCTGCCTAGAGGGAAGTTACAGCCCCTCCCGGTTCCACAACGGCCCTGGTCTCATCTGTCGGTGGACTTTCTTACTGATCTTCCCCCGTCTCAGGGGAACACTACCATTCATTGTGGATCGGTTCTCTAAGTCCTGCCGTCTCCTCCGATTGCCTGGTCTCCCTACGGCCCTACAGACTGCGGAGGCTCTATTTATCCACGTCTTCCGGCACTACGGGGTGCCGGAGGACATCGTATCTGATCGAGGTCCCCAGTTCACATCCCGTGTTTGGAGGGCGTTTATGAAATGTCTGGGGGTCTCGGTCAGCCTGACCTCTGGTTATCACCCCAAGAGTAATGGGCAGGTGGAGAGAGTGAACCAGGAAGTGGGTAGGTTTCTGTGGTCGTATTGACAGGACCGGCCATGAGAATGGGCGAGGTATGTCCCATGGGTGGAGTTGGCCCAGAACTCACTCCGTCATTCCTCCACGAACATGTCGCTATTCCAATGCGTGCTGGGCTCCAATGCGTGCTGGCTCCGTGGCGTCAGACCGAAGCTCCTGCGGTGGAGGAGTGGGTACAGCGCTCTAGGGACACCTGGCGGGCAGTCCAAGACATTCTCAAGCAGGCCGGTGGACGGCAGAAGAAGAGCGCTGACCGCAACCACAGTGAGGCCCCTGTGTTCGCACCAGGGGACAGGGTCTGGCTCTCGACCTGAAACCTGCCCCTCCGCCTGCCCTGCCGGAAGCTGGGGCCGCAGTGTGTGGGGCCATTTAAAGTCCTGAGGAGGATAAACGAGGTGTGTTATAGATTACAACTTCCCTCTTACTATCGCATTAACCTCTCGTGTCATTGGGGGGTCATGGTAAGAGTGTGATTAAAACTTCATACATGCTGTACATTAAGGCTAATGTTCTATCTAGATAATAGCAGAAAATTAAACTGTTATTTTCTACTCTCTTGTAATATACCTAGACTCAAGAGTCAAGCTTTTGATTTTTTTGTAAATCATCAATCTACTGGCTTTCATGTTGTGATCATCAGAGCGAACTATCAAAGAATATAAACTCCTTATTCTTCATCTTGACATTTTGCCTAATTAGTATGAACATTCTCTCCTATGAATCACTCATTCACTTTAGTGATATCTGTATTTTTGACAGTAACATAAGTTCTATTCTAATCTGTCTTTGCAACTAAAGTTATTGTTTTTAGAGAGAAGCTGAGAACTATGCTTTAACTAACCACTTTCATGTGCAAGCTCAAATATCAGTTAGGAAACTGGTTTCAGCCATACATAGCAGCTCTGGTCTCTAGACTATCCCTTGGTATGTGGTCTATGTGGTTGATGATGATGACACAGGTATACCTGCTTCACCAGAACACTTGGTGTCAGTGTAGCTGTCACAACAAACACTGAGACAGCGCATTCAGCCATCAGTGAAGAACGGCACCAGAGATTGGAAGAAAAAGGTAATCACCCACGTAGCAAATACCTAGCAAAACTCAAGGATTTTTCACAGATCATTTCTTTTCCAGACTGGTTAGGTACTGTTATATTTTTCTGATAGTTTAAGACAATGTGCAAAGAGCCATACTCCCTGTGGTTCAGCTCCCTCATGACCAACTCTCTGACCATGGCAATCCATAGAAACGCGAATATTCCCAGTAGATACCCTACACCATTTCCGGTACCTAGTATGAGAAGGACAGATGCTATTTCACTATTTTCTGTGAAAAGAAGAAATGGAAAATAGCCTCTATTCTCATACGAACATGGGAGTGTTTCCATTGGTATCCTAAGTAATGCACCATCTCCATCACTGTAGAGCAATTCAAAATATTAAATTATTTTATTTCCAGATAAAGCTCCAACAGATGATTTGCATTCATTTATTTAGGTTTGTGATTCTCGCACAATATTGGAAAATTATTCAGCTACGAATGCCGCCCGAACAAGGAGAGGGACCGACCTCGGCGGAAGTCGCGATATATTCACTATGTCATATGGAATGCTGACGTGTAATTTCACGTATTATTTGCCTTATCTTATGAGACTGTATTTCTCCTTATTTAGGGTAGACTATATGAATATGATTCTTGATTGGTCTGGTATGGTATTTATATTCTTTACTGGTACACAGATTTATCCGGCACTCCTCTGCTGAGCTAATAAAATAGGTGCCTGGGACAGACTCACGATCCAGTCCATCTCTACAGTAGAGTACAGGGCAATGGTGGATAGCACCAATAGATTCAGTCTCAGGACAATATAACTAATTTGGTGCAAGATATCATCATGGCGTATCACAGTTTTGTGAGCCCCCTATTTTGTCATGAAACAGAGAGAAAAATGTGCAATTTTATAGCCAACATCATGCTATTCTAAAGAATGGCACCAGAGGGGACGGCTGCCATTTTACAGGCTCCTAACCAACTGTGCTATTTTGTGTGTTTTTTCACATTGTTTGTAACTTATTCTGTACATAATGCTGCTGCTACGGCCTCTTATGACCGAAAAGAGCTGCTGGATATCAGAACAGTGATTACTCACCTTGTACTGGACAAAGATTTCTTCTTTAATGAGTCCAACGTGAATGATATACTGTTTCTCTGAGACCAATCCCAAATCCCTGTCATTCGCGTGATGAAAAGACGGAGGTACAGGGGGAGGTGATCGAGGTGCCTTGTGAAAATTAATTGGCGAGTGGGTAACCCGCCTCTAAAATCTGTTCTATTGGTCAACGTGCAATCACTGGAGAATAAACTGAATGATCTCCATTTGAAACTATCCTACCAACTGGACATCAAAGACTGTAATTTCTTATGTTTCACCGAGTCGTAGCTGAACGACAACACGGATAATATGAACTTGGCTTGGATTTCCGTGCATCGGCAGGACAGAACAGCTACGTCCGGTAAGACAAGTGATGGTGGTGTGTGTCTATTTGTCAATAAGAGCTGGTGCGCGATGTCTAATATTAGGGAAGTCTCAAGGTATTGCTCACCTGAGATAGAGTACCTCATGATAAGCTGTAGACCACACTATCTATATTTTTCGAAAGACCGTCTATTGACCACCACAAACTGATGCTGGCACTAAGACCACACTCAATGAGCTATAGAAGGCCATAAGAAAATTAGAAAATGCTCATCCAGAAGCGGTACTTCCTGTGGCTGGGGACTTTCATGCAGGCAAATTTAAATCCGTTTTACCTTATTTCTACCAGCATGTCACATGTGCAACCAAAGGGAAAAAACTCTGGACCACCTTTACTCCACACACAGAGATGCATACAAAGCTCTCCCTCACTGTCCGCTTGGCAAATCTGGCCATAATTTTATCCTCCTGATTCCTGCTTACAAGCAAAAACTAAAGCAGGAAGTACCAGTGACTCGCTCAATATGGAAGTGGTCAGATGACGCGGATGCTACGCTACAGGACTGTTTTGCTAGCACAGACTAGAATATGTTCCGAGATTCATCCAATGGCATTGAGTATACCACCTCTGTCACCGGCTTCATCAGTAAATGCATTGACGATGTCGTCCCCACACTGACCGTACATACATATCGCAACCTGAAGCAATGGATTACAGGCAACATCCACACCAAGCTAAAGGCTAGAGCTGCCACTTTCAAGGACACTAATCCGGACGCTTATAAGAAATCCCGCTGTACCCTCAGATGAACCATCAAACAGGCAAAGCGTCAATACAATTTTATTTTATTTGATCGTCAGGATACTGCCTATGTTAAACTTTCTAATTCATCGTCTGCCTTTTCCAGCCAAGAAAATATATTGTCTAAACTGCTATGGGAAAACACAGGACAAATGATGAGTCTTGGGAGAATGGAGCTGGATGTCCCTTCTTCCAGGCAGCCTTCTGCCCCCCATAACATGTCCCTCTGATGAGGAAACACTGTGAGTGCATGTGGCTCTCTTTCATACAGACACAGACCTAACCTACTCCCATCCATCGATTGGCTCTTCCTGACACCAGGACAATGGCTGTGATCAGTCTTCCTACAGAAGGAGGATTAGCAGTGTGCTTTGTAACTGGTTATGCCAATAAAGATTTTCTCCCCTATTTTCTCTCCACTTTAGTGTAAAAATAAATGTAATCTGCGATTGCATTGATAATCTTGCTATAATGATGCACATTAAGTATGTAATAGTGCTTTATAGATGTTTGTGATAAATGGGTGTACAAAATGTCAAACTGCAATACAGAGAAGGTGACTAACGGTACTAATAGAAACACAAGGGAGGCCACGAATAACATGTTAAGAATGATGTGTATTCAATTATGAGTATTCACAAACAAATCAGCTGGCATACAGAATCAAACCAAAATTCTCCCAAATCAAATTATAGGCTAAATCTCTGAATCACAAATGAAAATGCCAAATCAATATCATTTCTTTAGTTAAGCAGCAATCTCTATGTCCTCCAATGAATGAACATGCTCAGTTCAGTCCCAAAATCTCAAAATAAGATCCAATTATTCAAGCCGCGATAAATAAAATAAGGCTTGCATTCTGCAGTTCAGTTGTAAATCTGTGTAATAATCCGGAAGGAAAAAAATCACCAAACAATTTTTTAAAATATATATATAAGGAGGACTTAGAAATAGCCTTCCACACTTTAGTTATTGTAAGTCAATTGTCCACAGAAAGGAAATGTACCTTGATGATCAACACAATTTCCCTTACCAGCATTTAAGAAAGTTCTCACTTTTAAACTATACCGAATGAAAATATAAACGCAACATGCAACAATTTCAATGATTTTACTGAGTTACAGTTCATGTAAGGAAATCAGTCAATTGAAATGAATTCAGTAGGCCCTAATGTATGGATGTCACATGACTGGGAATACAGATATGCATCTGTTTATCACAGATACCTTAAAAAAAGGAAGGTGCGTAGATCAGAAAACCAATCAGTATCTGGTGTCATCACCATTTGCATCATGCAGCACAACACATCTCCTTCACATAGAGTTGATCAGGCTGTCGATTAAGCCCTGTAGAATGTTGTCAAACTCATCTTCAATGGCTGTGCGAAGCTGCTGGATACTAGCAGGAACTGGAACATGCTGTCGTACATGTTGATCCAGAGCATCCCAAACATGCTCAATGGGTGATATGTCTGGCGAGGCCATGGAAGAAATGGGACATTTTCAACTTCCAAGAACTGTGTACAGATCCTTGTGACATGGGGCTATGCATTATTATGCTGAAACATGAGGTGATAGCGGTGGATAAATGGCACGACAATGGGCCTCAGTATCTCGTCACGGTATCTCTGTGCATACACATCGCCATTGATAAAATCCTATTGTGTTCGTTGTCCATAACTTACGCCTGTCCATGCCATAACCCCACCGCCACCATGGGGAACTCTATTCACAAACTTGTGTTGTGACTTGACTTTCATTATTCTAATGACTGTTATTTATTTAATCCACTATGTTTAATTGTTATCCGATTAAATTAATCATGTAACAATAAACCCATTAGGAATTTGGGGCACCATGCAAGAAGTTGTTTAACGAGTTACCTTCTCCCAAATTAAACTGTAGATATAAGTTATATATCGATAACAGTCACTTATTAATCATTACCTCATATCGGTCTCATTCTGAACAGTGTTGACCTTTTGGATCTGCAAGAAACCCAGTCTTGCTGATTATTCAGTACTACACAAATTGGTTTAATAATTTATTTACTAACTAACTAAATAATAACACAGAATACACATACACACTTCAATGAGACAAAAGTCCCTAGTGGACTGACAAGATAAGACGGCTTGTTCCAACATAACGTTAGAGGGGGAGAGAGAGACAAAGGAAAAGAGACACTTATCGTATATTTGGAAACTACACTCACAGTAACCATTTACTTGCACACGAACCACCGCCCGTTGGGAGTAATAAATTAATGTATTTACGTGTTTGAATGCCCTCTTTCGTCATCTATCTCTGTTGAAACCAAACCTTCTTGAAAGGCGTTTTTGTTGGCCTTTCCTGTGGGCCACTTGTACACGCTCTGATTGTCCACCAGAGGTCACAATGTCCTTCTTAGTTGTTCGGTCTCCAAAGGGCTGTTTCCTCACTAGCTGTACTAATGATTGTCTGTGAGGATTTTCTCCTTTCTTCCTCGGGTAAATAGTCAAAGTTCAAAATTCACTTTACACGCACAGCTGCAAACTGGCGGGTTCCTGGTCTGGTAAGATCATTTTCTTCACCTTGTGTTGAGAGTTTCAGAGTTTCTAATAATTTCAACGTGTGGACCATGGTCTCACATCTTTCTAGTCTTAAGGAACATGAGTTATACTTCTTCACCTCGTGTTGGTTCAACGTGTCAACCATTTCCCACATGTAGCTAACGCTACACACTTTTCTGGTCTCATCCCCTCGTGTTGAAATTGAAAGTTTCAACCATTTAAGACATGTAGCTCTCGCCTAATGTTTCTTGGTCTGATATGTTACCCAGTCCTTTTAAGCACTCTGGGATCGAAAAGGGTGGTTCCATCACACTGACAAGCTCTCTCACCTCACCCGGGGCGTGGCTACTAAATGTGCAAAGTATTCTCAAAACAAATATCTTAGAAAACTAAAATCACATTCCTATCTTAACAAAACTACTATCAACGTTTGTCATACTGTCTACACAATGTATTGGATGGAAACTTTTCTTCTAGAGATTTACAGCAGGATATGAAGGGTGACCATCCAGCAGCTCCCCCTCTCCTCTCTGTGGGAGGGAGGCCTGGTTACTGTCCCCCCCCCCCTCCTCAGTTGACATCAGCAAACTTCCCCACACAACGCCATACACGTGGTCTGCGGTTGTGAGGCCGGTTGGATGTATTGTCAAATTCTCAAAAACAACGTTGGATGTGGTTTCTGTTAGAGAAATGTATCTTGCAACAGATCTGGTGGACATTCTTGCAGTCAGCATGCCAATTGCACCATCCCTCAAAACTTAAGACATCTGTGCCACTGTGTTGTGTGACAAAACTGCACATTTTAGAATGGCCTTTTATTGTCCCCAGGACAACACGCACCTGTGTAATGATCATGCTGTTTAATCAGCTTCTTGATATTCCACATTTGTCAGGTGGATGGATTATGCTGGCAAAGGAGAAAGGCTCACTAACAGGGATGGAAACAAATTTGTGCACACAATTTGAGAGAAATAAGCTTTTGTGCGAATGGAACATTTCTTGGATCTTTTATTTCAGCTCATGAAACATGAGACCAAAACTTTACATGTTGTGTTTACATTTTTGTTCAGTCTAAAAGTAGTTTCCTAGTAGCTAAACATTTTGGACCACAACCTGGGGTGTAATTATTAGTCCAACCCGTAGCAAACATTTGCGTTTTGCTACGAAAACAATAGTTTCTATTGGACAAATGTAGTTTTGTTCTTTTTGATTCCATTTGGTTTTGTTTGGTTCCTAGTGAATACTAATCTGGTTAGCACCTTCCTCTCTAAGTCCTCCTGACTTTAGAGTCTGGAATTACTTTTTGATGTTGTCGCCACAATGTATCAATAATGAACAGGGGCTGTGGTTTTACTGGTTGGCTCTCCTTTCTCACTCAAACACTGACATGTATAGCCACACACAGCCCCCAAGCGTCACCCCCTTCCATTACAACAGTTGGAGATTCAGATGCAAACAAGGAAAGCTCTCAAACCCCTCAGTGTACAGCCTATTGCATTTACAGAAGCCTCCATTCATAACAGTCTATCACAGCTCTCCTTGCGCTGGGATCCACGTGGGTCACATCAGCCAGGATAAACACTCATTCACATTTCCCATTTTTTTTATTTAACCTTTATTTAAGAGGCAAGTCCGTTAAGAAAAAATATTTTTTACAATGACGGCCTACCCCGGTCAAACCCTAAAAACACTGAACTGATTGTGCTCCACCCCATGGGACTCCCAATCACAGCCGGTTGCTATACACCCTGGAATCGAACCAGGGCATGTAGACCGCTGCGCCACTCAGAGGCCCATAAGTACTTCTTATGTTGCACCACATGTCATGCATTTCAATGGGCAGGTCCACAGCAAAGTGGAAACACAACGCCTCCTTGCGGATGAAGTCTCTGTTGCGAGATGGACACGTCACACAGAAGATGGCTTTATAGGATAGCTAGCAACTTGTAAACAATTACCCATTCCTATGAGTGAGTACTATTTTAATAGTAATTTTAAATAATACACATTGGCTGTTGAGCCAATTTTAATGAACAAAAATATAAACGCTGTGAATTTATTCGCGTAATGGTCCTGGCGTATCTAAAAAGAGTGTCAATGGAAGCCAGCTTGGATGTTTTTTTTATTTTTTCATTTTACCTTTATTTTACTAGGCAAGTCAGTTAAGAACAAATTCTTATTTTCAATGACGGCCTAGGAACAGTGGGTTAACTGCCTGTTCAGGGGCAGAACGACAGATTTTGTACCTTGTCAGCTCGGGGATTTGAACTTACAACCTTTCGGTTACTAGTCCAATGCTCTAACCACTAGGCTTCAGACCAATCACATCACAAGCCAAACGTCATTATTGACAGAAAAAAACTACAATTGTTTAATCTCATTGTGTTGTGTTAATCAAATTTCAATCAAATGTATTTCGAAAGTCCTTCTTACGTCAGCTGATGTCACAAAGTGCTGTACAGAAATGCAGGTGTAGAAGCATGGTGGCTAGGAAAAACTCCATAGAAAGGCCGTAACCCAGGAAGAAACCTAGAGAAGAACCAGGCTATGAGGGATGGCCAGTCCTCTTCTGGCTGTGCCGGGTGGAGATTATAACAGAACATGGCCAAGATGTTCAAATGTTCATAGATGACTAGCAGGGTCAAATAATAATAAATTACAGTGGTTGTAGAAGGTGCAACAGATCAGCACCTCAGGAGTAAATGTCTGCTGGCTTTTCATAGCCGATCATTCAGAGTATCTCTACCACTCCTGCTGCCTCTAGAGAGGTGAAAACAGCAGGTCTGGGACAAGGTAGCACATCCGGTGAACAAGTCAGGGTTCCATAGCCACAGGCAGAACAGTAAAAAAGTGGAGCAGCAGCATGACCAGGTGGACTGGGAACAGCAAGGAGTCATCAGGCCAGGTAGTTCTGAGGCATATTCTTAAGGCTCAGATCCTGAGAGAGAGAGAGAGAGAGAATACTTAAATTGACACAGGACACTGGATAAGACAGGAGAAATAGACTGACCCTAGCCCTCCGACACAAACTATTGCAGCATAAATACTGGAGGCTGAGACAGGAGGGGTCGGGAGACACTGTGTCCCCGTCCGACGATACCCCCGGGCAGGGCCAAACAGGCAGGATATAGCCCCACCCACTTTGCCAAAGCACAGCCCCCACAACCCTAGAGGGATATCTTCAACCACCAACTTACTATCCTGAGACAATGCCGAGTATAGCCCACAAAGATCTCCCCCATGACACGAACCCAAGGGGGGGTGCCAACCTGGACAGGAAGATCTTGTCAGTGACTCAACCCACTCAAGTGGTGCACCCCTCCTAGGGACGGCATGGAAGAGCACCAGTAAGCCAGTGACTCAGCCCCTGTAATAGGGTTAGAGGCTGAGAATCCCAGTGGAGAGAGGGAAACCGGCCAGGCAGAGACAGCAAGGGCGGCTCGTTGCTCCAGTGCCTTTCCGTTCACCTTCACACTCCTGGGCCAGACTACACTCAATCATAGGACCTACTGAAGAGATGAGTCTTCAATAAAGACTTAAAGTTTGAGACCGAGTCTGCGTCTCTCACATGGATAGGCAGACCATTCCATAAAAACTGAGCTCTATAGGAGAAAGCCCTGCCTCCAGCTGTTTGCTTAGAAATTCTAGGGACAGTAAGGAGGCCTACGTCTTGTGACCGTACCGTACGTGTAGGTATGTATGGCAGGACCAAATCAGAAAGATAGGTAGGAGCAAGCCCATGTAATGCTTTGTAGGTTAGCAGTAAAACCTTGAAATCAGCCCTAGCCTTAACAGGAAACCGGAGGCTAGCACTGGAGTAATATGATACAAATGTTTGTTCTAGTCAAGATTCTAGCAGCCGTGTTTAGCACTAACTGAAGTTTATTTGTTATTTTATCCGGGTAGCCAGAAAGTAGAGCATTGCAGTAGTCTAACCTAGAAGTGATAAAAGCATGGATACATTTTTCTGCATCATTTTTGGACAGAAAGTTGCTGATTTTTGCAATGTTATGTAGATTGAATAAAGCTGTCCTTGAAACAGTCTTGATATGTTCTTCAAAAGAGAGATCAGGGTTTTATTTGAGACGACTGTACAACAAATCAAGATTAATTGTCATATTCAACAGAAGATCTCTTGTTTCTTGGGACCTAGAACTAGCATCTCTGTTTTGTCCGAGTTTAAAAGTAGAACATTTGCCGCCATGTTCCTTATGTCTGAAACACAGGCTTCCAGGGAGGGCAATTTTGGGGCTTCACCATGTTTCCACGAAATGTATAGCTTTGTGTCATCTGCATAGCAGTGAAAGTTAACATTATGTTTCCGAATGACATCACCAAGAGGTAAAATATATAGTGAAAACAATAGTGGTCCTAAAACGGAGCATTGAGGAACACCGAAATGTACAGTTGATTTGTCAGAGGACAAACAATCTACAGAGACAAACTGATATATTTTCGACAGATAAGATCTAACCAGTATCCTCTCCACAAAACTTGTGGTTTTCCTTAGTTCTCTATACTGGCTAATAATTAGAACGGGAATTCTCATCCAACCATATACTCATATATTGTGACCCTGGCCTGAGAGGATGGAAGTTCACCATGTAGCTAGATGTAGTATGCTAATGTTAACTAGCTGGCCTGTCATAGGAAGTTAGGCTAGCAAGCAAGTATTTTAGCCAGGTTGCCTTGGACAACAAAAACTAAACATGTGTACTGTATGACAGAGTCATAGACTGTTTAGGCAGCATGAAGGAGGAGGATGGCAATGGCGTTTCTCTACAAGTAGGTTGAGTCAACATATTTTTTCTACTTGCACGCTTGCACACACACACACACCACACACACACAAATAAATCAGTACAGCCACATCGTATGTAGACAAAATCGTTGTGGGCATCTTTTAGATCACTGTATTAGACTAAGCATAGGTGATTAGATGATGTTGAAATGTTGAAGTTGAAAAGGTGCTGCAATAGTGGAGGCAGACCCTGTTTTCATTTCGACTTGCGGTAACTCTCCATGGTTCTAAATCAATCGTTTTTTAGGGCATCTGAACATTTCTGAAACATTACCTTGCTTGATCATAATGTAACTGTGTTACATGCAATATGTTTTGTGGACTTCACCGGATAGATGTTGCTCTCCGGTTTTGTAATGAAACAAATGTGTGTTTGAATTTATTCTGCCACTGTGTCCACTTATTGTCTCAGCCTTAGGCTTATATATTACAGTGTCAAGACAAATGAACTAACAGGTTATAGCGTAAACAATGCTATTATCACAACACATAGGATGTAATATGTTTTTTTTCCTGGATTGGCTTCCCCAGTGATTTTACCCACGCACCGTTACTGTGGCTGTGAAGCAAAACATTTTGGGACTATGTCAACAATCGACTAATGAAACAAATGACCAAAATATAGTTTTTGGGTGCAATTTTGAAAAACATAATTACAACTTTTCCATTATGAAATTTGTGTGTAGGCCAGTGACAAGAAAATCTAACTTTAATCCATTTTAAATTCAGGCTGTAACAAAACAAAATGTGGAAAAAGTCAAGGAGTGTGAATACTTTCTGAAGGCACAAAATTGCACCGTATTTAAAGGGATGGCTTAAGGTAAATGTACAGAAAAACACATTAAATTAAAATTCAGTTATGGACTATTTGCTCAAAAGTATAATTCATTGGCTGATCCCTCCTGTTGACCTGGATGTAATTGTGTGATCCTTCCCTAATCCATAGGAAGTCCCACCTAGTTATCTACTTCAGAATGTTGAAAGTCCTCAATGGCGCTGCCCTGCTAAAATAGGCTTTTGGGCACTGAAGTCCTCTATCTCTATGCTTCTGCCCTTACTAACACACCCACTCCCAATTTAACTCAAACCAGGAAGTGAGTGACTGATACATTCAAGTTCAACAACTGCAGATTTAAGTTGATCTTGATCCGGACATAACCGAGCTCAGAGACACAGCTTTCCTTCTAAAAACAAATCAGCCCAGTCTGAGTTAAGACACTTAGCTACAGATCCAAGTTTAAGAGCACTGCACACCTAGTTCTGTCATGAGATAGACAGGCTAATTAAAGCCTCTGTGGATTAATTAGAGAAATTATGTGGAATTAAACTCCACTCTCCATCTCGAACAGAATCAGAATCAGCCAGGAAGTGCAACTTAGAACACGCTTCACCTTGTGACCTGGTGCAGCTAGCTGTGGTCCCACATCCAAACAATCAGCAAGCAACAGGAAGGTGTTGGAACAAGTCTTGGGTATAAATAAATTAAATATGTTAAAGATGTTGAATGCATCGCACAAATTTCACATTCTCTGCACGCCTTTCCTTAACTTAATGAGTTAAATTGTGTGAATAATTATCACTTGAAAATTGCTTTGTTTGGAGCCAAACAAGGCGATACTAAAGCAATTCTCCACACCATTCCACAGCAATTAGGCTGAGCCATAGCACCATTATGCTGAGCCATAGCACCATTAGGCAGAGCCATAGCACCATTAGGCAGAGCCATAGCACCATTAGGCTGAGCCATACAGTAGCACCAAATTGGTCATAACGTATAGCTGTAAAGGAGTTAATTTCTCTCTTTAATGTTCCTTCTAACTGTAGAAGGTTTGGAAATGTAGCTGGGCCCTATGAACGCCTCATGGTGCCAAAATAAATAATTCAACAGGCAATTATCTGAGGAGTCAATTATCCCCCTCCAGAGAGTTAAACTGTGTCATCAGACATACACCGAGTATACAAAACTTTAAGAACACCTGCCCTTGCCATGACATAGACTGACCAGGTGAATCCAGGTGAAAGCTATGATCCCTTATTGATGTCACTTGTTAAACCGACTTCAATCAGTCTAGATGAAGGGGAGGAGTGTCACGACTTCGGCCGAAGTTGATGCCTCTCCTTGTTCGGGTGGTGTTCAGCAGTCGACGTCACCGGTCTTCTAGCCATCACCGATCCATTTTTCATTTTCCATTTATTTTGTCTAATTTTTCCACACACCTGGTTTTCATTTTCCCAATTACTGGTCATGTATTTAACCCTCTGTTTCCCCTTTGTGTGTGATTGTTATTTGTTCAGGTCGGAATGTTCCGGCTGGTTTGTACCGGGTGCTGTTTATCACCCATGTTTTGTGGCAACCGTTCTTTTTGCACTTTGTAAATTGTTTACTTTGTGCTGTCGAGTAAAGTGGGTTGTTTCACTCATCTCTGCTCTCCTGCGCCTGACTTTCTACACCAGCTACACCCACCAGCCTGACAAGGAGACAGGTTAAAGAATGATTTTTAAGCCTTTAGACATGGATTTTGTATATGTGCCATTCAGAGGGTGAATGGGCAAGAAAAGTAGTAGGTGCCAGGCGCACCGGTTTGTGTCAAGAACTACAACGTTACTGGGTCTTTGATTCTCAACAGTTTCCTATGTACGTATATCAAGAATGGTCCACCACCCAAATGACATCCAGCCAACTTGACACAACTGAGGGAAGAATTGGAGTCAACATGGGCCAGCATCCCTGCGGAACGCTTTCAACACCTTGTAGAGTCCATGCCCCGATTAATTGAGGCTATTCTGAGGGCAAAGGGTGGCTCAACTACGACAGTTATGAGGTTTCAAAGCCTTTTTTTCCAGTGTTCGCAAAGGCCAGTCCAGTACTATTATACAGGGACAGCTGTTTCCATGACCTGCTCAGTATCAGAATCCATTTCATACCATTTAGATTAAATACAGTATCACATTTTCCCACTGTTCTCCGGCCATAGGAAACTTATAGCGGGTATAATGCAATTCACCATTGGGATCATGATGGGACTGAAATGAGAGCTCTGCCTGTAGTGTTTATGAGGTGTACAGCATTTCACAAGCACATACACATATACACACACATGACACGATAACACACACATACAAACATACACCCGCACACTCTGTGTCATCATGCTACCCTAAACATTATCCCCTGGATTGACTGAAGCCAGTTGTTGCTGTTCAGGACACTTGCACATCTTGTCAGTCACACAATAATGCAAGATGGTGCCAAGAGAGATGGTTGCCTCGCTTCAAGTCCTTAGGAAACTATGCAGTATTTTTTTTAAATGTATTATATATTGTTAGCCCAGAAAATCTTAAGTGTATTAAATACAGCCAGGAATAACTATTGGATATAAGAGCGACGTCAACTTACCAACATTATGACCAGGAATATGACTTTCCCGAAGCGGATCCTTTGTTCGGACCTCCAACCTGGACATTGGATCTAATCCCAGAGGCCGACCCAAAACAACATCATCGCCGCAGAAGGAGCAGACGGAGTGGCTTCATGGACAGACTTAGAAGGAGAGCACACCATCCACCGCTTTTGAGTATATTACTCGCCAATGTCCAGTCTCTAGACAAGAAGGTGGACGAAATTAGGGCACGAGTTGCCTTCAAGAGAGACATCAGAGATTGTAACATTCTCTATTTCCGACGAAAACAAACATCTCTCTGGTAAGAAGATGAGCGGGGGTGTATGCCTCATGATTAACGACTCATTGTGTAATCATAACAACATGCAGGAACTCAAGTCCTTTTGTTCACCTGACCTAGAATTCCTTACGATCAGATGCCGATCGCATTATCTACCAAGAGAATTCTCTACGATTATAGTCACAGCCATGTATATCCCCCCCAAACAGATACCTCGACAGCCCTGAAAGAACTTCACTGGACTCTATGTAAACTGGAAATCATATATCCTGAGGCTACATTTATTGTTGTTGAGGATTTTAACAAAGCTAATTTGAGAACCAGGCTAACTATATTCTACCAGCACATTGATTGTATTACCTGCTCGAGCTAAACACTGGACCATTGCTACTCTAACTTCCGCGATGCATACAAGGCCCTCCCCTGCACTCCATTCGGAAAATGTGACCATGACCCCATCTTGTTGCTCCCCTCCTATAGGCAGAAACTCAAACAGGAAGCGCCCGTGCTTAGGTCTATCCAATGCAGATCTGACCAATCGGATTCCATGCTTCAAGATTGCTTCGATCACGTGGACTGGGATATGTTCCGGGTAGCCTCAGACAATAACATTGACGTATATGCTGACTAGGTGAGTGAGTTTATTAGGAAGCGCATTGGAGATGTTGTACCCACTGTGACTACTAAAACCTTCCCTAACCAGAAATCGTCGACTGATGGCAGCATTCGTGTGAAAGCGCGAAAACTGAAAGCGCGAACCATCGCATTTAATCATGGCAAGGCGACCAGAAACATGACCGAAAACAAACAGTGTAGTTATTCCATCCGCAAGACAATCAAACAAGCAGTATAGAGAAAAAGTAGAGTCGCAATTCAATGGCTCAAACAGGAGATGTATGTGGCAGGGTCGACAGACAATCACGGATTACAAAAAGAAAACCAGCCCTCCAGGACACCTACAGCATCCGATGTCACAGGAAGGGCAAAAAAATCATCAAGGACAACAAACACCCGAGCCTCTGACTGTTCACCTCACTATCATCCAGAAGGCGAGGTCAGTACAGGTGCATCAAAGCTGGGACCGAGAGACTGAAAAATAACTTCTATCTCAAGGCCATCAGACTGTTAAACAGCCATCACTAACATAGAGAAGCTGCTGCCAACATATAGACAACATATAGAATCCCTGGCCACTTTAAAAAATGGATTTCAAATCAAATCAAATATGTCACATACACATGGTTAGCAGATGTTAATGCGAGTGTAGCGAAATGCTTGTGCTTCTAGTTCCGACAATGCAGTAATAACCAACAAGTAATCTAGCTAACAATTCCAAAACTACTACCTTATAGACACAAGTGTAAGGGGATAAAGAATATGTACATAAAGATATATGAATGAGTGATGGTACAGAGCGGCATAGGCAAGATACAGTAGATGGTATTGAGTACAGTATATACATATGAGATGAGTATGTAAACAAAGTGGCATAGTTTAAAGTGGCTAGTGATACATGTTTTACATAAAGATGCAGTAGATGATATAGAGTACAGTATATACGTATACATATGAGATGAATAATGTAGGGTATGTAAACATTATATTAGGTAGCATTGTTTAAAGTGGCTAGTGATATATTTTACATCATTTCCCATCAATTCCCATTATTAAAGTGGCTGGAGTTGAGTCAGTGTGTTGGCAGCAGCCACTCAATGTTAGTGGTGGCTGTTTAATTTTAACAGTCTGATGGCCTTGAGATAGAAGCTGTTTTTCAGTCTCTCGGTCCCAGCTTTGATGCACCTGTACTGACCTCGCCTTCTGGATAATAGTGGGGTGAACAGGCAGTGGCTCGGGTGGTTGTTGTCCTTGATGATCTTTATGGCCTTCCTGTGACAATGGGTGGTGTAGGTGTCCTGGAGGGCAGGTAGTTTGCCCCCGGTGATGCGTTGTGCAGACCTCACTACCCTCTGGAGAGCCTTACGGTTGTGGGTGGAGCAGTTGCCGTACCAGGCGGTGATACAGCCCGACAGGATGCTCTCGATTGTGCATCTGTAGAAGTTTGTGAGTGCTTTTGGTGACAAGCCGAATTTCTTCAGCCTCCTGAGGTTGAAGAGGCGCTGCTGCGCCTTCTTCACGATGCTGTCTGTGTGGGTGGACCAATTCAGTTGGTCTGTGATGTGTACGCCGAGGAACTTAAAACTTACTACCCTCTCCACTACTGTTCCATCGATGTGGACAGGGGGGTGTTCCCTCTGCTGTTTCCTGAAGTCCACAATCATCTCCTTAGTTTTGTTGACGTTGAGTGTGAGGTTATTTTCCTGACACCACACTCCGAGGGCCCTCACCTCCTCCCTGTAGGCCGTCTCGTCGTTTTGGTAATCAAGCCTACCACTGTTGTGTCGTCCGCAAACTTGATGATTGAGTTGGCGGCGTGCGTGGCCATGCAGTCGTGGGTGAACAGGGAGTACAGGAGAGGGCTCAGAATGCACCCTTGTGGGGCCCCAGTGTTGAGGATCAGCGGGGTGGAGATGTTGTTGCCTACCTTCACCACCTGGGGCGGCCCGTCAGGAAGTCCAGTACCCAGTTGCACAGGGCGGGGTCGAGACCCAGGGTCTCAAGCTTTGATGACGAGCTTGGAGGGCACTATGGTGTTAAATGCCGAGCTGTAGTCGATGAACAGCATTCTCACATAGGTATTCCTCTTGTCCAGATGGGTTAGGGCAGTGTGCAGTGTGGTTGAGATTGCATCGTCTGTGGACCTATTTGGGCGGTAAGCAAATTGGAGTGGGTCTAGGGTGTCAGGTAGGGTGGAGGTGATATGGTCCTTGACTAGTCTCTCAAAGCACTTCATGATGACGGAAGTGAGTGCTACGGGGCGGTAGTCGTTTAGCTCAGTTACATTAGCTTTCTTGGGAACACGAACAATGGTGGCCCTCTTGAAGCATGTGGGAACAACAGACTGGTATAGGGATTGATTGAATATGTTCGTAAACACACCAGCCAGCTGGTCTGCGCATGCTCTGAGGGAGCGGCTGGGGATGCGGTTTACACGTTTAAATGTTTTCCTCACGTCGGCTGCAGTGAAGGAGAGTCCGCATGTTTTGGTTGCGGGCCGTGTCAGTGGCACTGTATTGTCCTCAAAGTGGGCAAAAAAGTTATTTAGTCTGCTTGGGAGCAAGACATCCTGGTCCGTGACGGGGCTGGTTTTCTTTTTGTAATCCGTGATTGACTGTAGAACCTGCCACATACCTCTTGTGTCTGAGCCGTTGAATTGAGATTCTACTTTGTCTCTATACTGACGCTTAGCTTGTTTGATTGCCTTGCGGAGGGAATAGCTACAATGTTTGTATTCGGTCATGTTTCCGGTCACCTTGCCCTGATTAAAAGTAGTGGTTTGCGCTTTCAGTTTCACGCGAATGCTGCCATCAATCCACGGTTTCTGGTTTGGGAATGTTTTTATCGTTGCTATGGGAACGACATCTTCAACGCACGTTCTAATGAACTCGCTCACCGAATCAGCGTATTCGTCAATGTTGTTGTTTGATGCAATACGTAACATATCCCAGTCCACGTGATGGAAGCAGTCTTGGAGTGTGGAATCAGATTGGTCGGACCAGCGTTGAACAGACCTCAGCTCGGGAGCTTCTTGTTTTAGTTTCTGTCTGTAGGCAGGGATCAACAAAATGGAGTCGTGGTCAGCTTTTCCGAAAGGAGAGCGGGGCAGGGCCTTATATGCGTCGCGGAAGTTAGAATAGCAATGATCCAAGGTTTTTCCAGCCCTGGTTGCGCAATCAATATGCTGATACAATTTAGGGAGTCTTGTTTTCAGATTAGCCTTGTTAAAATCCCCAGCTACAATGAATGCAGCCTCAGGATATATGGATTCCAGTTTGCAAAGAGTCAAATAAAGTTTATTCAGAGCCATCGATGTGTCTGCTTAGGGGGGAATATATACGGCTGTGATTATAATCGAAGAGAATTCCCTTGGTAGATAATGTGGTCGACATTTGATTGTGAGGAATTCTAAATCAGGTGAACAGAAGGACTTGAGTTCCTGTATGTTGTTGTGACCACACCATGTCTCGTTAACCATGAAGCATACGCCCCCGCCCCTCTTCTTACCAGAAAGATGTTTGTTTCTGTCGGCGAGATGCGTGGAGAAACCAGCTGGCTGCACCGACTCCTATAGCGTCTCTCCAGTGAGACATGTTTCTGTGAAGCAAAGAACGTTACAGTCTCTGATGTCCCTCTGGAATGCTACCCTTGCTCGGATTTCATCAACCTTGTTGTCAAGAGACTGGACATTGGCGAGAAGTATGCTAGGGAGTGGTGCACGATGTGCCCGTCTCCGGAGTCTGACCAGAAGACCGCTTCGTTTCCCCCTTTTTCGAAGTCGTTTTTTTGGGTCGCCGGCTGGGATCCATTCCGTTGTCCTGGATGAAAGGCAGAACACAGGATCCGCTTCTTGGTCACTTTAAATAATGCCACTTTAATAAGGTTTACATATCCTACATTACTCATCTCATATGTATATACTGTATTTTAAACCATCTATTACATCTTGCCTATGCCACACGGCCATCACGCATGTACATATTTTTATTCCATCCCCTTACATTGTGTGTATAAGGTAGTCGTTGTGAATTTGTTAGATTACTTGTTTGATATGACTACACTGTCGGAACTAGAAGCACAAGCATTTCTCTACACTCGCATTTACATCTGCTAACCATGTGTATGTGACAAATAAAATTTGATTTGATCTTGTCAGTCATATCCTGTCAGTCACATTGTCTCAGGGAGCACAGCTCAGATTGGCTCACATTACACTGCTCTCTCTCTCTCTTTCTCTTCTCTCTCTCTCTCTCTCTCTCTCTCTCTCTCTCTCTCTCTCTCTCTCTCTCTCTCTCTCTCTCTCACTCTCTCTCTCTCTCTCTCTCCCTATGCAAGCTGCTGGGTTTGACTTGACTGACATCTTGTGGTTGCATAGCACTTTGTGCACATGGACTACCGGCAATGTCCAAAAAAAGTCAGGTCTTGGCATGATTTACATCATCACAATTCACATATAGTTGGACTTCAATAAAGAATATACTCATTATGAAGGGATTGTGAATACTGTCTGCCAGTAGTCTGCTGTAGTCAGAGAAAGTTTGTCAGAAGAGAATGCAATAAAAAAGTGTTCCAACACACCTCTCTCTGCATAACACTTTCTCTCACTGCCATCTGAGTCTCTTTGTAATCTGCCATAGAACTGTGTGTGTGTGTGTGTGTGTGTGTGTGTGTGTGTGTGTGTGTGTGTGTGTGTGTGTGTGTGTGTGTGCGTGCGTGTGTGTGCGTGCGTGCGTGTGTGTGTGTGCATGCGTGCGTGCGTGTTTTGTACACTTGATTTCTATTATAGCTGTTCTCACACTGTGCACCATCATGTTAATTACAAAGCTAGAGAACATGTTCCATGCTGACAGCATGAAACACCGTTCTGATACATGATACACTGTACACTACAATGTTGTGTAATATATACTGAAACCCATTTCAGCCCACATATATCACTCTCAGACAGCCCTGTCAGACACCCTCATTCTGTCTTTATCAGTTGTCCCCTGAAATCCACCAACTCCCAATCTTTACCGAATATAGATTTAGAATAGAGAAATGACTTGAACCACTGGTGCATGCAATAACTTCTCCATGGGTGACTGAGTGTGATGACTTACACATTAAAGGTCGCTCCATGATGATATCTAACTGGACCTGATTTGAATTGTTATGCCCCCATGCACCGCACTGAAGCTATTATGACAAAGCTGTGCAGGTGCATGTGTGGTACGATGGTTGGGGTACATTAGAATGCCATGGAACATTTAGTAATCCTGCACAGCAGTGAAATAATGGCTTTGTGTACTGTCTCTACCAGCTGCTGCTGTCTGTGTTTGATTGGCAGAGACAGATCCTGTTTGCCCTGTTTGTTGTCATGGCTTTGTTGTCAAGGAGATGTCTGAAGGCTAGAATCACGTCTGGAATAGAGAGATAACAAGGTCTAGACCAGCTCTAGAGAGCAACACAAATGAAATGTCAGATGTTATTTAAATCATGAAAGGATGATTCTTGTGGACCTAATTCACAATTGAAACCAAAATGTTGGCCATGGCTGCTTACTCAATATTTTTTTTAGAAGAGGCATCATCATTTTACAGTCACATGGCTAACACTGTCTACAGATTGTTTTTAAATGGCATAGTTATTGACTGGCCAGAACATCGTAAATAAATCCCAAATAAATTAATGTTCCTGATGGCCTGGACATTTTCGTGGAATGTGCTAACATATAACTAGGGCCAGACAGGAGATGTACTCTAAACACAAAGTAATTGGTTCCTGTAACCAGTTACACACATATGCAGGCTTATTTTAACTTCCAAACGTACATAACAATCTCCAATAAGTGGCTGCATGGGCACATGCTCATCAACAGAAGACAAAGAGCGGGAAAGACTACAAAGATCTGTGTATGTGTAGGCCTAACTCATTGTTACCTCATTCAATATGCCAGGGATGGTGGCCATCTGGCATGGGCTAGTCCATTTCCAGCCTAGTGGGCATGTTTTTTGTGTGGAGAATTATCATTATCTGGCTAATACCGGGGTCTCAAGGAAAAAATAGCCCGGTTGGTCTAAAGGGCCGGTGTGGGGGCCTCAAGGAAGAAAATGGGCCGGTGTGTTACAGTAGAAATGCCAGGGTCGATTTCTGTTCCCAGTCCGACTGCAGGTGACCAGTTTGGACACCTCAGGTTGAACACGTCTGTAATGCTTCAGCGACATTGATGTGAAAGTATTACAGAATGTGTTTGATTCACTGGACAGGTAACATACATCAATACCACACAAACAATGCATAATTTACACATTCATTTGAAAACCACTACATACAGATGGTTTTACAAGACTTTTATTTGGTAATACAGTATCTGAATGGCAGATTATTTGATAAATGAACTACAATACAATTCATGTGGTTCTGATTTCCTATACACACAGATACAGTTGAAGTCGGAAGTTTAAATACACTTAGGCTGGAGATATTAAAACTTGTTTTTCAACCACTCCACTAATTTCTTGTTAACAAACTATAGTTTTGGCAAGTCGTTTAGGACATCTACTTTGTGCATGACACAAGTAATTTTTCCAACAATTGTTTAGAGATTATTTCACTTATAATTCACTGTATCACAATTCCAGAAGGTCAGAAGTTTACATATACTATGTTGACTGTGCCTATAAACAGCTTGGAAAATTCCAGAAAATGATGTCATTGCTTTAGAAGCTTCTGATAGGCTAATTGACATAATTTGAGTCAATTGGAGGTTTACCTGTGGATGTATTTCAAGGCCTACTTTCAAACTCAGTGCCTCTTTGATTGACATCATGGGAAAATCAAAAGAAATCAGCCAAGACCTCAGAAAAAAAATTGTTGACCTCAACAATTCTGGTTCATCCTTGGGAGCAATGCCTGAAGGTACCACGTTCATCTGTACAAACAATAGTATGCAAGTATAAACACCATGGGACCACGCAACTGTCATATCGCTCAGGAAAGAGGTGTGTTCTGTCTCCTAGAGATGAACGTACTTTGGTGCGAATGAAGATGCTGGAGGAAACAGGCACAAAGGTATCTATATTAACAGTAAAACAAGTCCTATATCGACATAACCTGAAAGGCTACTCAGCAAGGAAGAAGCCACTGCTCCAAATCCACCATAAAAACTGCACATAGGACAAAGATCATAATTTTTGGAGAAATGTCCTCTGGTCTGATGAAACAAAAATAGAACTGTTTGGCAATAATGACCATCGTTATGTTTGGAGGAAATTAGGGGGAGGCTTGCAAGCCAAAGAACACCATCACAACCATGAAGCACGGGGTGGCAACATCATGTTGTGGGGGTGCTTTGCTGCAGGAGGGACTGGTGCACTTCACAAAATAGATGGCATCATGAGGCAGGAAAATGATGTGGATATATTGAAGCAACATCTCAAGACATCAGTCAGGAGGTTAAAGCTTGGTCGCAAATGGGTCTTCCAAATGGACAATGACCCCAAGCATACTTCCAAAGTTGTGGCAAAATGGCTTAAGGACAACAAAGTCCAGGTATTGGAGTGGCCATCACAACGCCCTAACCTCAATCCCACAGAAAATGTGTGGGCAGAACTGAAAAAGCGTGTGCGGGCAAGGAGGCCTACAAACCTGACTCAGTTACACCAGCTCTGTCAGGAAGAATGGGACAAAATTCACCCAACTTATTGTGGGAAGCTTGTGGAAGGCTACCTGAAATGTTTGACACAAGTTAAACAATTTAAAAGCAATGCTACCAAATACTAATTGAGTTTTTGTAAAGTTCTGACCCACTGGGAATGTGATGAAAGAAATAAAAGCTGAAATAAATCGTTCTCTCTAATAGTATTCTGACATTTCACATTCTTAAAATAAAGTGGTGATCCTAACTGACCTAAAACAGGGCATTTTTACTTGGATAAAATTTCAGGAATTGTGAAAAACTGAGTTTAGATGTATTTGGCTAAGGTGTATGTAAATTTCCGACTTCAACTGTATGACAGTTGAGGCAATAACAGTCCTGAATTTACAACTCAACAAAGCACTTATCATTTGAGAATACAGGAGGTCCATTTCTCATCAATACCCTAAAAGATTAGACATTCTCCTTTCTAAAAAGAGCTTCTGCTGGGTGATTTTAAAAGTAATTGTCAAATGATCAATAGTATAATTATCTTTGCAAAAACGATTTTATATAATTTACAATATGTAGAATCTATGAGAACAAAAAGGTTCAGAACTTTTGTGAAACATCACAGCACAGTTGAAAAATATATGGCAAATAGAAATCCAAACTTGATGGTGTTCAGAGATAGACGGGAGGGGTTGAGTGGAGCTGAATGATGGGACTAAAAACAAACAAAAGATAAGTATTGTGTCCATAAAATGTATATAGTATGTTGCCTATTGGTTTACTCCAATTAGGCTAGGGGTGGTAGGGTTAGGGGAAAATAAGAAAGGAAAATATATTTTAAAAATATCTATATTTTATATACAGTACCAGTCAACAGTTTGGATACACCTACTCACTCACGTTTTAAAAAAATTGTTTTAACTATTTTTTAAATTACAGAATAATAGTGAAGACTTCAAAACCATGAAATGACACATATGGAATCATGTAGAAACCAAAATAAGTTTCAAACAAATCAAAATATATTTATATTTCAGATTCTTCAAAGTAGCCACCCTTTGCCTTGACAGCTTTGCACAATGTTGGAATTCTTTCAAACAGCTTCATGAGGTAGTCACCTGGAATGCATTTAAATTAACAGGTGTGCCTTCTTAAAAGTTCATTTTGAATTTCTTTCCTTCTTAATGCATTTGAGCCAATCAGTTGTGTTGTTTTAAAAAAATATATATATTTTATTTATTTCACCTTTATTTAACCAGGTAGGCTAGTTGAGAACAAGTTCTCATTTGCAACTGCGACCTGGCCAAGATAAAGCATAGCAGTGTGAGCAGACAACACAGAGTTACACATGGAATAAACAATTAACAAGTCAATAAACTGGCGTCAGAAAACAAAGGGAGTCTATATACAATGTCTGTGCAAAAGGCATGAGGAGGTTGGTTCGAATAATTACTTTTGCAGATTACCACTGGAGTGATAAATGATCAGATGGTCATGTACAGGTAGAGATATTGGTGTGCAAAAGAGCAGAAAAGTAAATAAATAAAAACAGTATGGGGATGAGGTAGGTAAAAATGGGTGGGCTATACACCAATCTAGACTATGTACAGCTGCAGCGATCAGTTAGCTGCTCAGATAGCTGACACCTCCAGGCTGTGTAAGGGCTATTTGACCAAGGAGAGTGAAGTTGGTGAGGGGCTATTTGACCAAGGATAAAAGTCTCCAACTTCAGCGATTTCAACCCAATTGAGATGGGATCCAGTCACAGGCAGCAGAGTGAAGGAAAAGCAGCCAAATGAGGTGTTGGCTTTAGGGATGATCAGTGAGAACACCTGCTGGAGCGTGTGCTGGATGAGGGGTTGCCATGTGACCAGTGAACTGAGATCAAGGCAAAGGAATGCTTTTAGCATGGACTTGTAGATGATTTTTTGGTTAGCCATGATTCAATGGTTATTTTATAGTTTTGATGCCTCCACTATTAGCTACAATGCAGTGGTGGGTGGTAAAGGTGCTTTAGTGAAAAACCCTTGAATGGCACTGTGTCCAAACTTTCCAGTTTACTGTATATATGTTAAAAAATATTTTGTAGATGAAATGATGCAGACATGTACAATGATGGAAGGACAACCAGCAATTTTAAAGCTGGTCCAACCCCTGAAGGCAAAAGGAGGCTTTTTCGGAATAGAAAGCCACTCTTGATTTGATTTTAACTAATTATAAACAACAAACATTGAGATGATTTGATAGTGAGTCTCATTGACAGTTTACAAAATAGCCAGACATTATTATTTTTATAGATGTCCACATGAATCAACGGGTAAAACCATCCAGGTTTGGTGATGCTTTTCGGGCATGCGGGTGGGCAGGTTATTAAAAGCATGCATTTGGTTTTACTAGCGTTTAAGAGCAGTTGGAGGCCACAGAAGGAGTATTGTATGGCATTGAAGCTTGTTTGGAGGTTAGATAGCACAGCGTCCAATGACGGGCCGAAAGTATAGAACATAGAACATAGAACAAAAAGCAGCAAGACAAAATTCATAAAAGCAACAAAGTGTTTCCACACCACACACAGACAACATGGAAAGTGGCAATACACAGCTAGGGATTATGTTCACAAATCTGATTGACCTTTAGCCATGTATTCATACATTTTGTGAAAGTGTGATATGTGGTGCAGTTATGTGTGTCTGATGGCAGTATATTCCAGACATGGGAAGCTCTCACAGAGAAAGCGGATTTACTAAAGGTGCTTTTCCTTAAGTGAACTATACAGTCACCTCTCATGGCAGACCTTGTGGATCTGCTTCCATGTGTTTGGGTTTTCTGTTTAAAAAATATACTCAGTGGAAGGGGAGCCAGGCCATTTAGGATCTTGAATACAAGACATGCATCGGTGTATTGCACAAGATTTTCCCAACTCAGGAGCTCATGCTTTCTGAGGATGTAACAGTGATGATGGCTATTGTGCTTCCTATCAAGTACTTTGAGAGGCTGTTTGTAGACAGACTGAATAGGTTTTAATGTTGGACAGCAAGCTTGGGCCCAACTAGTCAAGCAGTATGTTAAGTGGGGGAGTATCATAGACTTGAAGTACAGTTTTGCTACCTCTGTAGTGAAACAATTTCATATAAATCGGAAATGAGCTAGTTTGAATTTGATCTGAATGACCTTTTTCGCATGCTTTTTAAAAGAGAGGTTGGAATCAAGTATGATGCCAAGGTACTTAAAATCAGATAACACCTGGAGATTCTCCCCTGACACATAGACATCTGGTTCAGTAGCATCTGTTGCCCTCTTTGTGAAGAACATGCAAAGTTTTTTCACATTGAGATGCAAACATGAGTCACTGAGCCACTTTGTAACCTGGACCATTACAGTAGTGAGTTCTTGTGCAGCTTGTTGTTTGCTCTCTGCATACACATATATCACTGTATCATCTGCATACATTTGAACTTCAGACCCAGTACAGACAGAAGGCAGATCATTAATGTACAGGCTGAACAGGACGGGCCCCAGTATTGAACCTTGGGGCACGCCAACATCATAGCTAAGAGTGGGCGACAGCTCATTGCTCACTCTGACACTGAGTCCTGCCTTCAAGGTATGATATCATCCATCTCAAGGCATCGGGGGAAAAGTTGAACTTGGACAATTTTGTGATGAGAATCTCATGGTTAACAGTATCAAAAGCCTTCCTTAGGTCCAGAAACACAACCCCAACAACGCCCCCTTTTTCCATCTTGGACTTCACATTTTCCAGAAGAAAGCAGTTGGCAGTTTCTGTGGAGTGTTTCGCTCTAAAGCCAAACTGCATGGAGTGTATTGTGAAGGGGCTGTTTTTGAAGTGGGCAATCAGTTGTTCTGCTACACACCTTTGACACCACAGGTAGTATACTAATGGGCTAATGGGCCTGTAGTTACTCACGTCAGCAGGGTCGCCCAATTGAAAGATGGCCGTTATTATGGCCGACTTCCATACCCTTGGAAAGACCCCGAGACCAATAGATGTGTTGGTGACCTTAGTAATGGGGCCAATGAGTGACTCTTTTTAGTTTTTAAGGAAGGTAGAGTCCAGCCCAAACACATCTTTGGCTTTAGTTCTTTAGTGAGCTAATCACCTTGTTCACCTTTGATTTAGAAACCTCCCTTATGAAGACAGGTTGCGCATTATTCACTAGCACCGAGCCCAAGAAACCAGTGGAGGGGTTCTGTGTCAGTACCCTGACAGAGTCAATAAAGTAGGAATTGAAGGCTATTGCTATTTCGACTGTTATTCTCCATGATTTCTAGTCTTTCTGCAGTGTTACTATGGTCTTTCCCTGTTACATTTTTTAGATTCCCCCAATCAATTTAGAATTTCCCTTTGCTTCACCAATTATGTTTATAAAAAAGTTTGCCTTGGCCTGTCTGATTTCTTTCATCACCTTATTTCTCAACATGGTAAAGCTACTCCTGTCATGCTCTAATTTGGATTTTAGGGCATAATATTTTTAGAGCATAATCTTGTTCTTTCACCAATTTCCAGATTTCTCCATGTAGCCAAGGAAGAGTGCCCTTTTGGCCGGGTTTGGATCTGATTTTTTTTTAGGAAACCATTTATTGTCGTCTGGATTGTGGATAGAAAAACCTGACTATCAGCTTCCACGTCTGTTTAGGACAAGAGATCATTCCAGTTAATTCCCTTAATTACGTTTTCAAATAGTTTAATTCACTCTTAGGTATTCTTAGTTGATCCGACTTTCTAACAGTCGAGAGGTTAAACCTGTTCTTAGACAGCTTTCTGGCTATAAGTGTCAGATTATGATCAGATAGCCCAGTAACCATATTGAATGATTTAGTCACTCTCTCTGGTTTATTACTGAACACCAAATCAATCTGTGTTTTAGAGCAACAAGTCACCCTGGTTTGCCCTTTAACTAGCTTTGTAAGGTCAAAGGTATTAATGATCTGTTTGAGGGTTTTCCTACAAGACTTGTCTTCATAATTAATGTTAAAATATCCCATTAAGATGACCTCTTTCCCAAAATCACATTCCCTACACATGTTATTAAACTGATCAAAAAACACACTTTTGGTGGAAGGTGGCCTATACATTCCAATAAGGGTAAAATACATTTGAGACAGTGTTACGTTCAGGCCAATACATTCTAGCTCATTATCACATGACCACTCAATTTCTTTAATAAGACAGTAATATCATCATACTGTACAACCTTGTGTACATCAGTTTTATATATTTCTATTTAAATAATTAAAATATTGGTTTTAAAAATCAGCAAAGCTAGAACCCTGTACAAAGTGTTTACAAATGACCAATCATCCACAGTTCAGTAAAACATAGATACAAAGGAGAACTTTAAACATTACATGCTAACAAACAAGGGTTCCAAAGCAGTCTGTAAGACAATGATAAATAACTACATTTTTACAAAACATACCGTTCCTGAACTTTGAAAGGAAACAAAAAGACACAGGACACATTTAAATAGGAGCCTTAATAAATTCAGAAAAATCCTGTCGACAACTACAGTTATATTGATATGACTCTATAAGCAGTGATAACAAATCACACACTTTCCATGCTAGCTTAAGAACTACAGCTCAACTTTAAAAATGGCCAATAAGCCACTGAATAAGCTGCTAAACCACAGTAGATAAGATATATTCTTATATAAAATAAGGACACTTTTGGCAGCAATAGATGAAAAGGCAGAGCGAGTCAGAGGGTCTTTTGGCATTAGGTTAGTATCTTAGTACTAGACAAGCCTACCTACAGTACATTCTAAAGCTATGGGGGTTGAATCCTAATGTCCACTTCAGCCAATGCTTCACTTTAGGCTCCCATTGACATCAGAGCATGACTAAGTGAAAATTCAACTTAAGTGGAAGTTAGTATTCACCCCATTGTGCGCAGGGCAGGTTTGGTTAAGACATTGGAATGTATTACAGGGGCAGAGTGCTGGTGTGCCAGACAGTCAGTCAGCTCAGTTAGTACACAGGCTTGTAGAGGATCTGTCCATTGAGCAGCCTGCGTTTGAGCTCCTTCCACAACAGGCTGCGCTCTCTCTGGGAACCCTTCATGAAGCCCCTGTTCTCCAGGGCACGGCGAGACAGGTAGGGGATGACCTCGTTGACTGGGCCGTAGGGGACGTATTTGTACACTGGGAATCCAGCCTGGCCTGTTCTCAGATACAGAGAGAGTGGGAGATGTTATGTGACTGGAGAAGCAACAACCACTAGCAATGTGTTTCACACAAGCACAGAAAAACATTGGAACCTAATTACATGCACAGGAATGGAAGGTATTTTTGTCTAAAAGTTAGTCTCTAAACTAATTTGTCTAAATCAATAAAAAGCTAAATTATATAATAACAAAATGTGTAAGAACTGTGTGAACCCCTATTGATCTACACACTAAAGACAGCTATGGTTTGGTATCAGGTGACTGATGACAGAGTGAGACCCTGAGGTTGTTTGTTTCGCACAAGATTTCTGACCAAAATGCCAATCAATAAATCTTGGAACTCCAATAAACCCATTACTATTATGCAACACCCATCTACAGTTCTGAAGGTGTTACAGTACCTAGTGGGAAGCTGATCTGGTCACACATTCCGAGCAGCTGTCCAAAATAGACCTTGTTCTCAGTGGGTGACAGACCCATCTGGTTCATCCTGCAGAGAGACAACACAGACAGAATGTAAATATAAAATTAAAAATATATAATCCTGTGCAAAAATAAACATCACCTCACTGATGAATGCATTTACGTTTTAGTCATTTAGCAGACGCTCTTATCAAGAGCGGCTTACAGAAGCAATTAGGGTTAAGTGCCTTGCTCAAGGGTACAGAAAGATTTTTTAGCTAGTCGACTCGGGGATTCGAACCAGTGACCTTTCGGTTACTGGCCGAACGCTCTTAACCACTTGCTACATGCCCATTGATGTAATACATTTGGTTTCTGTGAAGTGGTTTTATTACTGGTTTGGTGCTTTGTGTTGCAAAATGTCTGTATAAAAAGTCTAGTAACTAGTCTAACCACCTCTTGATTTGAATAAAGCCCAGAGGCTGGTCTTACTTCTCCAGAGTGAATTTGACAGTGTCCTCGTTGTGTGACGCCACCATGACATTAGCCTTCCTGTTGTGGTTGATCTCTTCCAACACAAACTCTAAACATCTTTGGAGAATCAGGGAAAGACAAGGAACTTTGACTATTCCATTCAGCTGATATGATAACTTCATCACATAATGCATCCAAATTCAACTATGAAAATACCCACTTACTAAAGTCACGCATAACACCAATGGTTATGATCTTAGGTCAGTTTTGCATTTTTCACACAAATTGATTGGGGGTCGGGGAAGCTGATCCTAGATCTGTACCTAGGGGAAACGTCACCCCAAAGCACAGAAGGGGGTCTTACTTGTGGTACATCCGGTTGGTGGCCTCATAGTCTGGGTTAATGGGGTCTTCGTAGCCGATCTCCTCCGCCCTGCTCCTCTCCTGGTACATGTAGGCCCCGCGGACCAGCTTGGCCCCAAAGTACCAACCTTCACGCCGGGACAGCTCCATATCCACAGACACATTGTCATAGGCTTCCTTTACAGGTAGTAAAGGGTAACACAATTATATAACGCTATGGTTAACACCACAAATCTTGACATTTTTGGCACCAGGCTGTCCAGAACACCTCTTATAAAGGGTTTATAAGTAACATGATCGTGTTTAAAAAGTTTCATTTCAGGTTTATGTCAAAAAACAAACATGGCTATGGAAGGTTTATATGGATAATATACTAGGTTGGGCTTTTATGAGTCAAATATGGAAGGCTTACAAAACCTGTTTCACTCTAAGTTTATGACAAGTCTATACATAACAGGGATCCTCCCTACATACATATTATATGAGACTGTACATGTAGTCCCAATAACAAGTCCCAAGCTCTACATACAAATCAAATCACATTTTATTGGCCACATACACATGGTTAGCAAATGTTATTGCGAGTCTAGCGAAATGCTTATGCTTCTAGATCTGAGAGTACAGCAGTATCTAACAGGTAATATCTAACAATTCCACAACATAACCTATCTAACAAATCCTAATACACACAATCTAGTAAAGGAATGGGATGAGAATATATAAGTATAAAATATGGATGAGCAGTGACAGAGCAACTAAGATGCAATAGATAGTGAAGGATACAGTATACACATGAGATGAGTAATGTGAGATATGTAAATATTCTTAAAGTGGCATTATTAAGTGACTAGTGTTCCATTTATTAAAGTGGCCAATGATATCAAGTCTGTAGGCAGGCAGCCGCCTCTGGTTATTGTCTTTTCTGATCTTTTTTGCCTTCCTGTGACATCGGGTGTTGTAGGTGTCCTGGAGGGAAGGTAGTTTGCCCCCAGTGATGCATTGTGCAGACCGCACCACCATTTGGAGAGCCCTGCGGTTGTGGGCGGTGCAATTGCCGTACCAGGCGGTGATACAGTCAGACAGGGTGCTCTCAATTGTGCACCTGTAAAAGTTAGTGAGGGTTTTAGGTGACAAGCCACATTTTTTTCAGCCTCCTGAGGTTGAAGAGGCGGCTATTGTGCCTCCTTTACCACACTATCTGTGTGCGAGGACCATTTCATTTTGTCTGTGATATGTACACAGAGGAGCTTTCCACCTTCTCCCATGCTTTTCCGTCAATGTGGATATGGGGGTGCTCCCTTTGCGGTTTCCCGAAGTCCACGATCATGACTTGTTTTGCTGACATTGAGTGAGAGGTTATTTTCCTGACACCACACTCCAAGGGCTCTCACCTCCTCCCTGTAGGCGGGTTTCGTCGTTGTTGGTAATCAAGCCTACCACTGTAGTGTCGTCTGCAAACTTGATCATTGAGTTGGAGGCATGCATGGCCCCATGGTCATGGGTGAACATGGAGTACAGGAGGGGGCTGAGCACGCACCCCTGTCGGGCCCCAGTGTTGTGGATCAGCGAAGTGGACTACCCTCACCACCTGGGGGCGGCCCGTCAGGAAGTCCAGGACCCAGTTGCACAGAGCGAGGTCGAGACTCAGGGTCTCAAGCTTAATGATGAGTTTGGAGGGTACTATGTTGCTGAATGCTGAGCTGTATTCGATGAACAGCATTCTTACATAGGTATTCCTCTTGTCTAGACGGGATAGGGTAGTGTGCAGTGTGATGGCGATTGCATCGTCTGTGGACCTATTGGGGCGGTAAACAAACTGGAGTGGGTCTAGGGAGTCAGGTAGGGTGGCGGTGATATGATCCTTGACTAGTCTCTCAAAGCACTTCATGATGACAGAAATGAGTGCTACGGGGCAATAGTCATTTAGTTCAGTTACCTTAGCTTTCTTGGGAACAGGAACAATGGTGGCCATCTTGAAGCATGTGGGGACAGCAGACTGGGATAGGGATTGATTGAATATGTCCGTAAACACAACAGCCAGCTCGTCTGCGCATGCTCTGAGGACGCGGCTAGGGATGCGGTCTGGGACGGCAACCCTGCGAGGGTTAACACGTTTAAATGTTTTATTCACGTCAGCCAGGGAGAAGGAGAGCCCACAGTCTTTGTTAGCGGGCCATGTCAGTGGCACTGTATTGTCATCAATGCGCGCAAAGAAGTTGTTTAATTTGTTTGAGATCAAGATGTCGATGTCAAAGATGGGGCTGGTTTGATTGATTGTCTGTCAACACTGCCACATACGTCTCGCGTTTGAGCCGTTGAATTGCGGCTCCACTTTGTCTCTATACTGACGCTTTGCTTGTTTGATTGCTTTACGGAGGGAATAACTACACTTTGTATTCGGTCATGTTTCCAGTCACCTTGCCATGATTAAATGCGGTCATACGAGCTTTCAGTTTTGCGCGAATGCTGCCATCAATCCACGGTTTCTGGTTAGGGAAGGTTTTAGTAGTCACAGTGGGTACAACATCTCCTATACAGCGTATACGTCAATGTTATTGTCTGAGGCTACCCTGCAATCGATATGCTGATAGAATTTAGGTAGCCTTGTTCTCAGATTAGCTTTGTTAAAATCCCAAGCTACAATAAATGCAGCCTCAGGATATATGGTTTCCAGTGTACATAGAGTCCAGTGAAGTTCCTTGATGGCTGTCTTGGTATCCGCTTGCGGGAGGATATACACACGGCTGTGACGATAACCGAGGAGAGTTTTCTTGGAAGATAATACGGACGGCCTCACCTTAAGATAGCACTGGTAGGTGTTGAAGATGATGGGCTTCTCTCTGTTGAAGATCCTCTGCATCTCCAGGGTCAGTCTGCTGATGGCCGGCTGGAAGTACGTCTGCTCAGCATCCACCATCAGCCTCACCCCGTTCTCCACCGCATGCTGGGATAGGGGGAAGGACAAAAGCTTTTTGTTAACTTCTGTCAGTTAGCATCAACTCCTGGTCAGCTCCAGAAAAGTGAGCAGAAAATGTTGTTGATTATCTGAAACCCTTTAGTGATCTTGCTCCTACCTAGGCTATAGAAATGTATGAGTCTAAGCCTTCTATTTCAGAGCATGTTACATTTGACATTTTAGTCTTTTAGCAGACTGTGCTTTCCAGAGCCACTTACAATTACTGCATTCATCTTAAGATAGCTAAGTGAGACAACACATATCACAGTCATAGTATGTTGAGGTCTTTGGCCATCTTGTGTTGCCATGTAGTCCAGCCATGCTAATGCAATCTCAAGGGACCAAGGTATTACTTGTATCTATAGAGATTCACTTAAGAGCAAACAGACTTTGGATACAACACGTCATAGTAGACTCTTGGTCCTGTTGGAGCAGTGCAACTACAATTCAAACACAACCTTTCCAAAAAATGATGACACACTGCTGAAGTAAATCAGAACATTTGTTATAAGAACAAACAAAAGTATTGCCAAAAGGTTTATTTCCAATAAACTCCTGTATAGCCTGCTCACTGAGGCAGGGATGAGAGTAAGAGAAAATTATTGTAAAATCTGATATATACTACATCCCATGGTTCAATTAGAATATGAATTTGTGAACAACTACAAATACCTAGGTGTCTGGCTAGACTGTAAACACCTAGGTGTCTGGCTAGACTGTAAACACCTAGGTGTCTGGCTAGACTGTAAATACCTGGGTGTCTGGCTAGATTGTAAATACCTGGGTGTCTGGTTAGACTGTAAATACCTGGGTGTCTGGCTAGACTGTAAATACCTGGGTGTCTGGCTAGACTGTAAACACCTGGGTGTCTGGCTAGACTGTAAATACCTAGGTGTCTGGCTAGACTGTAAATACCTAGGTGTCTGGCTAGACTGTAAATACCTAGGTGTATGGCTAGACTGTAAATACCTAGGTGTGTGGCTAGACTGTAAACATCTCCAATCCAAAATTAAATCTAGAATCGGCTTCCTATTTCACAACAAAGCCTCCTTCACTCACGCTGCAAACATATCCTCGTAAAACAGACTATTTTGCAGATTCCTCGACTTCGGAGATGTCATTTACAAAATAGCCTCCAACACTCTACTCAGCACATTGGATGCAGTCTATCACAGTGCCACCCGTTTTGTCACCAAAGCCCCACATACCACCCACCACTGCGACCTGTATGCTCTCGTCGGCTGGCCCTCGCTACATATTCGTCGCCAAACCCACTGGCTCCAGGTCATCTATAAGTCTTCGCTAGGTAAAGCGTCGCCTTATCTCAGCTCACTGGTCACCATAGCAACACCCACCCATAGCACAAGCTCCAGTAGGTATATCTCACTGGTCATCCCCAAAGCCAACACTTCCTCTGGCCGCCTTTCCTTCCAGTTCTCTGCTGCCAATGACTGGAACGAATTGCAAAAATTGCTGAAGTTGGAGACTTCTATCTCCCTCACTAACTTTAAGCATCAGCTATCTGAGCAGCTTACCAATCGCTGCAGCTGTACACAGCCCATCTGTAAATAGCCCATCCAACCACCTACCTCATCACCATAGTTTTTATTTATTTTTGCACACCAGTATTTCTACTTTCACATCATCATCTGCACATCTATCACTCCAGTGTTAATTTGCTAAATTGTAATTACTTTGCTACTATGGCCTATTTATTGCCTTACCTCCTTACTCCATTTGCACACACTGTATATAGATTTTTCTATTGTGTTATTGACTGTACTTTTGTTTATCCCATGTATAACTGTTGTTGTTTTCTGTCACACTGCTTTGCTTTATCTTGGCCAGGTTGCAGTTGTAAATGAGAACTTGTTCTCAACTGGCCTACCTGGTTAAATAAAAATGTTTAATAAAAATTAATGTGAGTAGCTGGGTTAATATACTGTTGTTCAATTTTAAAGCCATGCTAGTTAACAGTGCCTATGTTGCACTCAAAAATCCCCCTACCTTGGCCAGAACATCCACTCTCTGCAGCATCCTCTTCATCTGTTTCTCCTCTTCAACAGTGAACTTCCTCAACAGAGGCTCCAGCTGACCAGTCTAGAAAATCAGAAGACACATTTCATTTAGAGTCAACCCTGACCTAAACTACAAAATGCATGTATGTATGTATGCATATACTGTATGTACACTGCATGGATGGATGGATTTGTGTCGGTACATACTACACTTCATAAGTTTCTGTGTACAAATACATTCAGGTAGATATCCTGTAGTACTATGCCTGTATGTTAAATATGACAAGGATATGTCAATTTATGTGTGTGCTAATGCATGTGTAATATGTGGCTAGCTCGCCTCAACATTGGGAATGACGAGCAGGTTTGAGATCGATGTTCTGTCATTAATCAAGCTGTTCCAGTCCAGTAGGTCAATCGTTCTGGGGGACACGATGTAAATGACATATTCAAAGTCAAATTCAGTCCTGTATGCACATACTATCTATTGAATAGTTGATTGTTTGTGTGCTCATGAAGCATTCCAGGTTCAGCCTCTTACCCTGATGGGCCCAGTTTCTCTCCAGTAAACCAGTTCTCAATGTCATCTTTATTTCCAACCCCCAGCTGAGTCAAACTCTCCTGTAGCAAACAGAGGTATAGAGCCATTATTGCATGAAACTCCCATTTATGCTCAAATGAACAGCAAACCTGGTTGAAAAAAATAGATAAAGCACCACCTAACAGCACAACGCCTCTCCCCAATTTGACCTAGATATTTTGTATGTATTGATATGTAGGCCGTGTGTGCCGTTTAAAAACGTACAATATGTAGTTCTGTCCTTGAGCTGTTTTTGTCTTTTAATATTCTGTATTATGTCATGGCTCATGTTTTGTGTTGAACCCCAGGAAGAGTAGCTGCTGCTTGCGCAACAGATAAACGGGGATCCTAATATAATACCAAAATAGGATTTATTTTATTAATGAATATCAATAACTATTAATGATGAAACATTATAGATAGATCAAGGAAATTAGTAGGAGGAAAAACAATAATGTTTCATCATTTTGGTATGGTGTTTTCACAGGTTTTTTTGTCTCAAAGGAACCATTAGGCTCTCACAGATATGAAGTATGTTAGATCTAGGGAGTCGTCTTAGTAGCAGAGAGCCGGTTTGGGTGATTTTTAGCTGGGAAACTGCTTGAACTCAGTCACATCTCCACTTTGAGTGTTGCTCTAGGTGACACGCACCTTCAGCTGTTCCAGTTCCAGTTTCTGCTCCAGTGCATCCATGCCAGACTTCCCCTGCTGTGCTGCCAGCAGGTTGAAGAACCTCCTCCATTTCACCAGCACCTCTGAGAACTGGAGCTGGAGAGGGGAGGAAACAGGTCATAACACCAACAAACAATCAAACAAAAAAAGCTACACTCTGTCATGATCACTGCCAATGTTAAATCAAGGGCTAAAAGAGAGTCTAACAGGCAGAGGGTGTCTAACTCACCAGGAACTGTGGACGGCCCAGGGCAGTCATCTTAATGGCAGAAAATCCATCTACAGAGGCCCCCCCTGAGAGTCAGAGATACAACATAACATTTAGTGCAGCAATAACATGATTGATAAATACATAATAATAATCATACTAAGCATAATATAACATCTGCATAAAAACTATTTTTTGACTCAATTAATTGAACTCACTGCATTTGATTGTGTTCTTACCTGAGGCTTTTATGCAGTTGAGGAAGGTCTCCATCTGGTTGTCACACTTGGCCTCATCAGCATAGAAGTATGTCCTGGCACTGACCACGCCCCCACGACGGTCCCCAAACTGACGGTGGGCCTTGTACTTCTTCTCACGGTGGTCAACGCCTAAAGTCAGAAAACAACATGAGACATAATGTTGTCTAATGTAACAAGACTTTCCTCTAGACTTGAGTATACACACACAGAACACGGAGGGAAAGACAAGAGAAGACTTTCCAAAGGAATGACCCTCCCCACCATCACCTAAACAATATAGATCTAAATTGGCATAGATACCTGGAGATCTGTTTTTCATCAAATGAAAAATTGTGACAGCAGAATACTTCAACGTGTACCAAATATATTAGACAGCATATATATATATATATGTATATATATACACACACACACACACACACACACACACACACACACACATACATACATACATACATATATATACACACACACCCACTCTCTTTTGGACACACCTGCTCACTCAAGGGTTTTTCTTAATTTGAACTATTTTATACATTGTAGAATAATAGTGAAAACATCAACTATGAAATAACACATATGGAATCATGTAGTAACCAAAAAAGTGTTACAAATATTTTTTAGATTTTTCTATTTGTTTACGTAGCCACCCTTTGCCTTGATGACAGCATTGCACACTCTTGGCATTCCCAAACCATCTCAATTGAGTTGAGGTCAGGTGATTGTGGAGGCCAGGTCATCTGATGCAGCACACACCATGTTATAAGATACTGTATATAAAAATAAGTAAAAGAAAAAAGATCTCTAGATACCTAGTCCCATGCTCAGAAAACATATATGTGGGAGAGGGTTATGTAAATATCCAGAGCCCCAACACATTACATGAACCAGGGATTCAGCTGCTCTTTAACTTAACATGCATATCTGTAGGCATGGACGATATACCGTTTATACCACATACCGGGGAATTTCGAAATAGCCCCAGATCATAGCTTTCACCTGGATTCACCTGGTCAGTCTCATGGAAGAGCAGGTTTTCTTAACAGTTTGTTTGTACAGTGTGTGTGTGTGAGATATATATACACATACACACAGTACAAGTCAAAAGTTTGGACACTACTCATTCCAGGGTTGTTCTTAATTTTTACTATTTTCTACATTGTAGAATAATAGTGAAGTCATCAAAACTATGAAATAACACATATGAAACAAAAAAGTAAAAAAAATTTAAAAAAAGTTTTTTCAAAGTAGCCACCCTTCGCATTCACTCAACCAGCCTCCCAAGGAATGCTTTTCCAACTGTCTTGAAGGAGTTCCCACATATGCTGAGGACTTGTTGGGCTGCTTTTCCTTCACTCTGCTGTCCAAATCATCCCAAACCATCTCAATTGGTTTGCGGTCGGGTGATTGTGGAGGCCAGGTCATCTGATGCAGCACTCGATCGCTCTCCATAGTCAAATAGCCCTTACACAACCTGGGGATGTGTTTTGGGTCATTGTCCTGTTGAAAAACAAATGATAGTCCCACTAAGTGCAAACCTGATGGGATGGCGTATCGCTGCAGAATGTTGTGGTATTGTCCAGATTGACTGACCTTCATGTCTTAAAGTAATGATGGACTATCATTTCTCTTTGCTTATTTGAGCTGTTCTTGCATAATATGGATTTGGTCTTTTACCAAATAGGTCTATATTCTGTATACTACCCCTACCTTGTCACAACACAATTGATTGGCTCAAATGCATTAAGGAAAGAAATTCCACAAATTAACTTTTTAACAAGGCACACCTGTTAATTGAAATGCATTCCAGGTGACTACCTCATGAAGCTGGTTGAGAGAATGCCAAGAGTGTGCAAAGCTGTCATCAAGGTAAAGGGTGGCTACTTTGAAGAACCTCAAATATAAAATATATTTTAATTTGTTTAACACTTTTTTGGCGACTACATGATTCCATCTGTGTTATTTCATAGTTTTGATGTCTTTCCTATTATTCTACAATGTAGAAAACAGCACAAATAAAGAAAAACTCTGGAATGAGTAGGTGTTTCCAAACTTTTGACTGGTACTCACACACACCTGCCCCTGGTGAGCACATTAAGTAATACTGTAATATCTGGTATGTTACAAAAACAGCAGGAGTATGAAAATCTGGATACCGACCAACCCTACATACTTGCCCTCATTAACCCCTCCAGATCGAACCTGCTCCCTCACCCATGCAATCTCATGTAACAATCATCATGTAAGAGGCTCGATATTAACCCTTAAATGACCGCTGGCATAGACCCAGAAAGTTAGCATTCAGGAACATTTCTGAACCGACAGACATTTTGGCAATGCACCCCCACTGCTTCCACACGCACGGTTATGTGCCCCGTATGAAAGGGGTTCCACCCCCCATTTCCACCAACCAGAAGGCCTGATACATCAGTAATGAAACATTTATGTAAAGTAACATTACTGTGGTCATGCTCCTGCGTTACAAAGAATTCTGGAGCTGGCACTGCAATAAATTATGAAGTGCAAAAATAACCAATCAATTACAACAAATCTCACAATCATAACCATATAAATGAATTGTAAATCAAACTGAAAACTCATTTTGAATAGTTAATCCATTTCAGTCTACAAATACACACCTTGACTTTCTTTCTCAGCTTCAGACACACAGGCACTGAAAGAGAGGACACCGAAATAACATGACAACAATTGAGAGATACTTATAGTTCAGGTGTTTAGTACCAAATAAGACATTGGAAATCATTTTGAAGTAAGTAGATGGGGAGGAAAATGGGGTCCCAGTAATGAACTGGATTATGACTCATAATTTCTTAAATCAAGGTCATGCACTATAGATTATCACAATTTGTGGCAGCAGCCCCCCCCAGAAGCTGTTAAAATCAGTTCCAGCTCTGCGTTTCACAACCAGAGTGCGTGCCAGTATGTTGAGTGTACTATATATATACATGGTATGCACGACAGTGGGATTGGGGGGAGGATGTTAACATTATGTAGAAGTGCAAATGTCCTGCTAGTTGATCTCTTGTGCCGTCATGGACTTCTGATCACTGAGACTGTTGACTATTTCAAAACCTCAGTGCATCCCACATACAGTAGCCTAGGTTAATCGAGAAAGATCCAGTCCAGAACCGAACCTAATACAGAAGCTTGAATAACATGAAGGAAGTTGTTGTCTCATTAGCACATTTCTGTATTTTTTAAATGACCTTTATTTTACCAGTTAATTTGACTGAGAACACATTCTCATTTACAGCAACAACCTGGGGAATAGTTACATGGGAGAGGAAGGGGGATGAATGACCAATTAAAAGCTGGGGATGATTAGCTGGCCATGATGGTTGGAGGGCCAGATTGGGAAGGACACCGTGGCTAACACCCCTACGCTCACAACAAGCGCAATAGGATCTTCAGTGACCACAGAGAGCCAGGGCACCTGTTTAAAACAGAACCCTACACCGGGCAATGTCCCCAATCACAGCCCTGGGGCAATGGCATGTTTTTTTAGACCAGAGAAAAGAGTGCCTTCTGATGGCCCTACAGCACCACCTCAAGTAGCATCTGGTCTCCCATCCAGGGACTGACCATGATCAACCCTGCTTAGCTTCAGAGGCAAGCTAGCAGTGAGATGCAGGGTGGTATGCTGCTGGCATCTTTCCGTGCTGTTGGTTGTTTCAGTGATTGCCATGGCTTAATGTTATCAAGGGGTAAATATTTGCACAGGCTAACTGCACAATTTGCATGAAAGTTTTAACATCAATTAGTTGAGTCTGGAAGTTTGAAAGTAAGACTTCAGAAACTAATTTAAAGCATGTACTTTGCCAACCTTGATGAAAAAATAAAAGGTTGATTACAACTCTGGTACACTCTCACAATGATTAATTCACAATGAGTCCTCTTCCTCTCTGGTACATCCAATTATCAACAAGAGAGAACAGGATGTTGTGTGTTACTCCACCAATATAGGCTGGCTTCAAAAGTCCTAATTAGTCTGGTGTGGAGAGTTCCACAGAAATTAGGTAGGGTCAGACTTTTACCAAGTTGGTCTTTAATGGTGTCACTAACCTTTTCACTATCATTCCCATCTACCACCCCACCCTCTTCATTATTCAGCCTATTAGTTCAGCTTGAATGTGTGCATAGTCAGGCTATAAGAAAATCCCTAACCAAACAAGGGAAGGCTGTTTCTCAAAACACATGAAAACATAACACGCCCTGGGCCTCCTTTGAAAGGGTGCATCAAGTAACAACAGGGCTGGCTTGTCTCAATCCACCGCATGTGACTGCATTCTCAAAGGGACTGGAATAAACATGCTTCTTCAGCTAACAAATCAGGAGAGAGCCTCGAGGGGTATGTCTAAACTAACCAATGGTGGCCGGGTAGTGCTGGGAAATGTCAGATGCTGAAAGTGATGCATTGTTTTACAATCCATTTGAGACCATGAAAAATGGGATGGGCATGTTTTATGCTGAGAAGTTGTAAACACAGGTTTTTATGAATATGAAACATGAGTAGGCCTGTGTGTTTTAGAGGGGGAGAGGGTGTTTGATAGGGGAGACAGATTGTAGGCTCTCCCTGCTATGTCTGAGAAAAGTGCAACATATGGAACTGACCATATGGCTTGTTCCCCAATAGTATTGGATCACCTAGTATTATTTTTGACTGTAGCCTTTTGCCATAGGTCAATTGCAGAAAATGTTTACATAGTGACTACTGAGGTAAAAGTATAGGCATCTCAAGCTATATCACATTGCAACAAATAATCAATGATCCATAATAAGTTATGAATCTAGACAATGTGAAAGCTTGTTTTTGAAGTGTGGATACTGCAAGAGTCCTATATCCTAGATTAGTGTTACTTCAGCTGGGGTTGTGACAAATGAGATACAGACTACTACAGCAGACTAGGGTGGCAGACTACTTACTCCATCTCCTTCTTCTCTGCCTCCTCCTGGGTCAGGTCTTCCTCCACACTGTAATCCAGGACTGACCCCACGCCGAAGGCCTGGTTCTTATGGATCAGAGGCTTGATTGAGTTGTGGTCCTCCCCGGCCACAAACTGTCCATAGAACGTCATCTTCATCAGCCTCTCAAACAGCCGCTGGCCAAATACCTTCTTGCTAAGGTCCATCAACTATGGACAGAGCAAATAATCAACTGAGTTAGACCCACAACTCGCCAGTAAGAGTAGCGTTCCTTTTAATTTGATCCCCCCCCCCTGGAGCTGATCTGTGAAAACCACCACCTTCGACTTTCATTTCAGTCACAAGATTCAATACAAATGGTATGATAAGACAGTTTTCTTTAACACCTGCCTCAGTCACAACGGCTGTGCAGACAGTCAGCCAGGCTAATGATAATAGGCCTAAACTACTTGTGCACCTGGAAATGTTAGGCTGTGAAATGAATGTAAGCTGTTCTTCTGCAATCATGTTGAATAATGGCCCTTTTGACCGTCAGAAATGTCCATTAAGTTCTGATATATAAGTTAGCTTTTACAGGTGTGGTTAGTAGGCTAATCAAAGGAATGTAGCAAAAACAATATAATCAAAATAATGTCCCTACCTCCTTGTTCTTGTCAACGAGGAAGTCGAATGTGCAAAGCTTGAAGACCAACAGACTTCTAAGCAGCTCAATGTTATCTTTACTTTTGTAAGCTTCATGAGTATTGCCAAAGTCGATTTCGATCTTCTGTGTTTGAGCATCGGTGGTATTTTTTGACTGGATGATGAGGTCCGCTTGAACAGCTTTCACCACAGTGCACTCATCAACTTGCTTCTCTTTCCCTCCTTCAACCTCATCACGTTGCGTGGATGCGACCGTGGAGCGAAATCTCCCGTGAGACAAGCATATTCTCTTGATGTTATCGGAACTTGACTTGACTAGAGCTGGTACTACTTTATTGTACGACATTTTTTTTAAAATGTTGTTTACTTTTAGTATTTAAATTCGTTAAAACTCGTTTTATTGCGTTTAAGGGCGCGTGGATCCACCACTTTTCGTTCCCAGCTAGCCTGAAAGCCAGAATTAGTTGTTGCACAGCGTTTATAACCCAAGGTACGTATTTCAGTAGACACGCCTACTCTGACGTTTCTGGCAGGAACTCCGCGTAGTGAGGACTCCCCCTTCAATAAAACCCGTTTCCCCTTGTTCCCCCCCTCCCCAGTCCCCACCGTTGTTGTGTAAACAATTGTTGGCAAGGTGTGCTAGTGTGTTTGACTTAATGGTATCTCCTGCCTGAAAGAAAGTACAGCAATCAATGGGTTTATTTATCCTACAATTCAATACTGTCTGGGAGCCAGATTTATGCAACCATTTATGCACAAAGGTTTGTGTTTGAGATAACACTTCACCCAAGTCAATACATATGCCTACAAGGCCCAAAGAAATGTTAAACTAGTTGTCATCCATCCGACCATAGACATAGTGTATGTGTACTGTGAGAATGTGCTACTTCCTATTTTCAACAACAGAGAGAGCCATTGACTAAGTACTGAATCTGCTCTGTAACTGACCAGTTTTTCATATGGTAGTCTGTTTTACTGGAGGGTGGGGAGTTGGTGATGTAGTTGCATTGGGGAGGTCCCAGAGAGGTTTACAACTTTTCCCCATTACTTCTTCATACCGAATTTGCAAATTGTCATTGAAGCACAGACTTTGTGCTAACAGCCTACCGGTAGGCTACTTCATTTACTAGAGCATACCGCCACCCTCTGGATGGGTAACTTTTTGGACAACATAGAAAAATTGTTTCAGTGCTTTTTGGAAGAAAGTCAGACATAATTCCACGGGAAAGCCCTTGGAGGGATGGTGTTCATCACAACATGGAAACAACCAGAAATGTCTTTGTAATTGTGCTTCTAAATTTCTTCTTTTTTTGGATTTACAGCCAAGAACTAAATCCCAGAGGTAGAAATGTATGCGAAGCTGGGTAAGTGATTGTGTCCCTGTTTTAAATCAGTTTTAGGCTTGACATTGATGGACAAAACTATTACAGCAGCCTGATTCAAGTCAGTGAAGGTAGATAAACATGCATATATATTTTTTCGACATAGTTTGATATTTTCTGAATACCCAAGCCCTTCTACACACAGATACTGTAACCTTCCTCAGATCTCCACTTATTTGGTCTACTGCCTCGTTTTTTCTTTGTGCCAGTAATTCCCTGCACTTTGAATGCTGTGACCGATTTGCATCTCAACCTGATTAGGATCATGTTTAATATTTAGATTTATTAGACTATCTGTCATGATTGAAATGTGATCATAATGTTAGTTTTGATAGAAAGAGTTAAATGACGTTAGTTTATATGAATCAAATACAGATAATTTGTTTCTCCCTCCCATATCTGACAGGCTCCAATGCTGTAGTGGCTTCGCACAGCAAGGAGATGAGTGCTTAATACGTGAGTAGTTGAACGCCTCTTTTATAGCAATTAACAAGCCTGAGTCCGATCATTGGGAGTAGACTTCACAACCATTTCCTCTTTCATTTCTAAAAGCATAACCATTTCATGTGAACTAACTCGCTCAATTGTTTTCCTTCAGCAATTTGTGAGAGTAACTTCACCTGCAAAGAGAATGAAGTTTGTGTGCGACCCAACGAATGCCGCTGTCGTTCTGGTTATTTTGGAGCCACTTGTGAAATGAGTAAGTATCCTGTTACTACCTCACAGCAATCAATAAAGTGGTAATCAGCTGTTGAAACAATATCAAAAAGCTTAGGGATGGGGCTGGAGAAATGTGAACACCCTCCAATTCATAGACAGAGCTATAGATACATGGACTGACAATCCAAAAAGTATAGTTTTAACCTGGTTTTGAGGCTATATAATGTGTGTTTACATTTACTCCGTTTACAAACATTGGAGTAAAACAAGCTTATATTTTGGGTTCTGATGGGGTACAACAGCTGAACTAAGCTCCTGAGGCATTAATAAGTTAGCCATTTTCACATACAGCCAGTCCAGGTAGCCTACTACTCAGAACTACGTAGCCTACCTCCAGAGAGAACTTAGTACACAAATGATCTCATTATTGATACATATTTGCCTTTCATCCTCCCTGTAGAATGTCCGTCCCAGTTCTGGGGACCTGACTGTAGGGGTAAGTGTGACTGCCATCCCAACGGGAGTTGCGAGGATGTCACTGGGGCCTGCACCTGTAACCCTAATCGCTGGGGGCCAAACTGTGAGAGAGCCTGCGATTGCCAGAAGGGCCAATGCAACCAGGAGACAGGCGCTTGTACGTGCTACGCAGGCTTCTGGGGCTCACAGTGCTCCACCAACTGTCACTGCAGCATCAACTCTGTGTGTGATGTGGGAACGGGCCAGTGCCACTGCAACCCCGGCTGGTATGGAAGGAACTGTGGTGCTCAGTGTGCCTGCAACGGTTCTCCGTGTGACCAGCTCACCGGGCGCTGCAGGTGTCGACAGCGTTTGTGGGGTACTCACTGCGAGCGCATGTGTCAGTGTATCCATGGACGCTGTAACCAGGCGGATGGATCGTGCACCTGCAGGCCAGGATTCAGAGGGAGGTTTTGCAGGGAGCCGTGTCCAGCTGGGTTCTACGGACAGAATTGCAGAAACAGGTTTGTGACACAGCTGTGTTGGACAAAGATAACTTAGTTGGAACCACAGAGGTTAATTAGCTGGATAAGACAAACATGTCTTTGCTCTTTTCTCTTTCAGTCTGCTGTACTGTGCCCATTGTGGTAGACATGTGGTGAAGCTGTCAAATTGAATGTGATTGACAAACTGTTTTGAGCTGTGACCCACCTAGAGTTTTTTGGCCACCTAAAGCTGTTGGCAACCAAAACCAATACCTATGGCCGCAATCCAGTTCTAGCAACAAGGGAACTAGCCTTGGCTGAAAGCCTGTGGCAGAAGCTATAAGGGAACCAACCATTTGGAACACTAGTTTTGACAGTTATGAGTTGAGTTAGTCCATGCTATTCATGTTGTGTTATAATGCTACTGAGGACTTGGTCTTACTGTTCTTCCAGGTGTGGACACTGTAAAGGCCAACAGCCCTGCAAGGTGGCAGAGGGACGTTGCGTTACATGTGAACGCGGTTGGAATGGCACCAGGTGTGACCAGATGTGTGCTCCTGGGTTCTTTGGTGGAAACTGCGAGGACGTGTGCTCACCCTGCAAAGATGGACACTTCTGCAACCGCATCGGCGGCAATTGCCCCCACTGCAACCCTGGTTGGATGGGTGATCGGTATGAATAGGATTATGAGCTTCCTGTCACATTCATCATCTTTAATAAATAGATCACTAGTGACTTTAATAATGCCACATTAATAATGTTTACATACGTTACATTACTCATCCCATATGTATATACTGTATTTTTATACCATCTATTGCATCTTGCCTACAAGTGTACCACTCTGTCATTGCTCATCTATATTTATATGTATGTATTCTTATTCCATCCATTTACTTAGATTTGTGTGTATTAGGTAGTTGTTGTATAATGGTTAGATTAGTTGTTAGATATTACTGCACTGTCAGAACTAGAAGCACAAGCATTTTGCTACACTCGCAATAACATCTTCTAACCATGTGTATGTGACCAATAACATTTAATTTGATTTGAATAATCAAATGTAGATGATTGTAGAGAAATTATGAGAAGGAAATTATATAATCTCTGAGTTTTTTCAACCATTTTTGTCTTTACAGATGTGAGCTCAAGTGCCTGAATGGAACCTATGGAGAGAACTGTGTCAATAACTGCAACAGCTGTTTCAATGGGATGTGTCACTTCGCTACAGGAGAGTGTCTCTGTGACCCTGGCTTCTCTGGTGCCTAGTGAGTGCAAAACATTTCAACATGCAAAAATAGTGCAAAGAGCATATTGCCCAATGAAGTTTTCAGCCATGTCGTTTGCCTCTCTTTCCTATGCAGCTGTAATGTGAGCTGTTCAGAGGGTCAGTATGGGGTTAACTGTACCCAGATCTGTTCCTGCCATGACAACAACTGCAACACAGTGACTGGAGCATGCAACTTACGTAAGAACCTTTCCTGAAACAGATGTATGTTATGTGATGAGGGGAAAAAGAGTAATGTACACGTATGCTTTTTCCAGAAAGCTTATTGGTAACGTATGTATCCGCCATAAAAACACTTAGGGACAATATTTATTTTAGAAAATATGTTTATTCTGTGGCAATGGTGACAGATTAGTGACCTCTGCTCTTTAAACAGAGCCTAACCAGAGGATGGGTGTGATGGCAGCAGGGGTGCTGGTCACCTGTCTCCTCCCCCTGCTCCTCTCCTTGTTGTGTTGCTGCTGTATCTGTAGACAGAACAAACAGAACGAGTAAGTCAAGTGGAAACACAATGAAAACACAGATTCTTTGTTGTTTGTATTGGGCACAGTACATCATGAGATATTGTCACATTGGTTGGATTTAAACTCAGACTTTACTGCTTGTTTTGTTTGTCTGTTGTTTGCTTTTAGCCCTGAGAAAAAATCCAAAAGACTCTGTGAAGGGTTTACACGAATCAGCTCTAAGCTTCCTTGCATCCCATTGAGACGGCAAAAGCTACCCAAAGTTGATGGTACATACTACTTGCACAAACTCATTTGCATTTCCGTCATACTTGCTGTTCATTGTTTAACATCCATGTTAATGTGTGTTTTCACCAGGTTCGCATGATTGATGATAAACCAGCCAAATCCCAATATATTCAAAGTAGCATCCTTTATCCTTGGTATTTTGCTTTGCTTTCTCTCTGAATGGCTGTGACAGTGAGTTCAGTGTCTTATCATTGTCAACAGATAAGTACAAATCTTTAGTGGATGTAGGTTCTAAGGGTTAGAAGCTCTGTTTCTGTTCTTTACAGTGTCCCACCATGACCATGAGAATACTTTCAACTGTAGTTTCATCGAGCCCCCCTCCGCAGCGGAGCAACCCACCACCTGCGGGACGTCCCGAGCCTCCTCTTCCGCAGAGACCACAGAGGATGGACATGTCTATGCTGTCCCTGACGGTGAGTGTCACAAACTAAATCTTCCCTGTCACTCCTGGATGATACTGCATGCTGCATTAAAAACCCCTCTGTTGTTGTCCGTTAGTTTACTCCAATTAGGGGAGTGGTGGTAGGCTTAGGGGAAAATAATAATATATACAGTATCAATCAACAGTTTGGACACACCTACTCATTCAAGAGTTTTTCTTTATTTTTACTATTTTCTACTAGCAAATGAGTTTGTGCAAGTAGTACTACTACGTTTACTACTATATGGAATCATGTAGGAATCATGTAGTAACCAAAAAAGTGTTAAACAATTCAAAATATATTTTAGATTTTAGATTATTCAAAGTAGCCACCCTTTGCCTTGATGACCGCTTTGCACATTCTTGGCATTCTCAACCAGCTTCATGAGGTAGTCACCTGGAATTAATTTCAATTAACAGGTATGCCTTGTTAAAAGTTAATTTGTGGAATTTCTTTCCTTCTTAATGCGTTTGAGCCAATCAGTTAGTGTTGTGACAAGGTAGGGGTGGACCAAGTCCATATTATGTGTCACGCCCTGACCATGGAGAGCCTTTGGTTAGGTCAGAGCGTGAATAGGGGGGTGTTCTAGTCATTTTGTTTCTATGTTTTGGGATTGAGTATGGTTCCCAATTAGAGGCAGCTGATTATCGTTGTTTCTAATTGTGGATCATACTTAAGGGTTCCCTGTTCCCACCTGCTTTGTGGGATATTGTTTTTGAGTGAGTGCATGTTACACCTCAGTACTGCACGGTCGTTGTTTGTTTCTTGGTTTGTTTTAAGTTTCACTAAAAATAAAGATGTGGAACTCCAATCACACTGTGCCTTGGTCCGTCTTTCCACATGTTCGTGACAGAATATCCCACCAACAAAGGACCAAGCAGTGTGAAAATGAGGTTAGGGAGTTTTGGACTTGGGAGGACAATGAGAGGAAACGAGACCCTTCCTTTGTGGGAGTCGCCAAGGAGCATAGGGGGACAGTGACGTCGGGGACCGCGGCCACAGAAACCCCAATAATTTTTGTGGGGGGGCACATGGAGCTGGCGGTTGAGCAGCGAAGAGTGCCAGAGCCTGTTTGGGAGTCGGAGGAAGAATTTGATGAAAAATTCCGGAGAGAGGTGGTCGCGATGAGAATGCTGCAGCACAGGCGTGCTAAAGAGCGTGACACAAGTCCAGTGCCATCTGCACCGGTTTCACGCATATGGCCTCCAGTGCGCCTTCCCAGTATGGTACATCCTGTGCCAGCTTCCCGCACTAGCCCTGAAGTGCGTGTCACCAGTCCGTTGCCACCTGTGCCGGCTCCACGCACCAGGTCTCCAGTGCGTCTCCCCAGTCCGGTACGTCCTGTGCCAGCTCCCCGCACTCTCCCTGAAGTGCGTGTCACCAGTCCAGTGCCACCTGTACCGGCTCCACGCATCAGGCCTCCAGTGCGCCTCCCCAGTCTGGTACGTCCTGTGTCAGCCCCTCGCACTCGCCCTGAAGTGCGTGTCCTCAGTCCGGTACGTCCTGTGCCTGGTCCTCGCACTCCCCCTGAGGTGTGTGTCACCAGTCCGGTGCCACCTGTGCCGGCTCCACGCACTAGGCCTCCAGTGCGCATTCACAGTCCAGAGCTTCTGGCGACGGTTCCCAGTCCAGAGCTTCCGGCAACGGTTCCCAGTCCAGAGCTTCCGGCGACGTTTCGGGGTCCCGGAACCTCCAACGACGGTCAACGGTCCAGAACCTCCAATGACGGTCCACGGTCCAGAACCTTCAACAACGGTCAACGGTCCGGAACTTCCAGCGACGGTCAACGGTCCGGAACCTCCAGCGACGGTCAACGGTCCGGAACCTCCAGGCGGCGTTCAATGGTCCGGAGCCTTCTGTGACGGTCAACGGTCCGGAGCTAACAGGCATGGTAAACAGCCCGGAGCTTCCCGGGATGGTCAACAGCCTGGAGCTTCCTGTAACAGTCAATGGTCCGGAGAGTCCAGGAGCGGTGCCCAGTACCGCTCCAGGGCAGGAGCCTTCCTCTGCGCCGGTGCCCAGTGCAGGCACGGAATCCAGTCCAGCTCCAAGGCCGGAGCCTTCCTCTGCACCGGTGCCCAGTCCAGGCACGGCGGCCAACCCAGCTCCATGGCCAGAGCCTTCCTCTGTGCCGGTGCCCAGTCCAGGCAATGGTGTCCAACCCAACTCCATGCCCAGAGTCCTCCTTTGCGCCGATGCCCAGTCCAGGCACGGCGTTCAGCCCGGCGCGATGGCCGGATCCGCCGGATCCAGGGTCTGGGCGGGGGCTCCGACCGGCAACGGCGCCGCCACCAACACTAGTCAACCCCCCACCCTCCCCATTTGGTTTCAGGTTTTGCGGCCGGAGTCCGCACCTTTGGGGGTACTGTCAAGCCCTGACCATGGAGAGCCTTTGGTTCATCTGTGAAGAGCACAGGGGGCCAGTGGCGAATTGGCAAATGCCAAACGTCCTGCACGGCGTTGGGCTGTAAGCACAACCCCCACCTGTGGACGTCGGGCCCTCATACCACACTCATGGAGTCTGTTTCTGACCGTTTGAGCAGACACATGCACATTTGTGGCCTGCTGGAGGTCCTTTTGCAGGGCTCTGGCAGTGCTCCTCCTGCTCCTCCTTGCACAAAGGCGGAGGTAGCGGTCCTGCTGCTGGGTTGTTGCCCTCCTACGGCCTCCTCCACGTCTCCTGATGTACTGGCCTGTCTCCTGGTAGCGCCTCCATGCTCTGGACACTACGCAGACACAGCAAACCTTCTTGCCACAGCTCCCATTGATGTGCCATCCTGGATGAGCTGCACTACCTGAGCCACTTGTGTGGGTTGTAGACTCCGTCTCATGCTACCACTAGAGTGAAAGCACCGCCAGCATTCAAAAGTGACCAAAACATCAGCCAGGAAGCATAGAAACTGAGAAGTAGTCTGTAGTCACCACCTGCAGAACCACTCCTTTATCGGGGGGGTCTTGCTAATTGCCTATAATTTCCACCTGTTATCTATTCCATTTGCACAACAGCATGTGAAATGTATTGTCAATCAGTGTTGCTTCCTAAGTGGACAGTTTGATTTCACAGAAGTGTGATTGACTTGGATTTACATTGTGTTGTTTAAGTGTTCCCTTTATTTTTTTGAGCAGTGTATATATGTGTATATGTATTTAAAAAATATATATATGGGGGATTGGAAATGATACAGACAATTACATTGATGGAAGCCACAATCTATCTGCACTATTAAAGCTGATCTACCCCAAATACAATTACTAATCTGCTGCCATGTCATCCAATTAAGGCCCTTTTTTCAAGAGTAAACATCAACAGGAAATACAGCATTTAAAACATTCCCAGAGCATTGTATTTTATTTCCTCAACATCTCAGGTTTGAAAAGGGGAGTCTGATTCTGCTTATCGTTTATTTATTTGAAAAGAACATGATTGTCGTTTGAACTCTCTCCTCTCTCTAGAACCTGGAGAACAGACAAATAAAGGGAACAGAATCGACACAACAGAGACTAGAGTACTGGCTGATTATGATGATATCTCTGAGGTAGACACATTGCCGGAGAACATGGCCATGACTATGCAGGTCTCAGTTAACATCAGTGAGCTGCCACTCCAGAAGTCCTCAGAGAATGAGGGCTCCTGCAATGGCACAGAGTCAGCCAACAGCATCCGCCTCCGGGCCCATGCTCCGCAGCCACCCCAGCAGCCCAGCAAAGAAAACAGTGTAGTGTCAAACACCGTCAAAGACAATGCAAAGCCTACAGCTGCTGAGAGGGTTAAACCGCGACCACCAGACTCCTCCACAAAGCCAAAGCTATCCTGGGTCCATGCATCTCCTGGGCCGAAACAGAATAATATAAGTCAGGAAAAGACTGTGGCTAAGGAGAAAACGAGTTCCAGGAAGAAAGCCAACAAGCAGCAAGCTCCCAATGCCGCGGAGTCTGCATGTACAGATGGGGCTGGCTTCCAAGGGGAGAAGAAGCCAACTAAAAGCAGATCTGGTATGTTGCAGATAGAGCACATCAACGGGGCAGTGCAGAGTGTCCTCAGGAAAATGGGCAACTTCCGTGCTGACCAGAAGCCTGAAATCCAAAGAGAGTCCGCAGAGAACAGCCCCAGTTTATCCCTAAACAGGGAGGTTAACCAACTGAACATACACTCGGAGGCAGCCTCTCTCTTAGCTGCTCAGCTGAAGGAAAAGACTCAGCGCCTGAACAGGAGTGAGACCGGCTGCTGTGAGGAGAGCCTGTCTCACCTCCAGTCCCATAGAAAGAAGCCCACCTTGCCCCAAAAGACTGGAGAAAAGGCTCTGCTTCCCACATCCGCTAGTTCACAGAAGCCTCTGCCAGATACGCCATCTAAAGAAGCCAAAATCCCAGAGAAACAGGACTCTCACCACTCTGAAAGCAGTTCAGAGAAGGGAGACTCCACAGTAAAGAAGGACCCAATGACAAAGCCTCCTCGAAAAAAAACTAGGAAGGAAATATAGACTCAAAAATAAAGACTATTGCTCCAAGGGTTGCAGTGACGCCACCTCAGACTGCAAGTTAGTGTGGTCAGTGTTGTTGATTTTCAATTCTGAGAAAACAACGCACATGTTGAGATGTCTGAAATATATTTTGGGACACATTTGTTTCATTGTGTTTTGCACCAAATCGAATATCGATGGAATATTTTCCCTTCTGTGGGTGTTTTTCATCTTGAGAAATGTTATGATATAATGCAGTAGTCTTTCTATTTTAACTTTTTATTTTCCTAGCTATTCTCAAATCCATGTATTGTATAACAGTGAGTGCTAGGATGTCTGAATACTTATTTACCTTGATCAATCGTCATTATTGTACCCAACATTTGCTAATTTGCTCATATTGAATAAACCAAACACCCCAAAAACCTGGAATTTGCATCTCCTAAATGTTTTAAGTTGGAAAGCCGATCCCACTGCCCAGAACTGTGAAGCCACATCAGGGCCTCAGACAAACAAGAGGTGTGTTGTGTTGATGGTAGAACAGCTTGGGGTCTGTGTTGAGGGCCCTGTAGCTGTCTAACACATGTGCTGCAGTTGTGTGTGCAGTTTCTTGGGGGAATGGTAGACTTTGATGCAGCTGTAAAGGCTACAGAAGATCAGATGGTGTTTAATTGATTACAGACTGTTGGTGCCGGTCATCCTGAATCCATGCTGTGACCTGCTTAGACAGGAACATCTCTCATTCGCTCTCAGACAAAGCAAAGACCCATTTAAGAGCAACAAGGTCCTGAAAATAATTTAACATAAGCCACACAGTAAGATTGGCAGATGACCAGCTGCCTTGTTGTGAAAGGTCGATCATATTGATGCTTTCAAGACATGAATGGGTGCATGGCTGCATGCATAGGCGCTATTGCATCATTATTTAATTCTATAAGTTTTACTGCGGAAAAAGTATGGGGCCTAGTGGTGGGATGAGGACTAGAATTATGTTTTGACTGCCTGTTTAAACATCTCCCTGGAGCTTGGTCCATAACGGAATGCCAAGCATTGAGAAGCAACTGCCAACTCAACCATGTCCCAGAATACTATTGGGAGACAGCGGCTACCATAGACACCCTATGAAAGCATTAACATCTGGTAGCCATTACATCGCTGGAGTTGAGGAAAAAAGCTAATATTTTCTGCTAGGCAAAGCAGAAAACCTAGAGTGATATAACACCTAAATATCAGAACGGCCTAATTGGAAAACTAGACCACAGTAACAAACAAAAGTTGTTACCTAAATATGGTTGAAATGGTTGTCTTAATGTCTTTTGAATGCCAAGACGGTACAGGATCATTCATTGATAATTGTATTTTTCTGAAATGTAGCATAAATGAATATTCTTTGGATATGGGCCATGGCTCCAAAAGGACTGTATTTCACACCGCAAGCAATTGGCAGGACTTTTCTATGGACATGATTACCTGTTTGTAAGTGTCTAGTCTATACTCACTGTGGTATGAATAGGACATTGTGGACCTTCTGTGTAGGCTACAACATGTTCTTTTCATTTACTGTTTGCTGAAACAGGAATGGAAAATGCAGACATCATGAAATGTAATGATTGGAAACACAGCCATAAAACGACCCAGAATTAACAGACACGAACAGAGTTTTATGATGTGACTAGGATTTCAAAAATCTGGTAACTTTCCCCAAATTCCCAGGTTTTCAAAAAATCCTGATTGTAGGATCCTGGAAATCATGCTTATTTCCTCCTGATTCCATTCTTTTTAAATAGTTCCTCTGGCTGCTACTAATCTTGATAAAAATCAAAACGATTTTGAGGTAAATTTATCAAAAAACATTGTCATTTAGAAACAGCTGTGGATATAATCCAATTAAATGACGTCTATTTTTACACACACACACACACACACACACACACACACACACACACACACACACACACACACACACACACACACACACACACACACACACACACACACACACACACACACAAACATACAGTACCAGTCAAAAGTTTGTACACCTACTCATTCAAGGGTTTTTCTAATCTTTACTATTTTCTACATTGTAGAATAATAGTGAAGACATCAAAACTATGAATCATGTAGTAAAAAGTGTTAAACAAATCAAAATACACTACCGTTCAAAAGTTTGTGGTCACTTAGAAATGTCCTCGTTTTTAAAATAAAAGCAAAACAAATAGTCCATTAAAATAACATAAAATTGATCAGAAATATAGTGTAGACATTGTTAATGTTGTAAATGACTATTGTAGCTGGAAAAGGCAGATTTTTTTATGGAATATCTACATAGGCGTACAGAGGCCCATTGCAACCATTACTCCTGTGTTCCAATGGCACGTTGTGTTAGCTAATCCAAGTTTATTATTTTAAAAGGCTAATTGATCATTAGAAAACCCTTTTACAATTATGTTAGCACAGCTGAAAACTGTGTGCTTATTAAAGAAGCAATAAAACTGGCCTTCTTTAGACTAGTTCAGTGTCTGGAGCATCAGCATTTGTGGGTTCGACTACAGGCTCAAAATGGCCAGAAACAAATAACTTTCTTCTGAAACTCGTCAGTCTATTCTTGTTCTGAGAAATTAAGGCTATTCCATGCGAGAAATTGCCAAGAAACTGAAGATCTCGTACAACTCTGTGTACAGAACAGCGCAAACTGTCTCTAACCAGAATAGAAAGAGGAGTGGGAGGCCCCGGTGCACAACTGAGCAAGAAATAGGACAAGTACGTTAGAGTGTCTAGATTGAGAAACAGAAGCCTCACAAGTCCTCAACTGGCAGCTTCATTAAATAGTGTCCGCAAAACACCAGTCTCAACGTCAACAGTGAAGAGGCGACTCTGGCATGCTGGCCTTCTAAGCAGAGTTGCAAAGAAAAAGCCAAATCTCAAACTGGCTAATAAAAAGAAAAGATTAAAATGGGCAAAAGAACACAGACACTGGACAGAGGAAGATTGTAAAAAAGTGTTATGGACAGACGAATCTAAGTTTGAGGTGTTCGGATCACAAAGAAGAACATTCGTGAGACACAGAAAAAATGAAAAGATGCTGGAAGAGTGCTTGATGCCATCTGTCAAGCATGGTGGAGGCAATGTGACGGTCTGGGGGTGATTTGGTGGTGATAAAGTGGGGGATTTGTACAGGGTAAAAGGGATCTTGAAGAAGGAAGGCAATCACTCCATTTTCCAATGCCATACCATACCCTGTGGATGGCGCTTAATTGGAGCCAATTTCCTCCTACAACAGGACAATGACCCTAAGCACAGCTCCAAACTATGCAATAACTATTTAGGGAAGAAGCAGTCAGCTGGTATTCTGTCTATAATGGAGTGCCCAGCACAGTCACCGGATCTCAACCCTATTGAGCTGTTTTGGGAGCAGTTTGACCGTATGGTAAGTACGAAATGCCCATCAAGCCAATCCAATTTGTGGGAGGTGCTTCAGGAAGCATGGGGTGAAATCTCTTCAGATTACCTCAATAAATTGACAACTAGAATGCCAAAGGTCTGCAAGGCTGTAATTGCTGCCAATGGAGGATTCTTTGACGAAAGCAAAGTTTGAAGGACACAATCATTATTATTTAAATGATCTATAACCTTGTCAACATCTTGACTATATTTCCTATTCATTTTGCAACTCATTTCATGCTTGTTTTCATGAAATTCAAAAGGCACTTGCACATCTGAGCAATCTCTTTGCAGGTGCATGGCAACAGTTGAACAAGATGAAGGAAAAAGGAAACTGCACACTGCTCTTGGTAGTATCACTGATATTTAATAAGCTTACGTATTGGCCTCATGGCCTCCGTCAGAGTTTTTGTGAATTTTTTAAAATTAGCACCCTTATGTAGACCTAGCCCCACCCACATCTGTTCCATGCATGGAAAGGGGTTGGAGGTAAAGGAAAAACAAATAAGTGCTACCAAATATATGCATCTCACAAATACTATTTAGGCACTGGTTAGCCCAGTTTTAGCTACCTAGCAACCTCACTAGCAGAAAGTCTGAAGATAAATAAATGCTAGCCAGCTAGTCGGCATAAGCTAATGTCTGCTAGTATAGCTACTTCCTTTTCAGATGTGAGTTTTCAAAGAATGATCTGCTTGTGGTGGCTATGGCAAAGAGGCAATTAGTTGTTCCCTAAATATTATTGAAAATGGGTAGGGCATTAAGGCAGCTGCCTGTGCTTTTAAAGTGCCACCCAAAACTCTGAGGCGCCACTGAGACAAGTAGTTCAAAATCCCAGGCTACAGCCATTTGGATGGGTTACCAGTCTTCACTGGCTCTTTCGAATGTAACCTGGTGAATCAACCTCCGCCACAACCTCCACCCCACAGCCTACCCAGCACCCACAGGTCTCCAGTGACCTTGCTCCGGATGTTGGTAAGAGAAAGAAATGTCAGCACACATTTCAGGAAATATATAGTAGGATATAGAGTGATTATAAATGTGTTTATTGAACCAATACTCATGAGTTCTTGTTGTTTATTTGTTTTTTTAAAGTACCAGTTCTACAACAACAAACAGAGGTAGGGGTCATATTGGGGTTGTTCCCCAAGCCAAGGATATACGAGGCGAGGAAAAGAAAGGTTGAGCCGGCTACAGTCCTGACAGCTTCACCCCACAAGAGGTTCCCGGAGAACAAGTGAAAAAACTACTAGAGAAAGAAGAAAGCAAAAGGAGAAAGAAACCTGTAACGCTGAAGGAATCTGTGACACTAAAAAAGGTTCCTCCAGGTTCAAAAACCACAACAAACACTCTAAAAGAAGGGGATGCAGAATGCTTGTTCTGTAAAGGGCTTCTCTCGGTTACCTGTGGCAGTGTCAGGTGGGCTCACGAGCTATGCTCAAATTTAACTGGGGTGGGATTAATTTGCGACCTCTGTCAATAAAGAAATCTGGGAAAATGCCAATGTGTTAAGTTCTTGTTATGAAATGTTTAATGTGCGGGTGTGTGTGTATCTCTGTGTGTGTGTAATCGATATTTAATCAGATATATACCATTGAATTTCTTCCCAAAAAATCTAATTATTACAAACTTTTGAAAACCATTTGCTCTTGAAATTTCATTTTAAAGACTATGAGTTTAGTTTAACTGTACATAATGGAGTGTAAGGAAAAGGTCAAAGAAGAAGGAGAATTCATGTGCAGGTGAGGTAAAAAAATAGGGACACTTCTGTGAAATCCTATGGCATAATCTTCTATTGGGCTAAGTATCTTACCCCGATTACACACACAGTTTAGCTTGGCAAAATGCCCGTCCTAAAAAATGTATTGTATTATATAACTAAAAATCTGTCAACTGTAGCCATTTATTTTCCTTTGTTGCGTTACCCTAAGCACAGCCATCATCCACCTGCATTTTTTTCTCTCCAAATGTTGCTTTTTTGTGTGTCAGAAATTAGACATTGATCTTAAGAGGGTGAGCTCAGCTGTGAATGGTCCTGGCGCACCAAAAGGTGTCAAGGGAAGCCAGTTTGGATTTGGCCTCAGACCAATCACATGACATCACATCAGAAGCCAAAAAAAACTTGAATTGTTGCATCTTGTTGTGTTGTTGTTCTCCGGTGGCTAACTAGCTAGCTAAAATCGTCCCTTTCCTAAATTAGCCATAGATGGAGATAGGGATTTGGACTTGTAATTTTACTTAATTCTCGTTACTGGCCAATGATTATAATGACGATTCTAATCCAACTATAAATTAATACACTGTGCCCATGGCCTGAGAGGATGGAAGTTCAATATGTAGCCAGATGTAGCATGCTAATGTTAACTAGCTCACCTGGTGCATCATTGCCCATTAAAGGAAGTTAGCCTAGCAAGCAAGCATTTTAGCAAATAGCCTAGGACAACAAAAACTACAATTGTGTACTGATGACAGAGTTATCGACCGTTTAGGCAACATGAAAGAGGAAGTTGGCATTGTTGTTTCTTTACAAGTAGGGTGAGTCAACATGTTTTTTCTATACACAAACACACAAATCAGTACCATGGACAGACACATCATATTTAGCTTACGTTGATTGGACTAAATCGTTTTTGGTATCTTTTATTTTTTCGCTGTATTAGACTAAACATAGGTGATTAGATGATGCTGAAATGTTGAAGTTGAAATGGTGCTGGAATAGTGGAGGCAGCTCCTGTTTTCTTTGCGACTTGCTGTAACTCTCCATGGTTCTAAATCAATAGTTGTTTAGTAGTCTGAAAATGTCAGAAACATTACCTTGCTTGACCATGCTGTAAGGTCATTTTTAACCTTTATTTAACTAGGCAAGTCAGTTAAGAACAAATTCTTATTTACAATGACGGCCTACACCGGCCAAACCTGGGCCAATTGTGCGCCGCCCTATAGGACTCTCAATCACAGGTGGTTGTGATAAAGCCTGGATTTGAACCAGGGTGTCTTTAGTGATGCCTCAAGCACTGAGATGCAGGGATATGACCGCTGTGCCACTTGGGAGCCCGTGTTACATGCAATATGTTTTGTGGATTTCACAGGACAGATTTTATTTATTTTTATTTTGGAGAAGTTTTATTGTTGTATTTCCTTTAAAACAGCTCATATATTTTTGCACATAATTTTATACACATAAAAATGGCATAAAAGCACAAAACACAGCATTTCAGTATTACAAAAATGTTTGTTAAAAAGTACATGTTAAAACCAATAAAAACAACCAGAAATAAAATTACTTAAGACATGGAAAACATGTTAAAAAGTCACTTTGTTAAAAGGCTGTCTTCGGTCTTTGGTACAGGAACGGGGTGAGTCCTTATCAAACTCGCCTCCTCCTGCTCCCTCCCCTAGGCGCCGCAGCTCTGTCAGGCCGTGGCCACCAGGACCTTTGGTGTTGTGGGGACCCTTTGTCTGGGGTCGAGGCCCCCTTTCTTTTGTACCACCCCAGGGCTTCCGTGGCTGCCATGGCCGCTGCCTGGGGGTGGTCTCTACTCGTTTCTCTACCAGCAGGTTGTGGGAGGACCACAGGGCTTCCATCAGACTCGTGAGGGTGGACCAGAGCTTGGAGAAGGCCTTCAGTGGAATAGGCCTTCGGCCCACCCCATACAGCATGAGCTGGGGCGTCAGGTCATCCCCTGCTGGCAGACACGGGGAGATCAGGTGGCCTGCTTCCTTCCACAGTTCCCTGGCTGCTCTGCACTCCCGGAGCAAGTGCCTCACCGACTCAGCTTGGCCGCAGCCTGGTCGGTGCATGTGGATGTCCTCGCCATGCCCCGGGAGTGCATAACGGCCCTGACCGGGAGGATCTCGTGGGCGGCCATCCAAGACAGATCCAGGTGCCGATTCAGCAGGACAGATGTTGCTATCTGGTTTTGTAATGAAACAAATGTGTGGTTGAATTTATTCTCCCACTGCCTAATTATTGTCTCGGCCTTAGGCTTATATATCACGATGTCAAGCAGAGAAGGCTCCTCAGAGGAGGAAGGGGAGGACCATCCTCAGATAATTTCATAATAAAAAATAGTAAAACATTTAAAAAGTTATCCTTTTTTGATAAAACTATGCTAAATATATTCACTTCACCGAATAATTGATTAAAACACATGGTTTTACAATGAATGTTTACTGTAGCCTCAACAGCACTCTATAGGGTAGTGCCATGGTGTAGTCGGGGACAGCTAGCTTATGTCCTCATCTGGGTACATTGACTTCAATAAAAAACCTAGGAGGCTCATGGTTCTCACCCCCTTCCTTAGACTTACACAGTAATTATGACAACTTCGAGAGGACGTTCTCCAACCTAACAGAGCTCTTGCAGCATGACCTGGCATGTTGTCCACCCAATCAAGGGATCAGATAATGAATCTAGTATAAGCATAAGATACAGCTAACATAACATTTGGTAAGTAGTTGACTCAAAAAATGCAACAATAGTTGAACAGTTAACAAATTACATTTATTTTTAAATAAAGAAGCAAGAGAGATTTTTTTTTTGTTGCTTTCACTTACTTAGCTAGCAAATGCAGCTAGCTAGCCAAGTTTACTCAAATTGAGGGATGCTATGTTAGCTACAGTTGCTGGCTATGACTATCCAACACAACACTGGAACCCTTCCAATTCAAGGCAAGATTTCTGTTTACTAATTTAATGCCAGTGGGGCTCATCGGTGTAACTGCTAAACTGCTTATTGAACTGCACACTAACGTTACTGCATGATTGTAGCAGGTTTACTCGTGCGTTCGTTCTATTAGATATGTTGACTATGACGTTACTTTACAATATAGTGACAATGATGTAGGAGAGCACATACATGTGAGAAGGAACTATGTTTATGTGTGATCAGGGGTGTATTCATTCCGCCAATTCTGTTATTAAACAGAATTAAACGGAACAGGGATAAGCATACGCGGATTTGTCCACTAATGGATTAATGATTACACCCTAGATCAGCTAGATGCAGGCAAGTGCGCGCAAGGCGGTATTGAATGTGTCACTGTCAAATTTCTATTGACCTGTGTGCACTTACATGATAAACTTTAATTCATAGGCTAGGTTGATGGGCTTGATGGGTATAGGGAAAATTTGAGTATCATGTAGTACCCTAAACCTATCGATGTTACATTGAACTGGGTAAATGGAATATGAATGACAGTCATCCAATATGCTGTAATAGAAATAAGGCAATGTTCATGAGACAAAAAATTGTCCTCCCTCATCTTGTAAATGAGAACTTGTTCTCAACTTGCCTACCTGGTTAAATAAAGGTGAAATAAATAAATAAATAAAAATCTTAAAACGGCGCCTGCTGCCAAAGCATATGAACTAACAAGTTACAGAAAAAACAATGCAATTGACACATATTTTGTAATATTGCTTTTTATGGGCTTGCTTGCTTTCCCGGTGATTTTACCCACGCACCGCTACTGCCGACCTTGGATGTGGGATATCAAGTATTACATAAACAGGACATGGATAGAATGATGCTGGATGGACTCTCCATATAGAGGAAATAGCTCCATCTTGTGTTCCCAACATAGAGCAGGACCTGGTTGTCACACTTGTGACCAGACATGAATGACACTTTCAAGACTGGGAAAAAACGAGCTCCTACTGAAAAAAATCGATTTGAACGTGTCATCCACCTCAATATTCCACCTCGGACCTCTTTCTAGAGCTCTGACGTCATGATATGACCTCGTATTTTCCCAGTTGTTTTGAATGTGGCATGAAACCAGAGATACAATCCCTCATATTCATAATAGTCTAATTTTGATCAACTCCCATATCTATTGGGTGAAATACCAGTGTGCCATCAGAGCAGCAAGATTTGTAACCTGTTGCCACAAGAAAAGGGCAACCAGTGAAGAACAAACATTGTAAATACAACCTATATTTACATTCGTTTGTTTTCTCCTTTTGTACTTTTAACTATTTGCACATCATTATAACATTGTACATAAGACAATGTATGATGTTTGAAATGTCTCTATTCCTGTGACACTTTTATGAGTGTAATGTTTCCTGTTCATTTATCTATTTCACTTGCTTTGGCAATGCGAACATGTTTCCCACGCCAATAAAGCCCTTCAAATTGATACTGTATATAATGGCGAGATGGTTTTGTCTCCGCCAAAACAATGGGAGTTGAAGTCCCAATGGCAGGAAGGCAGGCAGTCTGCTAGTCATGGTCAGATTGACGAGTGAACCCTCTCTCTTCCTCCCTGCCATTGACCACTTCTCCCAGTGATGGGAACGTAGAACAGCAATGCCTTGTAAAAGAAGGGCTACTGATAGCTTGTATTGAGTATTCTGGTAGAAAACTTTTGGTTCTTACTGGGACTGACTGAAGGGCAGTGCCCACTTTTGACATCAACTGTATTAGACTTGAGCATTGATACTTGTGGATTGGTGCAATTCTTCAAGTTTGAGTCAACAAGTTATACTATAGAACTTTGATACAGTGAGTTATTTTGTACAATGGAATGCCACTAAAGTAACATCAGTCATGGCAGGGAATAATATTATCAAACAAGAGAATGTCAAGAAATGCTTGCTAGTTTTCTGATTCTACAATTCAAAACGTGTAGGTTTATGTTGAGTTTATTAACAGTTTTAACTTATCAGTACATTTACAAATTGTGAGGAACAGGAGGGCATGACAATAACAATTGATAGGAAACACTTCCATGATTTTCGGAGTTCTGACAAGTCTAACGCCCATGAAGTTCCTGGTAGTCAGCCTCGTCGTGACAGATCAATGTCCATGCAGCTGATGGTCCATGAAGACCGAGTCCGGGGAATAGAACACTAAAGAGTGGCGTTCGCTTCATTTCCACCGGAACATCGCCAGGCCACTTCTATTCCTCCTCTGTTTCGTATTGGTGTTTGATGTGTTTCCATAGTTTCTACAAACAAAACACAACATTTCAAGTTGAATTATACGTGTAACGACCTATGATGCATCCTTCCTATGAAGAGTTAAATGAACTAGCTAGCTAAACAAATAGCTAATGGACATAAACTAGCTAGCTAGGTTAGCTAAAAGCCTAGGCAGGCGGTCGTTTGTCCTTAGCAAGGTCAGACGTATGCTGCGGGAAGATCTGTCAGTTGACTTACCCCCCGATTCAATTGCTCGAATATGGCATCGCCTCCCTGGTCAAACATTCGTTCAAAAAACACTGCTCCGACCATGATGGTAACGGCAAAAGTAGATGTTCTCCTGAAGAGCAAATTGTAGACACCTTTAGCGAGCGACATGTTAACTGATGGTGATTTCGAGAAAGGAGGAAATGACGACATTAAATTAAACTGAAGTATGATGGGAAAAGTAGTTCTAAACATGTGCGTCATATCAATGTGCGCCAAAGTAAACGTGAAAACAAAACACTGACGATATGACATACATGGTCTTTGAGAGTAAACACTTACATATCATACAAATATAATGATGGCAAACTGCGGAGTGGCTAAGCTGGAGAGACAGCAAACCCGCTAGAGGACACCCAACCGGTTGTTGCAGTTACTAGCGGTTCGAGGTCGTCACTAATTACCACAGCCACAAAGTGATACTTATTTCTAAACCCCGCATGTTTCTACAACTAATCTTGTTAAAATATGATTTTGAACCTAACCTTAACCCCAACGACACTGCTAAATGTATGCCTATATTCCATGGAGAGATACTATGCTACCAGCCTCATAACATAAATATGCATAGCCATCTCGAGACCACTACGAAATAGTGTTTTTTTCTGAAAGTTGCAGGGATGTCACGTGTCCTACTTATATCATTACACTGCTAACAACCTAAGCATTACGAAACGTATATTCAATCAAATAAACCATACATTCTTTGGTTGACTTCCAAACAAATACTCTTTGCTTAGTGGGCAAAAAACGCCACCTGCTGGAGGGAGACAGATTTTCCTCCGAGTTGGGCCTCTACCTCATCCTCTCTGATAGAGGGCTCACACTCCAGTACAATAAGGGGCGGTGTTTGCACCTCTCGATTCGCCAATACAAATTTAAAGAAGAAGAACATCACGTGATATAGCTACGACCTGAAAAATAAATTATACATTTGGACAGTGACAATCTTTGCTGAAGGCTGTTGGGGAGGAAGTGGCTGGATGGTGGTTGGAAGAGCGCGCTTATTTGAAATGGTCAAGCTTCTTGGTAGCTACTGACAAAGAAGAACATGAAGACAAAGCAGCTGCTTTACAGTGTGGGATGTGCTACATTCTGAGGGGTTTGTTCTGATTGTACAGAAATTGTGGCAGCTGGTTAAATGGCATCCCTTGAGAGGGCAAGAACAAGATGTATGTCAGGAGTAGTGCAGTATTATCATAAGGAGACGTATACCTGGAATACGGAGGAGGAATAGAGGGGAAAAGAGAGGCAGAGGAGGAGAGGGAGAGAGAGAGTTGGTTAAAAATGGTGGGAAAAGGGGAGATGATTTGTTCAAGAAGAATGGTACAAAGTGGAAGCAGAGTATATGCCGGATCGAAGACAGGAGGAGAAATGGAAGTAAAAGAGGATGAAGTATCAGAGGTGGTAGGTGTGGTCAGGATAAAGAGTCTGTGACAGTAGGAGTGACATTTTTTGAAAAAGTGGATCCTTTTGGCTGATCCATTTGTTGTTTCAAGGTGGGTGAAAACAGAGTTGGGTGCTGTGGAATTGGTGAAGGTAACCAGAAGTGGTCTTGTGTTTCTGTTGGTAAGAGGGAGCAGGCGCTCCGTGTTAAACTAATGGGGACAAAAAAGTTTAATTGTTATGTAGCACTATATTGAATCACTCCAATATGGTATCCTTCCGCTCAGCAGGATACATTCCGAGTAAGAATTTCAGATTAGTCCTGTGTACCAGGTCGTGCTGAAGCTGACCCCCTTAAATAGCTGCGGCCTCTCTACTCCCACCACTTCATTTTCTCGGCTCATTCCAGAGAGGATGTGCTTGGTAAGAGCTCTATGTTAGTCTATAAGCGCAGAAGTATACCTGCAGCTATTCAATAGCTTGGAGCAGCTAGCTAGCTAGCTGGGTCCTCTGCTGTCCCCCCACTTGGTTTGGTTTTATCCTTGTATTTAATTACTTGTGTACCAACCTGGGCGACACTCAGTTTGGTCGACCAGTATTGCGGTGCAAGTTGTCTGTGTCTTGTTTGTCCATCGGAACCCTCCCGGTTAGCCTTCGAGCTCGGGGACCACCCCGAACTCCGCAAGATCGGGAGTCTGTGTATGTTTCACTCCGGCAGGCTTGCAGTTCTACCCAGAGAGTGAGTCACATGCTCCTAGGCGCACCACTCTTATCTCTCAAAGGGCGTAGCCATCTTGCCTAGACTCTTGTGTGTTCCACGGTGATGAGCTCTGCAGTAGTTAGCTTAGCAAGAGCAGGACTAAACACACTCCCAAATACACTCTCAAAGTAGATGCCGCTCGGCCCGCAACAAGCAGTGATTGTAAAAAGTGTAAAACCGTTTGTACATCACACGACTCGGGGGCAACATTATGACCCACACAGAACAGAATATGCCCCACCGCATTTGATATGATGCGTTGGTGGAGGAAGCCCTGGCTTTCTGCAATGTGTTCACCACATTGTCCTGAATTCATATTGTCCCATTTACGCCTCTCAGGGGCCAAGCCCAAAGCTGGAGGTGATGTGGGTCCAGATGCCAGAGCGTCCCCCAAGCCTAAGAAAGCAGATCGGGCCTAATTGGCATCTGCCATGGGATCCCAGAGAGGAGGGACAACAGAAGGCTGAACCATAGTCGTCTCTGCCAGTATGGGGCTATCAGGAGCAGACAGTGGCCCTTTAAACTGACCCTGTTTAGCCTAGCTGTGATTAGGGGAAATGGCGGGAACATAGTGTCGTTGCCGGCCAATTGTGAGCAAGGTCGTCCAAATCCAGAGGGCCTGCAGGGTCCGACATCGAGAACCAGCTGGGACAATGAGTGTTCTCCTGAGATTCAAACAGGTCCACCTGCGCTCTCACGAACCTTTCCCACAGCTGTAACACCACTTGAGGGTGTAGACTCTTGTCCCCCTCCGGTGGGAAATTTCTCGAAAGCATGTCCGCTGCCCGGTTCAAGACCCTGGGGATGTGCGCAGCCCACTGTGATGCTAAGTCTGAGCCCACAGCAAGAGCTCCACAGCACCTACACGAAATGGCTTGGATCTCAGTCCCCCCTGGTGATTGATATACCCCACTAACATGGTCTTGTCTGAGCTGACCATTACATGCTTCCCCTCCAAGTAGAGCAAGAACTGTTTGAGTGCCATGGAGGGCTCCAATGTCCGCTCGCTGCCATGCCTCAACACTGCCTCCCAACCCGCTAGCGAGGCATCGGTGCACACTAGCTTCCTTCGGTGGGCTCTGTTCAGTATCACTCCCTCCAACAGGAAGGAGGGAGAGGGCCATTTCAACAGAGTCTTCACACATGCATTTGTCACCGATAGTTGACTATGTCTGTGTCGTCTCTGGTGTGGATGGTGAGAGTTGAACCATCGCTGGAGTGGCCTGAGGTGAAGAAGGCCCAGCGTAATCAACAGAGAAGCCGACGTGAGTAGACCGAGTAACTTCTGGCACTCCAATACGGACTCGGCCTGTATCTTCTCCAATCTCACCTGAGGGGGAAATGCTCTCATAAGAGTTGAATCGATCAACATTCCCAGGAAGACCACCGTTTGTGAGGGAGTCAGGTTGCTCTTCTCTCTGTTTCGGGTGAGGCCCAGGTCTTGAATGTGTTTCAAGATTATCCTTGAGTCTGCTGTAGCTTGCTCACTTGATTGAGCACACACCAGCCAGTCGTCCAGGTAGTTCAGCACTAGTATGCCCTAGGACGTGATAGGCGCTAAGACTGTGTCCATGCACTTTGTACACCGCGCCAGTGAGAGGCCGAATGGGAGGTACTTCCAGTGATCTTGATTAACTGGAATGTGGAAGTACGCATCCTTCAGGTCGAGCGGTGAACCATTGGCCTCTTAAGACTGCCTGCAACACCCGCACTGGTGAGAGCATCTTGAACTTGAGCTCGTTTAAACATTTGTTGAGGCCGCGCAGGTACAGGATTGGCTGAAAGCTGCCGTCCTTTTTCAGAACTAAGTAATGCGCAGAACCCACTTAGCCGTTCTAGTGGCTCTATCTTCCTTATTGCATCCTTGCTCAGGAGCGAGGCCATCTCCAACCGGAGCATCTCCTTCCAAAACCCATCTGCCACCGAGGTGACCCAGGTGGCAACGTAGGACGGTGGTTGGCATCGGAACTGTAGTTTTTATCCCCCCAGGACTGTGCCCAGTACCCAGGGAGACTCCACCTGCCTCCCACAGTTTGTCTTTTGGGCATGGGAGAGACAGCCGAGGCCGACTGCCAGCACTTCAGGAGGACTGCCGGGGCCCATCCTTCTTATCTGCTTGCCTCCGCTTGTAAGGGTTGTCACGACGCCTGTCCTTGTGCTGTTGGGGTGTGAAACGCTGGTTCCCATTTCCCTGTCTAGGCGAGAGAGGAGGGGGGCCAAGATGTTGCTAGAGCGCCCTGCCCTGTCTTCCAGCTCCTCTGAGGGGCGGGTGTAGGGCACGCAGTTGCCAATAACTCCTGCAACGTCTCTGCCTTTGCATAGTTTTGTAGTCTGCTGTATGATGTTATCCACCCCTGGCCCAAAGGTGGAACCAGGCGTGAAGGGGAGCTCCAAAAATATTTACTGAACTGGCGTTGATAGTTTAGACTGTGCCAGCCAAAGATGGAGGTGTGAAGTCACCACTGAAGCCAAAGCCTTGCCGTTGGCACGTGCTATGTCCGTCTGGAGCATAGTGAGAAGCCTTGACACCTCTGTGACCTCCTTAAGAAGCTCGTCACCACCCCCTGGGAGGTGAGGGATCAACAGGGAGAGGTAGGATTACAGCATCGTAGCCGTGTTTACAAGGCATGCCATGATGGAGAGGGTCCCATTGCTTACTCTTTCAGGTCCTGGTTTGAGGCGAGGCACCTTGCCAACAATTTCCTTGTCAGGGAGGATCAAGGCAGCCACCATGTCATCCATCACCCGATAGTGGTCTAGCCCCAAGGACTCTGCATCCCTTAGGAGAGTCAACGGCCTGGTCTGGATGTCGCAATGGAAGCGACCTCCCATCTTGCTCCAGTATTCGCGGACTGCCAAAGCGAACTTGGGGCAGATTGGTATAAGAAGCTAATCAGATGGTGCTTCTTCCAGCTTGATATCAAAAGCGGTAGCCACTCTCGCTAAAAACTCCTGTGTTGCTTCCGTCACCACTGGGGGTGCCTCTGTAGCGGTGCTCCCAGCTACAGATGGCGATGTGGACTGGGTCGATCATTGATGTGCTTGGAACACTGATGCACTGTCATCCAACTGCAACTCGTCTCCAGCGTGTAGAGAGGGCGTCGTCGCCGTCATTATCCTTTCCACCTGACGTTCAAGACGGATCAACTCCTCAGCCATACTGAGTTTGGAGGAGGGCCCCCAAAGTGGCCGAAGGAGTGCTGCAGTGACAACGCATCACCCCAGGGGGGGAATACGGTCATCAGATGGGGAGGACTGTAATGTGGCCCTCATCCCCTCCAGGCTTGCTAAGCACATGACCACTCTCACATTGGACTATGGACACTATTACTACAGCATTTCAGCTAGCTGGCTGGCCTTTGCCATCTGCTTTGGTGGCGCATTCTACTAGAAGAGTAGCTACATCATAGGCCTGGTTTTGGTATTGTCTGGCCATGCCTAGTTCACTGATTTAATCTGGTATTGTGATACCATATTGTAGTGATCCAAAATAGTGCTACATAAGAAGGTATGCAACCACAGTTATTTGCGCTATTGGATCACTCCAATCCTCTTGTGATCTACTACGCCTCGAAAAGAACTTGAGGTGGGAGTAGTGCGTCTGCAGCTATTTAAGGGTGTCAGCTGCAGCACTACCCAGAACAAGGGACTAATAAGAAATTCTTACTCTGAATGTATCCTGTCGAGCATAAGGATACGATATTGGAGTGATCCAATAGCTCACATAACCGTGGTTACATACGTACCTTTCATTTTGCTCTCATCGGAAGGGCGCCATTGAGAGGAGTGATTACTGGGGTAGGGGTAAATGTGAAAGTTGACCACCTGAAGGGGAAGATTCCCGGTGTTTGTGATGCTCGTCGTTTGGTGCGACACAGACAGGGTGGTGTGAGTGGTGACGGGGGCGTGAGAGTCATTGTCTGTCCTTTTGAGTTTTGATGTTGAGTCAACAAGGTGATGTTAGGATACATAAGTTATCCTGTATGAGCTTTTGTGCCAAATACATCACGTTGTTATAGGTGTCAAGCTTATGGGTATGTGGCAGCAGTGTGTAGGAGGGAGGTTCCTAGGTGTGAGAAGTGTGCAGAAGGGCATGAGACAAAGGAATGTGTAGCATTGGGGAAAGTAGTGGTATGTGTTAATTGTAGGGGTGCCCATGAGCCCGGGAATCAGAAATTTCTGGTGCAAGAGAGGCAGTTTGAGATTTCCAGGGTTAGAGTAGTGCAGAAGTTGTTGTATGCTGAGGCAATGAATAATGTAGAGGGGAGTGTGAGTAGCAGAGCTATACCAGTACAGAGGGTTAGGCCAACAAGTGAAATACAGTACCAGTCAAAAGTTTGGACACACCTACTCATTCAAGGGTTTTTCTTGATTTTTACTATTTTCTACATTGTAGAATAATCGTGTAGACATCAAAAATATGAAATAACACATGGAATCATGAAGTAACCAAAAAAGTGTCAAACAAATCTAAATATATTTCAGATTCTTAAAAGTAGCCACCATTTGCCCTGATGACAGCTTTGTACATTCTTGGCATTCTCTCAACCAGCTTCATGAGGTAGTCACCTGGAATGCATTTCAATTAACAGGTGTGCCTTGTTGAAATGTAATTTGTGGAATTTCTTTCCTTCTTAATGTGTCTAAGCCATTCAGTTGTGTTGTGACAAGGTAGGGTTGGTATAGAGAAGATAGCCCTATTTGGTAAAAGACCAAGTCCATATTATGGCCAGAACAGCTCAAATAAGCAAAGAGAAATGACAGTCCATCATTACTTTAAGACATGAAGGTCAGTCAATCTGGAAAATTTGAAGGACTTGAAGAAGAATAATATGAAGTTTCTTCAAGGGCAGTCACAAAAACCATCAAGCGCTATGATGAAACTGGAGAGTAAGACTCAGAGTTACCTCTACTGTAGAGTATAAGTTCATTATAGTTAACTACACCTCAGATTGCAGCCCAAATAAATGCTTCACAGAGTTCAAGTAACACACATCTCAGCATCAACTGTTCAGAGGAGACTGCGTGCTGCAAAGAAACCACTACTAAAGGACACCAATAAGAAGACAAGACTTGCTTGGAACAAGAAACACGAGCAATAGACATTAGACCGGTGGAAATCTGTCCTTTTAGTCTGATGAGTCCAAATTTTAGATTTTTGGTTCCAACTGATGTGTCTTTGTGAGCCGCAGAGTAGTTGAACGGATGATCTCCACATGTGTGGTTCCCACTGTGAAGCATGGAGGAGGAGGTGTGGGGGTGCTTTGCTGGTGACACTGTCTGTGATTTATTTAGAATTCAAGGCATACTTAACCAGCATGGCTACCACAGCATTCTGCGGCGATACGCCATCCCATCAGGTTTGCACTTAGTGGGACTATCATTTGTTTTTCAACAGGACAATGACCCAACACACCTCCAGGCTGTGTAAGGGCTATTTGACCAAGAAGGAGAGTGATGGATTGCTGAATCAGATGACCTGGCCTCCACAATCACCCGTCCTCAATCCAATTGAGATGGTTTGGGAGGAGTTGGACCGCAGAGTGAAGGAGAAGCAGCCAACAAGTGCTTAGCATATGTGGGAACTCCTTCAAAACTGTTGGAAAAGCATTCCTCATGAAGCTGGTTGAGAGAATGCCAAGAGTGCGCAAATCTGTCATCAAGGCAAAAGGTGGCTAGTTTGAAGAATCTCAAATATAAAATATATTTCTGATTTGTTTTATCACTATTTTGCTCACTACATGATTCCATATGTGTTATTTCATAGTTTTGATATATTCATTATAATTAAAATAAAGAAAAACCCTTTAAGGAGTAGGTGTGTCAACTTTTGACTTGTACTGGATGTTTCATGAAGATTGGATTTTTAGCATTAATAGCAATGGTTATCAACTGTACTGCAGGGATGGAACAGAAGTCACAGAAAATTGAGATGGTGGTGGCATCTGCAGAGAGGGTGTGCAAGACTTGACGTCAGAAGAGTTACAGGGTGTGTTATTTGGGTGTGCAAGACTTGACGTCAGAAGAGTTACAGGGTGTGTTAAGTTGTGGTGTCCCATCCTTTCAGGCTGTTGGTCTGAGGTAGAACCAAATGGATTTAAATAGTGGAGTAGGGTGGTGGGTTTTAGTGAGTATAGTGTTAGATGGTAGGGTATTTATTTATTAATATATTGTTATAAAAAAAAAATGTAAGCAAAGTATAACAGAGTTATACTCCAATCTAGTAGGGGGTCGTAATGCAACGTATATTGGATGCAAACCACCATTAACCCTCATCGAAGAAGAAATGTTACATTTCAAGAAAACAAGCTCGCATCGAAGTCACAACGATTTAACAGCTAAACCATTTGCTAAATGTTATGTTAGCTGAATACTATGACTGAGTGTCCCAATCCTCACATAAAAAAAAGGTTTGTATTGCTTATTTCTTTATAGCTAGTAACGTTAGACAAGGATGGTCAGTTCATTGGTCAACCATGGTGGCTGGAGTGAATGTAGGTTCTAGACCGAGTTTGTATCACGGCTGTATGGCCTTGGGTTCTCAAACTACCCTTTCTCCAGCCCTGCTTTAGCTAACTAAAGTCTGGATGAGCAGGGGGTTGGAGGATTAGTAGCCTATGCAATCAGATGTGTAGAGAGTCATGTTGGCACAAAAGCCTGCACACCCAGTAGCTCTACACAAGAAGGGTTTGCCAACCCTTGACTCACTGCAGGGTAAGCACTTGTAGGTCTTGGTACTTCAATTGGGGCCTGTAATGTGACGGTCATATTTTCAATCATTGGGCTTGTTCGACATTGCATTCAACAGTGCTATCGACTGTCTGATCTATAAATCACGTATTATCTAACAACTCATAATTATTTGTAGATCAGTCAGTCTGTCACAATTTATGATACATCACGGTTTCGATGCTCTTGAACACAGCCACTGTTTGGTTTCAGAGATATGAGGTGACTCTATAGCTGACTGAACTGAAGACAGAATCTCAATGATGGGGAAGCGGTACTACTGTGACTACTGTGACTGGAACTACTGGGACTACTGGGACTACTGTGACTGTGACTACTGTGACCGGCCCTTTCAGGACAACATGCACAACAGGAAAAAACACTTGTACGGTGTTCAACACCACAGATCAAAAAAAAAAAAGCCTGGTTTGACCATTTCAGAGGTAAGAAATGTCATTTCCCAAGAGTTTCAGTCCGACATAGTTGGGTCCTCGGTCTGAAGAAATATTGTGTTGGTGCGCTCAAGTGTGTAAAAAGTTACAACTATACGTTCATGCAGACTTGGTATAAGATGCTTTTAGAAAAAGGGTTGTCTATGGACTTGCAGAAAAAAAATGGGGGAATGATGGCTATCACTTGGCTTACTTTTCCCATCAATGCACTTTTGAAGAACAGATGAAGGAACTTCTTGTTTTAAAAAGGCTTTATTTACTTGGCATTTTGGCAGACAGCAGGACCAACATCAAGTTGCCAATGTGTTTTCAGAATCACGTTTATTGTCCTACATTAGGAAAATCTTGTCATAGCTCACACATTGCATACACAAAACATATAGATAACGAACCAGGAAACTAACACAGAGATGAATAGTACTCCCCCACCTGCCCATACGATGAAGCTACATGGAATTTGCTTAGGCATGGTTTCCTACATCAGATCAGGGCGTAAAGGTTTGGTTACTGTGTCAATCAGAAGACGTAATATAATTACAAAATAACAGCAAAAAGAGATGGTTGGGGTTATATTCAGATGGATGTGATAAAATGCAATTCAGTTTAAGTCCTTTTCTAAAAATAATTGACAGTGACCCTATCTCTGCAGTTGTTTTTATCATCTGATATACTTGTGGTTGTAGATTTTAATGTACACATTGACACCTCTTCTCTCATCACAGATACAGCAGCTATCCTCTATGATGAACGGACTAAGAAACCATGCAGGAGGTTTCTAAAGACTACAATTAAAGATACAAGGAACATGTCGTGTGAATTAAAGACCCTTACGATTTATCTGTGTATTGCTTATATTTTTGTCCTTTGCATCAGGCCAGTGTGTGTTCGGCAACAACTGCAGATTCTCTCACATGTCAGAGGGACATGGAGATCAAGCTGATCCTAACTGTTATAGGCCTATTTCTATTTTGACCTGTTTATCAAAAGTGTTGGAAAAACTTGTCAATAATCAACTGACTGGCTTTCTTGACGTCTATAGTATTCTCTTGGGTATGCAATCTGGTTTCTGCTCATGTTAAGAATGTGTCACTGCAACCTTAAAGGTCCTCAATGATGTCACCATTGCCCTTGTTTCGAAGCTGATATTTTTATTGACTTGGCCCAAGCTTTTGATACTGTAGACCATTCCATTCTTGTGGGCCGGCTAAGGAGTATTGGTGTCTCTGAGGTGTCTTTGGCCTGGTGTGCTAACTACCTCTCTCAAAGAGTCATGTGTATAATCTGCTGTCTCAGCCACTGCCTGTCACCAAGGGAGTACCCCAAGGCTCAATCCTATGCCTCACACTCTTCTCAATTTACATTAACAACATTGCTCAGGCAGTAGGAAGCTCTCTCATCCATTTATATGCAGATGATACAGTCTTGTACTCAGCTGGCCTCTCCCCGGATTTTGTGTTAAATGCTCTACAACAAGCTTTCTCTACCCTTGACCTTTGTTTTGGAGGTGTTCAGAACAAGGTTATGTGGTTTGGTAAGAAGAATGACCCTCTTCCCACAGGTGTTATTACTACCTCTGAGGGTTTAGAGCTTGAGGTAGTCACCTCATACAAGTACTTGGGAGAATGGCTAGATGGTGCACTGTCCTTCTCTCAGCACATAACGAAGCTGCAGGCTAAAGTTAAATCTAGACTGGCTTTCCTCTATCATAATCGCTCCTCCTTTACTCCAGCTGCCAAACTAACCCTGATTCAGATGACCATCCTACCCATGCTAGATTACGGATTCATCATTTATAGATCGACAGGTAAGAGTGCTCTCGAGTGGCTAAATGTTCTTTACCATTCGGCCATCAGATTTGCCACCAATACCCCTTATAGGACACATCACTGCACTCTATACTCCTCTATAAACCGGTCACCTCTGTATATCCGTCGCAAGAGCCACTGGTTGATGCTTATTTATAAAACCCTCTTAGGCCTCACTCCCCCCTATCTGAGATATCTACTGCAGCCCTCATCCTCCACATACAACACCCGTTCTGCTAGTCACATTCTGTTAAAGGTCCCCAATACACACACATCCCTGGGCCGCTCCTCTTTTCAGTTCGATGCAGCTAGTGACTGGAACGAGATGCAACAAACACTCAAACTAGACAGTTTTATCTCAATATCTTCATTCAAAGACTCATTCATGGACACTCTTACTGACAGTTGTGGCTGCTTTGTATGATGTGTTGTTGTCTCTACCTTCTTGACCTTTGTGCTGTTGACTTTGCCCAATAATGTTTGTACAAAGTTTTTGTGCTGCTCACATGTGTTGCTACCATGTTGTCATGTTTTGCTGCCTTGTTATGGTGTCTCAGGTCTCTCTTTATGTAGTGTTATGACTCTCTTGTTGTGATGTGTTTTGTCCTATATTTATATTGAATACATTTATTTAATCCCAGGCCCCCGTCCCTGCAGGAGGCCTTTTGCCTTTTGGTAGGCCGTCATTGTAAATAAGAATTTGTTCTTAACTGACTTGCCTAGTTAAATAAATAAATTAAATGGAGAACCTAAGAATGCAGATTGAAGGTCAGTTGTTTCCACAAGATGGCACTGTCTGCCATGGACATGGTCCTCAAATGAAGGGTATTCAGTTATGAGCAATGGCGTCATTGTCATTTTAATTATGCCTTGCATGATGATAACATTTTTAAGTCAAATTTACATCATTATGGTGGCAAGTTACTCTGATGTTTGAATTATGAACACACAATGCCACTCTGTTCATTTAGGTGGTTTAATGAAATCCCTCATAGTAAGCATCGTTACTAATTTTGCTCGGAATTCAAAGTTACCATGGTGCTTGTGTTAATTAGCTCCATATTAAGTGGTGCAGTCTGAACTCTAGATGAAAGATGGAGCAGAGAGGACCCAGAGCACAGAGCATCCCCTGAGCGGAGCATAGAGGACCCAGAGCACAGAGCATCCCCTGAGCGGAGCATAGAGGACCCAGAGCACAGAGCATCCCCTGAGCGGAGCATAGAGGAGTTTCTTACCAGGGGGGAGAAGAGGAGAGCCACCCTCAGCAGTGGAAGGTACCGTATGAATAAATGGTCAAAGGCTGTCAGTACTTACTGTGCATGCTAGTGGTAAAATGTTATTTTCACTTGCACAGCGTCAGATTTGATACCATCGGTGCAACGATAGCTCTTCCTCTTTTTCCTTTTCCTAAAATGGTTCATCTATTTTACTCCCTACAGTGTTTTGAAAGAGGAAGATGATGACGATCAACCAGAGAATGATATACCACCACATTTCCTCACAATTCCTGACCTCCCTCCCTCACTTCTGCCCCCTCCCCCTAGTGGATCGAAAGTCTGGCTGAACTGAATGGGGTTAACTAAAGGAGATTCACCATTTTATTTCTCAAAAGTTCCATTTGGTGATGCAAGAATTGATCATTTATTTTTATTAAGCCTCAAACTTTTACTTGATGAAGGTGAGGGTATTTTTTTTAATCTTCATATTTGAATTGAGTTTCTTCATTAGTCTACATTAGTCTTATGAGTTATTTGCATGCAGACTTGTTGAGGAAGTCCTTGGATTTAAGAAAATGGATTATGAATTATACATTTGCAGAATGTGAGGTTGTAATGCTTTTGAAATGATGACCTCAGGAAAGCAGAGGTACTGGAGTGGCAACCACATTTAGAAAAAAACTATATGTGCTTTCTTTCCCTCCACCTATTCTTTATGATGAAAAAGTGGTTTGTGTATTTTGGGAAGATTTATTTTGAGTGGATGGATGTTACAACTTTACCTCATCACTGATGTTGGCCACATGCACAAAAGATGGTGTCCATATTTGTAAAAACATATTTTTTGTGTCCCTATCTTCAGGTAATAAAATAGTGTTTCCCCACGTTTCATTTGTAGGGGATAATAGAACAAGTGCTATTCAGGACCTTACTTCAGTGTGTAATTGGAGCCCTGTCAGTATGTGCCACACAACTGAGGGCCAGATCAGACCGTGCCTTGGCAGGATGTCACATCACCATGTGACGGCGACCCTTTGCCGGCATCATCTGCCGCTCCTGTGACACTGACACAGATTAAAACCCAAACCGCTACACCCTAGAATAACATTTTCAATTTGTTTCAGATTGGCTCTGAGGGAGATGCCAGGACAGGGATACTTTGCTGGTTGGTTGACCAGCAGTGTGAGTACCTCCTCTACTCTGAATATTATGGCCATGCTGGCTGTATTACATCTCTGGGCTCTGTGATAAAAACTCACATGGTCAATTTGAGCAGGACTACAGTTAATGACTTGACACAAGGCCTTAGTGTCTGCCTACCTGCCACCGAGAGCCCTGATAAGTTTCCCTGAACCAGGCATAAAATAACTCAACATAATTAAGTTGGTATTTACACTTGTAGTTTTGCATTTATTCAAACTATTCACCAAAATGTACAGTCATTGTACCAAACAAAATTTTAAGTAGAAAAGTTTGTAGCTATTAATAGTAGCTTTTTGCTACTATTCAACCATTAGTATGCAGCTTGCATTGGTTGCTTAATTGCCGGTACACTGTGTGCTTTATATCTGATCTGCTTCTCTTTTTACCATCCTCACTGCTCTTTAGGACCTTAGCCACCTCCAATGAGAAGTTGCTGTGCTGAATACTGAGTCCATTCCCTGCTGAAATGTGACACATTAACAACTGTCTCTCTAGGCTCCGCAAGAGAATTACAAGCAGAGTCCCAATGTACGAGTGGCACAGCGGTCTAAGGCAATGAATCTCAGTGCAAGAGTTGTCACTACAGTCCTTGGTTCGAATCCAGGCTGTATCACCTCTGGCCATGATTGGGAGTCCCATAGGGCGGCGCACAATTGGCCCAGCGGATAGGCCGTCATTGTAAATAAGAATTTGTTCTTAACTGACTTGCCGAGTTAAATAAACTAAATAAATGAATACAAATGTACATCGAGTCTGTCTTCCTTGAATCCGTGATAAAAATCTGTCACCTGTGTCTTGGAAATATTTCAGTAGGCTATTTTGTAACAGGTTGCTAGTGTAATTGTGTTTTACACATGTGTTACTGAAAGCAGTTTGTATTTTTTGTTATTCTACAACAGTCCCCCTCCTTACTGATATTCCATTATTGACTATGTGCTGTAGGCACCTGGCAGTAGTAGAGGTTCTTCACTGTGGTTTGTTTTTCACAGTCCAATCATTCAAGCATTGTATTTGGCTGTTATGGGCTTGAGGTTAAATGCAGAGTAAAATCCCCTAACAGCAAATCAACACTACAATTTAACTTTTGATTTGCAACACACAGTAAGAGAAATGGCTCCCCAGCAGCAAGTCTTCAGCTTCTCTGCTGAAAGCATACCAGGAACTGATGAGATTCAGTTGCCAGCACATGCCAGGCAGGTCAAACCTCATTTCACTGATTGGTCATTAATCATTAATGTCATATTTGTATTGCTATTTAATAGATATCACCCTAATAGATAGCTTGGAATTAGGTTCAACATATGGAATTGTCATGATTGCTTCTTACAGTGTGCGTCATGTAAGAATATAGATCATTATGCAGATCTAGAAAATGGCAATGCAAAACAACTGGAAATTCATATTTGGTAAACATTCATATCTAATAAACATTCAAATTCCTTGTTTGGAATTGAAAGGTTGATTTGAAAATAAATGAAAAAGGAAGGTTGATTTTTGCATTATGCAGCAATAATGGTTGTAAAGATGCAGTGGGGTAATAGATAATATATTCATAGTGTATGCAGCTACTTGTTGGACCTGTCATTGGTATGCAGTCCGAGATGCATTCATTAATTATTATTATGCACCAAAAGTTGTAACATTTAATTAAGACGAGCAAGGTTCTGCATTGCCTTTTTGGGGAACGAGTGCCAGGCTTACCCCCAATTGCTCTTGAGTAATTTAGCAACTGCAGGCACTATTACAAACTTAAACTTAAATCCTGTTTTAAAACCATCCAACCATTTTAGCTTTCTCTTCTAACAAATGTAAATACTTAAAACAGCTTGGAAAATCTCAGGAGAATAACATGTTGTATGAATGTTCAAAATGTAACTGTTGAGTCTTACTCTACCCACACAATATTATAAACAAAATGTGTCCCAGTGATATTTTTTGTCATGGTCTGGAAAGCGGCCTAGATGTTTTCAAAGGCATGTAGATATTATTGGATTTTGTGGTCCCTAGAATATGATTTATTTCAACTCTTTGCTGTGGTGGTATGTGTTACAGTCTATGAAGGGCGATGTGGAGTTAGGATACCGGAGACGCAAAAGACAAAAGATGGAAAATAAATAAAGGCATAGATTACCATCATTACGTTTTAATGAGTTTCTGCATATCTGCACTGCTCAAAGAAACCCATTTGAAACAGCACCACTTTTTATTTAGATCCATTGCATAATAATTTCAGTTTATTGCATCTTTGGCTATTTACCATTGTTAAAAAAGTTCCTATGAAAAATGTCCTTCTCCTTTTCTGTCCTTCTCCCAGGGGATAAACTAAACAGTCGTCAATATGATCCAAAGTCGATCTGAATTGCCCCCCCCCCCTTTGAGAAATCTTTGGCCAGCCAGCAACTAGTGTCTGCCAAAGTCCCCCTAGAGGAATGTTATAGACAGTCTACCAGACTCTTGTGAGCTAGAGGTCCTCGAGGGAGAATGGAAGTGCCTTCCCTGGGTGTGAATCATAGACCTGTCACTGTCAGAGAGGTGAAGAGAAGACATGTCTTGTTTGGGACTAAAGTTCAGTGAGTGCCTCCATGTCAGATCCTCTCAGGTCATCAGCTTGTCAAGACACGATATCATCAAACAGGAGTCTGACATGTAAACAACGAGAGGTATAGTAACCCTTTGGGCAGGAGCTTTGTTTTCATGTTGTATGGTTTCATGGAAAATCGAGCTGCGTGCTCAAATGGATCCTTGCCATTACTGTGCATTGATTAGACTTGATGTTCCATTCATGCTGATGTAATATTAGTGCCTTTAGAGGTTGGCTGTCAGCTTATTATATCATCTCTTGAAGATATATTTTCATACAACAGCATAACCATATGTTGTATTGCTGATTCTCTTCAGATAACACATAACTTTATCATTCCCCACTTGAGTACTCACTGTCTTTTAAAATTTGATTCCTGTTAGTAAACAGGGCAGAAAGAACTGCCATTATGTATTTGTCAAACCCCAGAGGCTATGTATGGGAATTTCAAGCAGGTTTGCTGGGATCTCCCATATAAACCATTTATTAACAATTATATGATCAACTAAAACAGAACTTGCAATTCACTCTCCTCTATGGTAATTCTGAGGATATTGAAGGTCCTAAAATGGCCTCAAATGTTTGACTTCCCATGGGATTACTCTGTTATGCTCAGAAGAACATTGAGATTCTGATTTCCAACACCATTATTTTTCTACCCAGTCTGTCTCCTTTTCCACCTCTTTCTGGTTTACTGAACATTTTGACCTGTCTAATGATATCTGCTACTACTGCATATCTAAAGTTTTCCTGTCTACTCATGCTGGGATTTGAGTCCCAGGGAACCAGAGCTACTGATGTCTGTCTGAAGGTAGGGCCACCATCTGGCCCATTGAGATTCCACCATAGGGCTACAGCCATAACATTAATGGTGCTACAGAAATCAGCTGAAAGATTCACTATCAAACTTAATTAGAATGCAGCTTCACATTTCTGTATCATTTCCTTATTTATATCAAATTCTAGTAACGTCCCTGAGTAGATTTCGAGGCAGTCTTATATGAATGTGTGTATCACCTGTTGTCTCACATTATGATACACACCAACAATCACTAGCCTTCAATTGCACACATTACATCTTAAAACATTACAATATTTATGTCTGTTCCCTTAAAAAGTTACAGTATCCGTACGATAGGAATAAAAACATTTGACAAGGCTATTTATGTTTGTGTTTATTGGACAACATGCTCCCAGACATCACTTTTATAAATGTTTATTTGTTGTGGTGATGGGTACATACTGTATGTGCATTTACATTTATTGACCTTTTAGTCATTTAGCAGACGGTCTTATCCAGAGCGACTTACAGGAGCAATTAGGGATAAGTGCCTTGCTCAAGGGCACATTGACAGATTTTTCATGTAGTCGGCTCAGGGATTCAAACCCCTTACTGGCCCAACGCTCTTAACCGCTAGGCTACCTACCGCCTCTGCATCTAAAGAGCATAGGAAGAGTTTACTGATGCTGAAAAAATGCCATAACCAAAGGCGACATTAGACAGTTCTAGGACACCTAAAGGTTCACATTAGGGATAATTTCCATTCACCATATACAGTTGAAGTCAGAGGTTTACATGCACCTTAGCCAAATACATTTAAACTCAGTTTTTCACAATTCCTGACATTTAATACTAGTAAATTCCCTGTCCTAGGTCAGTTAGGATCACCACTTTATTTTAAGAATGTGAAATGTCAGAATAACAGTAGAGAGAGTGATTTATTTCAGCTTTTGTTTCTTTCATCACATTCCCAGTGGGTCAGAACTTTACATACACTCAGTTAGTATTTGGTAGCATTTCCTTTAAATTGTTTAACTTGGGTCAAATGTTTCAGGTAGCTTTCCATAAGCTTCCAACATTCCTCCTGACAGAGCTGGTGTAACTGAGTCAGGTTTGTTGGCCTCCTTGCTCGCACATGCTTTGTCAGTTCTGCCCACAATGTTTCCATGGGATTGAGGTCAGGGCTTTGTGATGGCCACTCCAATACCTTGGCTTTGTTGTCCTTAAGCCATTTTGTCACAACTTTGGAAGTATGCTTGGGGTCATTGTCCATTTGGAAGACCTATTTGCGACCAAGCTTTAACTTCCTGACTGATGTCTTGAGATGTTGCTTCAATATGTCCACATAATTTTCCTTTCCTCATGATGCCATTTATTTTGTGAAGTCCACCAGTCCCTCATGCAGCAAAGCACCCCCACAACATGATGCTGCCACCCCCGTGAATCACGGTTGGGATGGTGTTCTTCGGCGTGGAAGCCTTCTCCTTTTTCCTCCAAACATAACGATGGTCATTATGGCCAAACAGTTCTACCTTGTTTCATCAGACCAGAGGACATTTCTCCAGAAAGTGCGATCTTTGTCCCCATGTGCAGTTGCAAACCGTAGTCTGGCTTTTTTGTGGAGGTTTTGGAGCAGTGGCTTCTCCCTTGCTGAGCGGCCTTTCATGTTATGTTGATATAGGACTCGTTTTACTGTGGATGTAGATACTTTTGTACCTGTTTCCTCCAGCATCTTCAGAAGGTCCTTTGCTGTTGTTCTGGGATTTATTTGCACGTTTCGCACCAAAGTATATTCATCTTTAGGAGACAGAACGCGTCTCCTTCCTGAGCGGAGTGACAGCTGCGTGGTCCCATGGTGTTAATATGTGCATACTATTGTTTGTACAGATGAACGTGGTTCTTTCAAGCGTTTGGAAATTGCTCCCAGTGATGAACCAGACTTCTGGGGGTATGCAATTTTTTTCTGAGGTCTTGACTGATTTCTTTTGATTTTCCCCATGATGTCAAGCAAAGAGGCACTGAGTTTGAAGGTAGGCCGTGAAATGCATCCACAGGTACACCTCCAATTGACTCAAAGGAGGTCAATTAGCCTATCAGAAGCTTCTAAAGCCATGACGTCATTTTATGGAATTTTCCAAGCTGTTTAAAGGCACAGTCAACTTAGTGTATGTAAACTTCTGACCCACTGGAATTGTAATACGGTGAATTATAAGTGAAATAATGTGTCTGTAAACAATTGTTTGAAAAATTGGTGGTTGAAAAATGAGTTTTAATGACTCCAACCAAAGTGTATGTAAACTTCCGACTTCAACTGTGCCTGTATATTGTGTTAATTTAGATTTGCAAGACATTCATCTCTGACAAATATATTTGTTACAAGTTATTTTTCGATCAAGAATGGTTGGTCCATAAAACATATTATTCTGAAATGATTGATATGTGGATTTCCTCCTGTGTTTGACACAAAGTATCAGAGCTGCACTATGTTTGACTTGATGACAATCACAGTCACATATAGAGAACCAAACTGCTACATATGACACATTGAGGGATATGAGTAAAACATCTGATCAGCTCTCAACAAACTCTACATAAACATATTCTCCTCAATATTTCAATGTAACATTGTTCATATGCAATATCATTGCTTTAATATTTTTGTATGTATTGTCTATTACACTGGCTATTTCACATTTGCACAAATGCGTGTAGTCATATAGTTATTTCTCATATACACTGATTGTACATAACATTAAGAACACCTGCTCTTTCCATGACATATAGACTGACCAGGTGAAAGCTATGATCCCTTATTGATGTCACTTGATAAATCCACTTCAATAGGCGTAGATGAAGGGGGGAAGACAGGTTAAAGAAGGATTTTTAAGCCTTGAGACAATTATGACATGAATTGTGTGTGTGCCACTCAGAGTATGAATGGGCAAGACAAAAGATTGAAGTGCCTTTGAACGTCAGGCGCATTGATGTGTGTTAAGAACTGCAATGCTGCCAGGTTTTTCACGCTTGACAGTTTCCCGTGTGTATCAAGAAAAGTCCACCACCCAACGGATCCAGCCAACTTGACACAACTATGGGAAGTGTTGGACTCAACATGGGCCAGCATTCCTGCGGAACGCTTTAGACACCTTTTAGAGTCCATGCCCCAGGAATTAGGGTTGTTCTGAGGGCAAAAGGGGGTGCAACTTAATGTTAGGAAGCTGATCTCAGTGTTTTGTACAATGTAAATATGAACAGATAACCAAGCTATATTTAGTCATCCTCAGCAAGGTAGAGGGTAATTCCACGTTAACAGAACGATGCTGAGACTCAGATGTTTCACTTTAAAATGTATATCAAACAAAAACCAATGATTGCAAAACATACAACGTTATGCTCAAGGACTACTTTTAACAAGTCTGAAAAGTTTTAGCATCACTCTTGTACCTTGGAATTGCCCTAGACTATTGCACAACCCATTCCTTTTCACTTTACTTTATATAGTATTATCTGGTATGTTATTATTCGTCATACAAAATATATAGCATTTCATCAAAATGATAATTGAATTCTTAATATACAGTACCAGTAAGAAGTTTGGACACAGCTACTCATTCAAGGTTTATTTTTTACATTTTAGAATAATAGTGAAGACATCAAAACTAAGAAATAACACATATAAAATCATGTAGTAAGCAAAAAAGTTTTAAACAAATCAAAATATAGTTCAGATTCTTCAAAGTAGCCACCTTTTGCCTTGATGACAGCTTTGCACACTCTTGACATTCTCTCAACCAGCTTCATGAGGAATGCTTTTCCAACCATCTCAAAGGAGTTCCCACATATGCTAGGCACTTGTTGTTCTGCTTTTTGTTCCCCTTGGGGTCCAACTCATCCCAAACCATCTCAATTGGATCGAGGTCGGGTGATTGTGGAGGCCAGGTCAACTGACGCAGCAGTTAATCTCTCTCCATCTTGGTCAAATAGCCCTTACACAGCCTGGGGGTGTGTTTTGGGTCATTGTCCTGTTGAAAAACACATGATAGTCCCACTAAGTGCAAACCTGATGGGGTGGCGTATTGCTGCAGAATGCTGTGGGAGCCATGCTGGTTAAGTGTGCCTTGAATTCTAAATAAATCACAGACAGTGTCACCAGCAAAGCACCCCTACACCATCACACCTCCTCCATGCTTCACGGTGGGAACCACACATGTAGAGATCATCGGTTCAACTACTCTGCGTCTCACAAAGACATGGCAGTTAGAAGCAAAAATGTAAAATTTGGACTCATCAGACCAAAGGACAGATTTCCACCAGTCTAATATCCATTGCTTGTGTTTCTTGGCCAAAGCAAGTCTCTTCTTATCATTGGTGTCCTTTAGTAGTGGTTTCTTTGCAGCAATTCGACCATGAAGGCCTGATTCATGCAGTCTCCTCTGAACAGATGATGTTGAGATGTGTCTGTTACTTGAACTCTGTGAAGCATTTATTTGGGCTGAAATCTGAGGTGCAGTTAACTCTAATTAACTTGTCTTCTATCCTCTTCCTTTCCTGTGGCGGTCCTCATGAGATCCACTTTCATTATAGCGTTTGATAGTTTTTGCGACTGTACTTGAAGAAACTTTTAAAGTTCTTGAAATTTTCCGCATTGACTGACCTTCATGTCTTAAAGTAATGATGGCTTGTGTTTTCTCTTTGCTTATTTGAGCTGTTCTTGCCATAATATGGACTTGGTCTTTTACCAAATAGGGCTATCTTCTGTATACCACCCCTACCTTGTCACAACACAACTGATTGGCTCAAACACAATAAGAAGGAAAGAAATTTTACAAATGAACTTTTACCAAGTCACACCTGTTAATTGAAATGCATTCCAGGTGACTACCTCATCAAGCTGGTTGAGAGAATGCCAAGAGTGTGCAATGCTGTCATCAAGGCAAAGGGTGGCTACTTTTTTTTGCAGGATCTCAAATACAAAATACATTTTGATTTGTTTAACACTTTTTTGGGTTACTACATAATTCCATTTGTGTTGTTTCATTGTTTTGATGTCTACACTATTATTCTACAATGTAGAAAATAGTCAAAATAAAGAAAAACCATTGAATGAGTAGTTGTGTCCAAACTTTTGACTGGTACTGTATGATAAACACTGATTCTTAAAAAGAAACATGACAAAAGAGTAATAGGTAAAAAATTAAGTAAATGGCCATTAACACATTAATTGTGTTAGAATGGTATTCCAGTTTCAGTAAACCTGAAAATCATACATTAGAACCCTGGTTTAAAAACTATTGTATGTTTACATTCTTGATATCATCATCTTTGATATATCGTGTCTCTACTTCCATTAAGAAAATATAACCAAGTCAAAATCTAAACAATAGCTGAATGTTGTTTTTGTGGACCATGTCAACAGCCAAACAAAACAACATTGATATCCATGATATGTTTCAATATCCTTCACAGCATACCGTAAAACCTGTTACTCACAGAACAGAAATATTTACAGAAAACTGTCATGTACCTTTTTGCAAGAACTATTATTTGCATAATAACTGTAATAAACACATCTGACTTTGAAGTACAACCACCACAGAGGAAGTAAACAAATGGTATTACTTGGTATTATTTACATGTAATTTACACGTGCTGTGTGTTTAGAAGGAGAACTGGGGTGAGCCAGCAGTTGGAACAGTGGTTCAATAGCAGATTCGGATTGGCAGATCCCATCTTAGGTTTGATAATGTAATTAATATTTTATGTGTTTAAGAAGTTCACCAAAATCATATTTCCCCATTTCCAATCTCATTAGCTTCTTATCCCATTTTCTTTAGCGACTGCCATTGGCTACATGCTATGCAATGGCAGAATGTAAAAATGTAAATAGTAAAGTAAACTACAGATACCCCCAAAAAATACTTAAGTAGTACTTCAAATTATTTGTACTTATACTGAACAAAAATTTAAACACAAACAACGCAACATTTAAATTGTTGGTCAATCAACTTTTGTGCACACATTTGTTAATATCCCAGTTAGTGAGCATGGCTACACCCCTTGCCCAGTCATGTGAAATCCATATATTAGGGCCTAATGAATTTATTTAAATTCACTGATTTCTTTATTTGAACTGTAACTAGGTAAAATCATTCAAATTGTTGCATGTTGCTTTTATATTTTTGTTCAGTATAGTTCCACATCATCCAGCGGGACTGCAATAGAGAGAGTCAGCAGTTTAAGTTCCTCGGCATCCACATCATCGAGGACTTGACATGGACCACTACACCACCACAACATCGCCTCTACTTCCTAAGGGGGCTGAAGAAATTTGGCATGCCACCCCAGGTCCTCTCCAAATACTTCTGCTGCACCATTGAGAGTGCCCTGACTGGTTCCATCACGGCCTGGTACGGGAATTGCTCCATCCACGACCACAAGTCCCGTGGTGAAGACGGCCCAGTTCATCACTGGGATCGTGTTCCCACCCATCCAGGACATCTACTTGAAACGGTGCCTGTATTCTTATCTTTTATTATTTCTTATTGTTGTTTTATTGTCGAGAAGGAACTTGCAAGTTAGCATTTCATTGGACGGTGTATAGCATGTGTATCCTGTACACACCACCAATACATTTTGAAACTTAAAACTAGTTACTTTACATCACTGAATGCCCATTCGTCCAGTTGACGGTTTTAGTAACGGGGTTCGGTCTATGCTCTGGCTCTAAATGGATCTCAGGACAGAATGGTAATTGAATGTACAAAACATTAAGGACACCTGCTCTTTCCATGACTGGCTGACCAGATGAATCCCAGGTGAAAACTATAATCTCTTATTGATGTCACTTGTTAAATACACTTCAATCAGTGTAGATGAAGTGGGGGAGATAGGTTAAAGAAGGATCTTTAAGCCTTGAGACAATTGAGACATGGATTGTGTGTGTGCCATTCAGAGGGTGAATGGGAAAGACAAAATATTTAAGTGCCTTTGAACTGGGTATGGTAGTTGGGGTCAGGTGCACCGGTTTGTGTCAAGAACTGCAACGCTACTGGGTTTTTCACAATCAACAGTTTCCAGTGTGTATCAAGAATGGTCCACCACCCAAAGGACATCCACCCAACTTGACACAACTGTGAGAAGCATTGGAGTCCACACAGGCCAGCATCCCTGTGGAACGCTTTTGACACCTTGTAGAGTCCATGCCCCAATGAATTGAGGCTGTTCTGGGGGTGCAACTTAATATATCGAAGGTGTTCTTAATGTTTTGTATACTCAGTGTATGTCTCTGAATCAAAGAAAATCCATGTCATTTTGTTTCTTTTTTTCCAGTTTAATTTGTCTCTGCTTAGTCACTGGATTGAGTGTGAAAGGACAATGAAGAAAACTATTTTCCCCTCTGGTAGTGAAGGACTTTCTACTTCATACCTCTACGGAGCATCTGGTTAGCCGCAATAAGCATTACACTGATGATAAATGCAAAGGCAAAAGCACAAATCAGACTCTTCCGCACACAAGTGTGCTTCACCTGTTGTGTCGGGCTCGCTGTGAAGAGAGAGAGAAAAATAGAGAGACAATGACAGAGAGAGAAATCTATCAGGAAAACAGTACACAACACATTGTACTTCATCGATTACAAGCCTTCTTAAGACGGTAGCATGAATATTGCTCATCAGAAATATTGCATAGCTGTATTTATCAGCAATGTGTTAAACATGATTGTGCTGGCTGAAGCTCTTACTGTCAATGTCCACTTGGCACACTTGGTTGTCCAGGTGGCTCTCTTCGGTCATGATGATGTTCTCGATGTCTTTCATGGTGAGATGGTCACAGAACGTGTCATACAGGAGCCTCTTCAGTTCATCTACCGTTAGCTTCGACATGTCACACTGGGGGATAGTACCAGACACAAACACTAGCTAGGTTTAAATCCAACAGGCGACAGATTTTCATGCGAACATCCAAAAATACACCGAAAAAATATGCAAATGTTCCACCAGTGGTGTGTTTCCACCAAAGGAACTTGTTGCAGATAACAATCAGTGTGTGACTAGGTAATGCACACCAAAAAAAGTCACGTTTTCATGTACCGAATAAAAACGTTGATATATCGTGTCAAAATTTTTCCACACCACCAATAGTTTTATCACAAAAGCTGTTGTGTTAAATAGCACATGCCTACTCTGGTCTTGGTACATGTGCTCTATCTATCAACAGATACAGTGTGGGTAGGCTAGTCTACATGATGGGATTATTATGGATAAGAGCGACAATATTTTTTTATTTGTCAAACAGCAGTAAAGCAACGATCATCATGTCACCAGAATAAGACCCTCAATATTTATTGGAAAGGAGCATTAAGCTCATCCACTTACACTTTCACCACCCTGTGAAGTTCATCTGTAGCCTAATAAACTGCATGCTCCCCGACGAGTCGTACTGGGAGGACCACACAACATTTCATCATGTGACTCCAAATTTACCTCGATATGATGGTATCAATATTTGTGCATATAAGCGTTTCCACCGACATTTCTCACATAATCAACTTTACAGACACAAATTGTATTTGTAAATATTTGTGAATAAATTGTATTGTCTATTGTATTTTTTTTGACAACATTTGGACATTTCCTGACAAATGTTCTGTTTCCATTAGGCCTGTCGTGACATTTTTTCCGACATGTACTTTACTGGCATAAAAAGGTTAGATGGAAACTTGGTGACTGACCACAACTACAGGTCTGCATATGAATGTTTGAGCAAGGTTACACAGGGGAGCATTTCTATGTTAGACAATTATAAGAGGTGCAAGGGTTTCTATCTCTACACAGACACATGGATGTAAATCAGAGGAGGCTGGTGGGATGAGCTATAGGAGGACAGGCTCATTGTAATGTCTGGAATGGAATTAATGGATCTGTATCAAATACATCAAACACATGGAAACCACATGTTTGATTCTGTTCCATTTTATTCCATTCCAGCCATTACAATGAGCCCATCTTCCTGTAGCTCATCCTACTAGCCTCTTCTGATGGGAATTACTGTTATGAAGTTTAAAATCATGAACAGCCCCCTGACTATTATGACATCCAATGTCATGATCCAGTCATCACGGAGTGATGAAGAATTTAAACAATAAAGCAACTAAGAAAGTGTTTGTATTAATTGTCTGAACATTGCTCTGGACTACTCTCTCTCATGGAAAAATTGAATAGAAATTTGAATCTCAGGGGAACGATTGCAATGGCAATTAGGAATAAAATATGTGATTGCATAACCACAGTGGAATTGGCCTCTCTTTAATGACTCATTTAGCTCCTATCATGTTTTTATGGTAATTCTAATTAGACTGACTGTGGTTTATAATCACAAAAGCTTTAAAAGCCCTCAGGAAAATCATCTCACTCTGATGAGGAAATATTAAGCCATAATTAACTCTGAAAGAAAAAGAAGAGAATGAGACTGCACAGATGAGGCTTTTGATAGTGATACTAGTGATACTTTACCTTCCAAAATACAGAGTCAAAGTTTGCCCCATGGAACTTATCAGGCATCCCAGCAGCAATAAGTTTTGGTCCAAGCAGTGCAACAAATTCGTCAAAGTCAACCTGGCCATCACCTGCAGGGACAGGAGAGGGGATATTTAGTAAATAGTTTCATCAGCCAGACACTTTTACACATGTAATGGGGCCAATGGTTTATCTTGAATTATCCCAGTAAACCTCATTTAAAATTGCGTATGTTTGTAACTCACCATCAATGTCCAGCCTTTGGATAATAATCTCCAGCTCCACCTCATTAGGCATGTATCCCAGCGACCGCATGGCCACCCCCAACTCCTGCTTTGAGATGTAGCCGTTTCCATCTCTGTCAAACACCTTGAAGGCCTCACGGATCTCTGTGGGGAAATGGAGGGTAGAAGGGTTGAGACTAGTCTGATATTCTATTTCTAATGCACTGATCATTTGTAGTTCACATTTCCCCGCCACACAACAGAGCTGTCCTGACCTCTCAAACCACTCATAGAGAACTGCATAGTCACTTCACCCCTACCTACAAGTACAAATTACCTCTACCTATACCCCCCATAGCCTCGTTATTGTTATTATATTGTGTTCTTTTTTACTTTAGTTTATTTGGTAAATATTTACTTAACTCTTCTTGAACTGCACTGTTGGTTAAGGGCTTGTAAGTAAGCATTTCACGGTCTACACTTGTTGTATTCGGCACATGTGACAAATACAGTTTGATTTGATTTGATGTGTTAATAATGCTCAGACCCAGAGTTATGTGGCGTTATGTTCACGTAAATAATGCTGACTGAGAAATATGTGGTATTATGTTCATATCTTATTGCGGCTAGTTGGCTGAGTGTTTGTTTGCATCAAACAGCAGAGGGACTGACAGCAGAGGGACTGACATTTTACATCTGTGCCAACTGTATCTCATTCACTTCAAACAGAATACTGTAGCACAAGAGGAGAGGCTACAAGCCTAATAGCAGTAGCTAGGGGTTAAGGAATAGTCTCCATACCAGATCTGGAGGGTTGCAAATAAACAAAATGCTCATCAATATGGTAAGGGGCTTTATATGTTTGTTTGGATAAGGCTTGTAATATCCTTGACCTGGAGTTTACTTAGATACAGTATATCACCACTGAGGTTTTGAGCCATCTTTCCAGGCTGGGTAAAAGACAACAGATCAGAATCAGCTAGTACAAACTGAGCATATTGTGCATACGTCATAAGATTCACGTCAAAGAGTCATAAGATTCACGTCAAACTTCAACAATACTGTGCTCAGATGAGGTATACCGCTTTCCTTTCACCTTAAATTAATTTCAAACGCTAAACTCAACCTGCGCATAATCCATGCAAATGCCACTTTAAATCCACATTTGGTGGTGAATAGTCCTTCCAGTGACAAAGAGGCTTTAAATATTGCACTTACCCAATTGTAACAAGACTCAAGGGGTTTGAAAATGACAAATTAAGTGGATAATGTGTTTCGAGAAACTGGTTTTTATATTCCCCTGCTGAATGTATAATCCAAGGAGGCTGTTACTTAAACAGTATAACAATTGAATGGCTATTTATATTTAGTGAGTTGAGGCAAAGTCCAAAGGATTTGCAGATTTCACCATGGCTTGTTTGTACTCACATCACATACAAAGTATCCAATACATATTGTATTGTTATATGTATGGGATCTGAATTACAATATGCTAGTGAAGTAATTATCTGTAAAAAAAAAACCACAACTTCATTTTTTGACAGGAGAATTGCAATAGAAATAGCATGCAAACCAATTAGCCTACACTCAAATGACTTTTTTGTGATGAATAATTTGAGCACTTGTGTGCATGTGTTAACCTTCTGTTAAATGCAATTGATAAAAGGCATATCGGAACCTCTTTGGTGTACTGAATGCTGAAATAGATGTGTCCCTGTGTCTAATCTGTGGCCAGGGTCAGACTGACCCTACTGCTCTGGGACACAACAGCAGGATCAAGACAAATCACACAATACAATTACAGTGAGTGCTGTTATAACTGCTATGTTTCCCAGAAAGCACATCAAAGGAAATCGTGATTAATGATTGAATGAATGAGAAAGTTGTTCAGCCTTCACATCCTGTGTATAATGGAGATTAACAAGGTTATCTCTTTCCGTACCAAGTAGTTTCACGGATGTCTCTAATCTTGGCAGTATTAGAAAGGTTGATACAAATACCAGGGCCTCAATGTAATAAACTGTTTCTGATAATAATTAGATTTTCACCACATCCAATGATATTTCTAAAACTAAAAGCATTGTATTTGGAACAAAACACCCACTAAACCATAAACATCAACTAAACCTTGTAATAAATAATGTGGAAATTGAGCAAATTGAGATGACTAAACTGCTTGGAGTAACTCTAGATTGTAAACTGTCATGGTCAAAATATATTGATGCAGTAGTAGCTTAGACGGGGAGAAGTCTGTCTATAATAAAGTGATGCTTTGCCTTCTTAACAACATTATCAACAAGGCAGGTCCTACAGGCCCTAGTTTTGTCGCACCTGGACTACTGTTCAGTCATGTGGTCAGGTGCCACAAAAAAGGACTAAGGAAAATTGCAATTGGCTCAGAACAGGGCAGCATGGCTGGTCCTTGGATGTACACAGAGAGCTAATATTAATAATATGCATGTCAAACTCTCCTGGCTGAAAGTGGAGGAGAGATTGACTTCATCACTACTTGTATTTATGAGAGGTATTGACATGTTGAATGCACTGAGCTGTCTGTCTAAGCTACTGGCACACAGCTCAGACACCCATGCATGGCCTACAAGACATGTTACAAGAGGTCTCTTCACAGTCCCCAAGTCCAGAACAGACTATGGAAGGCACACAGTACTACATAGAGCCATGACTACACGGAACTCTATTCCACATCAAGTAACTGACGCAAGCAGTAAAATTTGATTTAAAAAAAAAACACCTTATGGAACAGCGGGGACTGTAAAGCAACACAACATTGGCACAGACACGTGCATACACACGCACGCACGCACACACACACACAGACACAATAACATATGCACTATACATACACATGGATTTAGTACTGTAGATATGTGGTAGTGGTGGAGTAGGGGCCTGAGGGCACAAAGTGTGAAATCTGTGGATGTATTGTAATTGAAAAAAAATGTATTTACTGCCTTAACTTTGCTGGACCCCAGGAAGAGTAGCTGCTGCTTTGGCAGGAATTAATGGGGATCCATAATAAATACACATAGAGATACTCAGTTCTAACAATATGATGTGTGGATCAATAACTCTTACATCTTATTCAGCTGTGTTGACAGTCCTCTGACAGTCCTTCGGCCATTGTTAAGTGTGTTCTCTGGGAAGGGGACAGCTAGGCTGATGTTTGTTACTTTATACTTCATCTCCCTCCAGCGTGGCTCTGGTTGTTTGATCTGCTGTCAGGGTATCGCCTTTTTATTTTATTGTTTCGGTGAAAGAGAGATCCTCCTCCTTCTCCCTCTCATGGTATCCCTTCCGATTTCAAATCTCAGCTGTGTCAGATTGACATCCCATCAGCTCTGACAGAGAGATGAGGTCACATTGACCTGGCCATCAGACATCTTTCTGCCCCTCTCAATGCCTCACAATGGTCCTCTGTAGCTCAGTTGGTAGAGCATGGTGCTTGTAATGCTGGGGTTGTGGGTTTGATTCCTGGTATCACCCATGTAAAATGTATCACTGTAAGTTGCTTTAGAGAAAACAGTCTACTTGATGGCTTATGATATTATTATAATAGTAACACGTCTTACTTCCACCTGATCAATGGGTGTGATTGAACAATTTCCTTTTAGCTCATACACTGCCAAATTTTACTGTTGATATACACTCATTGGCCAGTTTATTATGTACACACATCTAGTACACCCTTCCACTTGGGGCTCATGAATGGCACAGCAGTCTAATGCACTGCATCTCAGTGCTAGAGGTGTCACTATGGACTCTGGTTCAATTCCAGACAGTATCACAACCTGGATGTGATTGGGAGTCCCATAGGACAGTGTACAATTGGCCCAGTGTTGTCCGGGTTAGGGTTTGGCCAGGGTAGGTTGTAATTGTAAATAAGAATTTGTTCTTAACTGATTTGCTTAGTTAAATAAAGGTCAGACCCCTCTTTGCCTCCAGAACAGCTACAGATATGCAGTGTTGCTCAGTTGGTATCAGCCTGTACACCAGCCAGGAAGGGGACATAGGCTTATGCCAAATCCTGACTCTGCCATCAGTATGACACAACAGGAACTGAGATTTGTTGGACCAGGCAATGTTTTCCACTCCTCAATTGTCCAGTGTTGGGGATTGCGTGGCCACTGGTGCCGCTTCTTCTTGTCTTTAGCTGATAGGAGTGGAACCTGTGTGGTCTTCTGCTGTAATAGCCAATCCGTGACTAAGACCAACGAGTTATGCGTTCCAAGATGCCGTTCTGTACTCCACTGTTGTACTGCGCCCATTACTTGCCTGTTTGTGGCACACCTGTTAGCTTGCACGAATCTTGCCATTCTCCATTGAATTCTCTCATCAATGAGCTGTTTTTGCCCACAGGACTGCTGCTGACTTGATGTTATTTGTTTGTCGCACCATTCTCAGTAAACCCTAGACACTGACATGCGTGAAAAGCCCAGGAGGCCGGCCATTTCTGTGATACTGGAACCAGCTTGCCTGGCACCAACGATCATACCACACTCAAAGTCACTTAGGCCTAATGTACCTAATAAACTGGCCACTGAGTGTATGACGACATCAGGCTGATAAATGCAATGCCCCTTGGAGTGTTGTGGCTGTAGATACAGCCACCAGCGACTGAGCGTTATTGGGGCAGCGATTATTCACTTTTTCACCTATTTGTTTTCTCTTTCAACACAGCCATATTTTATATAGATGTTATGATATGTTAATTGTCAATGCTGAATATTACGATTCAGCTCCAAGTATATCTTGGCTCTCTAACAGATATCCTTAATATGAGTGAGAGAAGTTGAAGGTCATAGATTCTTGAAGGTCGTAGTTTTAAGTCTTAGTCCTTGATTTAATGTCAAGGTTATGGCCACCAAATTGCTCCTATTCGAAGAAGAGGTATACTTTAAACCTTAGCTCCCTTGGCATATCATTTATTTGACATGTTCAGAACGTCTTCAAAGTCAGTCAAAACCTTAGTTTCCCACAGTTAGTTTAAAAATCCACAGTTAGTTAACAAATGAGTTAAATTCATGATCTGTTTCTTTGAGAATGGAATACTACAAAGCCTAGCTCGTTGCCTGCGTGCGCATGTCCATTTTCTTCAAAGTAATTGCACAACTGTAGATATTTGACTGGAGTTGAATTCTCACGTCGACTACCATTATTTATGCTCACAATACACATCTGATCTGTAGAATTGCTGACATTCCTGAGCAGCGGCAGGACTCTGAACACACACCGAACAACGTTCCATTATTGAAGATATAAGTAAATTCCTTAATTTCCACCTGGTAGTCACTTTAAAAGATTCCAATCTAGAGGTGTATTAAAATCTCCTCAGTCAATCTGCTCTGTAGAGCAGAAAGAAACTATCTCTGGTGTAGTGATCCCAGCCCTGAAAGGGGACCTCTACAGGGGTCTGTCTGCTCCGTTCCCCCTGAACAAAAGGTCACCTATGAGCCTGAGCCCTATTCCTCCCCAGTGCCTCAGGACCATAGTTTCCCTCTCTGAGGAGGACAGTTTTTTCTGCTTGTCTGTCTCACTCTGCAGGTAGGTCTTGTATGGGTGATATAGCTCTATTCTGCATTGTCCCAATGTTTTCCCAACAAATGACTGACAACAATCAAACAAAAATGAAAAATCACAAGACTGTGTGGTTCCAACTGACTGACAATTGTATTTGCTGAAGCTGGTGTCAGATATTCAATTTTAAGCAACATGCTCATCCATTTCATGAGAATTCTCTCTCTTTCAAAAGGCTTGTCTTTTTATCATAATATAGCTGAATTGGCACTGTGACATTGGTTCTGCATTCAGTGAGACTGCGGCTGAGCGAGAGAGAACGAGAGAGAGAGAGAGAGAGAGAGAAAGAGAGAGAGAGAGAGAGAGAGAGAGAGAGAGAGAGAGAGAGAGAGAGAGAGAGAGAGAGAGGGTTTCCAGAGATCCCTCATCTTCAGATAGCTTACTGTGAGCCTGGAGCTCTCCAAGAAATTATCACAATCTCCAGTCATGACTTGATCTTTGTTATGACATTTTCAATAATTCAGCTTGAACAAATAACTAATCCCGAGTTATCTATTCAGCTTTACAGACTCAACAGGAAACTCTGATTCTTCTGATGTGCCAAGGCAATTGCAGTACAAGCTGTCTGCTACAGATTTAGGAACTTAATTTGACCTATATTGTTACAGCAAAATAATCCTGCAGCAACAGGATTTGAATGTTTAGTCCATAATGTTGCTTGACCGGTGGTTAGGCTATCAGCAGGTCAAAAGTAGGCTACATGAAAAGTGCAATACTATTAATATAACCGTGTCTTAGAGTGGGTTTTCAGTGAATCTATGTCAATCACAAACCCCATCTGCATTTCCTGCAGTGCAGGAAAATTATCAGCAACAAAAGAGTGATCAAATTAAGATATTGCTATATACCAGAGGTGGACTCTACATAGTAAGAGGTAGGTAAGGTGATGGAAACCCTCTTATAGTTCACACTATTCTGGGACCCTGCAGATTCAACACTGTGGGAAAAGCCTTCCTCGTACTAATTTAAACAGCTGGTGAGTCCACGAGGACACCACTGCTTACCATATATCCACATTTGGCATTGGACTCCCCATTCTAGGAATTGACCCACCTACATACAGTAGGGTAACAGTATTTGTTGAGAACAGCACTGTATACTACTGTGTTCTAATTTGTTCAAACAATCTTCAAACAATGCCATGCCACTTTGTTTATAGCAACGCTTTCTCAAAGAAATATCATTCTGATGATTCTTTCTATTGTGGGTACGTTCGGAAATTCACACTGGAGTGTAAGAGAGCGCTCAGAGTGCACTCTGGGCATTCGTAAATTCAGAGCTTTGTCAGATTGTCCCTTTGAAAATTCAGAGCCTGTCGCTCTCTGAACATTTAGTGAGCACACTGGACGCTCTAACCAAGGAGTAGGGTTGATCCGAGCATTCTGACCTCACAACGGCAGTCAAGTACCCAAACTAACTGGCTAAAGTTAGCTAGCTTGCTATCTACTTCTAGAAATAAAATGAGAGAACACGTCAATGTGCTGCTGGCAACAATTTAATTACACTTTTTTTGCAGATCAAATCAAATCAAATTTATTTATATAGCCCTTCGTACATCAGCTGATATCTCAAAGTGCTGTACAGAAACCCAGCCTAAAACCCCAAACAGCAAGCAATGCAGGTGTAGAAGCACGGTGGCTAGGAAAAACTCCCTAGAAAGGCCAAAACCTAGGAAGAAACCTAGAGAGGAACCAGGCTATGTGGGGTGGCCAGTCCTCTTCTGGCTGTGCCGGGTGGAGATTATAACAGAACATGGCCAAGATGTTCAAATGTTCATAAATGACCAGCATGGTCGAATAATAATAAGGCAGAACAGTTGAAACTGGAGCAGCAGCACAGTCAGGTGGAAGTTGAAACTGGAGCAGCAGCATGGCCAGGTGGACTGGGGACAGCAAGTACTAGAAGCACAAGCATTTGAGTCATCATGTCAGGTAGTCCTGGGGCATGGTCCTAGGGCTCAGGTCAGTTGAAACTGGAACAGCAGCATGGCCAGGTGGACTGGGGACAGCAAGGAGTCATCATGTCAGGTAGTCCTGGAGCTCAGGTCCTAGGGCTCGGGTCCTCCGAGAGAGAGAAAGAAAGAGAGAAGGAGAGAATTAGAGAACGCACACTTAGATTCACACAGGACACCGAATAGGACAGGAGAAGTACTCCAGATATAACAAACTGACCCCAGCCCCCCGACACATAAACTACTGCAGCATAAATACTGGAGGCTGAGACAGGAGGGGTCAGGAGACACTGTGGCCCCATCCGAGGTGTTTACTGACACCGGTAATTTTCGATGGATGTTGAGCGTTCCTAAATTCATCAGTTATTCTGAGTTCTGGCACACTCAGAAGAGAATGCTCTGAAATCGGATTAGATAGCCAGATGGAATTAACGAACACACCCTATATATGAACTCTATTATAGCCCAATTAGAGTCCAGTGTGTGTTCAACTGTGTGTTAGGTATTATGTGTAAATCAGCTGATGGGGAGCATTGCTGCCATACAGAGGGTTATGGGTCTCTGTCAAATGTTAGCATTGTATCAAATGTAATAGCTAATTCATTTTCAGATTTACAGTAGTCAGAGACCTCATCTCTATATGAGGTGCTTATCTTCCCATTTGTAACCATGTATGAAGACAGCTTTGCATACAAAGTGGAAAGTGATCTGAGTCATACAACAATGTCTTGTGTCTGGGGGATTCTCTGACATTCTGTGATCTATAAAGAACGTTTGTGAGCTCCGTCAGTTGTGAGTTGAGAAACAGGAAGAGAGGTGGAGACTGAGAAATGGGATCTCACTCTAAGGAAATCAGTGCTCTGTGGTCTTATCTTGCTCGGCAGACTTGTTCAAGGGCGAGAACTGGCAGTCCTAAAATGCTTTCCTGACTATGCCATAGCTGTCGAGGTGCACTTGAATGAACTGTTTCAGTCTGATTATTTTGAGGTGTTGACTCTTGTTCGTAGGGAATATTGATTGGGAAGAATAACAAAAAGTGCCATTCGCTGTAATCCCCTTTAGTTCCCTGATTATGAATATAGTTACACCTCCTGACCACATATTTAAAAAAATATTTTCAATATATTTTTTTCTGCATTATTTTGGTAATAATTTTTCTGTCATATAGCAACTGTAACAATTTTGGTGAGAAAATGGTACATGATACAGTTATTATTATAGCACTTTGTAGTATCATCAAGGAGCACAAAGGTTTTTAATATTGAAACTTGGACAGTGCAGTATTACAGTGTAATCAGTCCCAGAAACCAGTCACCCAGCCAAAAGACAATTACTTTATAAGGCAAACAATAAAAGACATTTGAAATTGTCCGGCTATCTATTTGGTTAACTATTTAGCAGATGGCGGACTGAAGATGGAGGTGCAGAATGCCTCATGAGAAATTGCAATATTCATTATCTCTAAAACGGACCAAATAGTAGCACTACACCTGACCACATATTTAAAACTGATCCATTAGCTTGTGGGCAATAACATTCAAACTGGATAATAACCCTAAAAAACGTATAAGGACAGAGAAGTTAATTGATAAATATTACGAACGCAGTGTCACGTCTACTCCCGCTCCAACGCTTAGGCGCTCAACGTCGCCGGTTTACTAACCACCGGTCCTAGCAACCCATCATTCCACACACCTGGCAACTCTCATTACGCCCAATTTTTCAGTTTTTGATTTGTTAAAAAAGTTTGAAATATCCAATAAATGTCGTTCCACTTCATGATTGTGTCCCACTTGTTGTTGATTCTTCACAAAAAAATACAGTTTTATATCTTTATGTTTGAAGCCTGGAATGTGGCAAAAGGTCGCAAAGTTCAAGGGGGCCGAATACTTTCGCAAGGCACTGTATGTCCCCACGGGGGTGAGAAATCAGCTGTTGACCTGGGCACATACATCCCTCGCCGCCGGACACCCACATTATCCAATCCCTCTCTGAGAAGTACTGGTGACCCACCTTGGCGCAGGACGTCGCCCACTATGTCTACTCATGCTCCCTATGTACCCAATCCAAATCTCCAGCAGGGAAACTACTTCCCCTTTCTGTGCCACAGCAGCCTTGGTCACATCTGTCCATAGATTTTGTTGCTGATCTTCCCCGTCTGATGTTTTCACCACTCTTATGGTTGTTGTGGACAGGTTCTCCAAATCCTGCCATTTTATCCCTCTCTGTGGTCTTCCTACCGCTTTCCAGGTTGCTGAGGCGTTGTTCCAACAGGTTTTCTGGCACTATGGCCTTCTGGAGGACATCATCTCCGACTGTGGCCCCCAATTCATGGGTATGGAGAGCCTTCATGGAGAAGCTGGGGGTCACGGTCAGCCTCACATCCGGGTACCGGCCTCAGTCCAATGGCCAGGTGGAGTGGACCAATCAGGAGCTGGGAAGATTCCTTAGGAGTCACTGTCATGACCCTCCTGTCTCAGCCTCCAGTATTTATGCTGCAGTAGTTTATGTGTCGGGGGGCTAGGGTCAGTTTGTTATATCTGGAGTACTTCTCCTGTCCTATTCGGTGTCCTGTGTGAATCTAAGTGTGCGTTCTCTAATTCTCTCCTTCTCTCTTTCTTTCTCTCTCTCGGAGGACCTGAGCCCTAGGACCATGCCCCAGGACTACCTGACATGATGACTCCTTGCTGTCCCCAGTCCACCTGGCCGTGCTGCTGCTCCAGTTTCAACTGTTCTGCCTTATTATTATTCAACCATGCTGGTCATTTATGAACATTTGAACATCTTGGCCATGTTCTGTTATAATCTCCACCCGGCACAGCCAGAAGAGGACTGGCCACCCCACATAGCCTGGTTCCTCTCTAGGTTTCTTCCTAGGTTTTGGCCTTTCTATGGAGTTTTTCCTAGCCACCGTGCTTCTACACCTGCATTGCTTGCTGTTTGGGGTTTTAGGCTGGGTTTCTGTACAGCACTTTGAGATATCAGCTGATGTACGAAGGGCTATATAAATACATTTGATTTGATTTGCTTTGATTTGATGACCAGCAGGGGGAGTGGGTCCGGTTCCTTCCCTGGGCGCAGTACGTCCAGAACTCACTTCGTCACTGCTCCACTGGGCTGTCTCCCTTCCAGTGCGTCCTGGGGTACCAGCCGGCCCTGGCCTCGTGGATTCAGAGCCTGACCGAAGCAGCAGACGAGTGGTTCGCATGCAGAGGAGGTTTGGACCGCTGCACACACGAGGCTCCAACGCGCAGTCTGCCGACAGAAGGAGGAGGCGGACCGCCACCACAGTGATGCTCCTGTGTTCCGTCCTGGTGATCGTGTCTGGCTCTCCACCAGGAACCTCCCACTCCGCCTGCCCTGCCGGAAGCTGAGCCCCCAGTTTGTGGGTTCGTTCAAAGTACTCCTTAGGGTCAATGAGGTAACATACCGTTTGCAGCTCCCCACTGACTACCAGATCTCACCCTCTTTCCATGTGTCCCTCCTATGGCCGGTGGTTCCTGGTCCCCTGGCTGATGCCATCCCTCACGACATCCCTTCGCCACCACTGGACATTGAGGGAAGCCCTGCCTATGCCGTCAGATCCCTCCTGGACTCCCGACATCATGGGGGTCGACTACAGTACCTGGTGGACTGGGAGTGGTACGGTCCAGAAGAGCGGTGTTGGGTTCCAGTGGACAACATTCTAGATCCCAACATAATTTGAGATTTCCACCCTTGCCATCCAGATCGGCCCACCCCTCGCCCTCTGGGCCGTCCCCCAGACTAGCATTGTCCTGCGGCTGGAGCCGCGGGGGGTTACTGTCACATCTACTCCCGCTCCACCACTCCGGTGCTCGACGTCGCCGGTTTACTAACCACTAACCATCAGTCCTTAGGCGTTATTGGTTGTCTCTCACGTTCAGTACGCTTCCCATGTTTCTTCTTTTGTATCAGTTCCGTATTAAACTCACCTTCTGCACCTGCTTTTGGACTCCCAGCGTATTCGTTACATGCAGTCGAGATCAAAACATGTCAAAGAGGAACCAGAGAAAAAAATTAAGAACCAAACTCCAAGAGAAAACAACGCGATTCCTCGACAGACACCACCTGCTTTTCACCACCTGGTACGGTAAGAGTGAAAACCAACCTGCTAAAATCAAGAAATTATAAATTGGGAGTATTTGAACTTGTCAGTAAAAACACAAAGGAGAACGAGTGACGAAAAAGCTGCGACAATGGAGAAAGAAACAAACAAACTAAAAGGTACAGTCAATACTATTGAATCTGATGTTAATGAACTTAAAAAGGAGAACATGTTTCTAAGAGAAGCCTTACATGGAATACAGACTAGATCCATGCAAGAAAATCTGGTGCTTAAAGAAAATGAGGGTGTAAGATCCTGAAAGTATGGGGAAGAATTCCTCCTTGAAGCGCTACAGATCCCATGCGATACTGTTGACAAAATCAAGCCTTACAAAAAAAAATTGCAGTTTTAAAACTGCAGTAAAATTGCAGTAACTGCAGTCGACTGTAGTGTTTTGGACGCAGTAATTGCAGAATAACTGCACTGAATAACTGCACAGTTCTACTGCACTCTAACTGCAGTTATACTGCAAAATTACTGCAGTAAAGAAAACTTTGTTATTTGGATGCAGTATTTGCAGCACACTGAAGTTAGACTGCACTCTAACTGAATTTATACTGCAGTGTACTGCACTCTGACTGCAAACTTTTTTTGAACGCGTACACCGTTTCGGATAGAGAGGACAACAATATGAGTGCCCAATCGTTGCCAAATTTGCATTCTTAAAGATAAAATAATGGTTAAAAGCCTGGGCAAAAAACTCACTGGCACGAAAATAGGAATGAATGATCAGTTCCTGAAGGAAATTGCAGAACGGTGCAAAGTTCTGTACCCAGTATTCAAGGAGAATAGACATATAGGGAAATGTGTAGTTCACGTAGCTGATAAACTGTACATTGATAACCAATTGTTCCGAGACACCAAGACTACTCCATGGCTATTACAAATAATACAAAGTTTGAAAAGAGGAGTTGAATAATGGAACGTCCATTACTATCCATTGTAGGGATTGTAATCAAGGAAAAAACGGAAAACAAGAAAATACAACAATTGATAAAGAAATAAACTACAAATACACTATATCATTCAAGATAGCATGTTGTAAAATAATTTGTATTTGACTTTCTATTCATATTATTTATAAAGAGATTTTAAAAAACAGCATTAGAAGAAAGGATCATTATTGAAATAATACATATTTCAAATATAATGAACTGGAACACAAAAGTATTTAAAAGCCCAAAATTAGGTAGGAATCAACATGGTAGAGATAAAAAAAACACAGCTAACAGAGGACATAGAAGGCACAGTATGTGGGTATGTGCGGGTGTATTGTGATGGAAGATGGAGTATATGTTTATGCGGTATATGTTTTTGGAAAAGTCTGGAGTTAAGTGAGTGAAAAAGGAAAATTGTTGCAAATGCCAGAGCCCATGTGTGTCTGCGAGCAGGAGTAGTGACAGAGAGAGCTTTCAATTTTGTGCAGATATGGGATATACATTTTAAAATAGATAAATATATTTTATTTTTTTATTTTCTTATCATGACGGAGCAGTCCCCGACCCTGTACCCTAGACACCCACCTGAGTGACCCACACACTAAGGAGAAATCCTTATCTGTTTTATAGGCCTACTGCAAGTAGCCTATAGGCAGCCAAGACAGAAAGATAAACGCGGTCAGAGACCCACTAAAGTAGTCTGCCTGGCAGCCTCGGACTCCACTAAAGCCAAAGCCCCCGGATATGTGAGCATAATATACAAGGAATTTTTCAAATCTGCTAATGAGAACATTGATGACCTTGTACCTAGCTGGTGGGGATTCCGGTGGGATGCCCCCACACAGGTAGTAGCGGTACTGGCTACACTAGCTGCAATAACCCATGGGGAGGGGGTCACAATCAGAGAGGGGGCAAATTATTGTGGCCCTGGTGTGACAAAATAATCAAAAGGTCTGACTGCACAGAGATGCTTGGTAAAATGGTCACAATGGGGGACCAGTGTGTGTGTATTTCAGGGTAGGGGGGTGTATCTGAGCACCATCATCTAAGGCTTGACATTGGTTATTAATCATATCTCCCCATTCTTGCTCAATTTTGCGTGCCTTCTCAAACAGCTACAACTGTATATGCATTTGCACATTAAGCCTTCTCTTGAGTTGGGCTCACATCTGAGCTTGTGGTTGTTTGAAGGGGAAGGGTGTGTGTGTGTGTGTGTGTGTGTGTGTGTGTGTGTGTGTGTGTGTGTGTGTGTGTGTGTGTGTGTGTGTGTGTGTGTGTGTGTGTGTGTGTGTGTGTGTGTGTGTGTGTGTGTGTGTGTGTGTGTGTGTGTTAGAAAGGCAGGAACCTAGGAAAAAACCTAATGTGGAACCAGGCTCTGAGGGGTGGCTTCTGGCTGTGCCGGGTGGAGATTATGACAGTACATGGCCAAAACAATAATTGCTTGCCAAAAATACAATTATTTTAATGCCAATCCTGGTTATAGGTAACAATCCTGGTTATAGGTAACAATCCTTCATATGAATTGCCAACATTATTACCCATATTATTCGCCAATTTTGGAAATGAATTTAGATTTGCAATTTCTTTTTCTATATAAATACTTTTTAAAATAACGGTATACAATACAATCGAGGTGAGGGCGTTGGAAATGTTTTTGGCAGTTAATCTGCTTCTATTCTGTGGGTGGCGCTATGTGCTCTTTTTAAAGGATTGGGTCCCAATCTCTCAAAGGCCCTAGGATACAAGTTGACAGGGTTGGTCTCCCAGTGGGACGACAATCCAACTTGGGATGGTGGGAGGTTTCAGCAGCGCAAATACAATGGTATAGCTATATGGGCAACCAATCATTATGTTACTTTTTAATAGTAAGTTTACAAACATATATTATGATAAATAGAATTTAAACTTGTATCTCATTAGGGTGAAATAAGTATAGCCAGCTATAATTATAATAGCTCTGCAGATAATAAGAAAAGACTATCAGTATTTACATGGCTAAAAGAGAAGGAATATAATATCCATTGTTTACAGGAAACTCATTCAACTATTTTAGAATAAGTTGTGTGTAGAATGGACTGGTGGGATGAAATATACCTCTTCCATGGGCAAAAGGGGTGAAGATATGAATTTACAATCAATTTGATCCCAATGTGCAAATTGTTCAAACAGATCCGCAAGGTAGATGGATTTTCTTTATATATATATATTTTTGTATTTTACCCCTTTTTCGGGCTCGGGAGGCGAAGGTCGAGTTAAGCGTCCTCCGAAACATGACCCGCCAAACTGTGCTTCATAACGCGGAAGCCAGCCACACCAATGTGTCGGAGGAAACACCGTTCAACTGACGACCAAGATCAGCCTGCAGGCGCCCGGCCCGCCACAAGGAGTCGCTAAAACGCGATGAGCCAAGTAAAGCCTCCCCAACCAAACTCTGGGCCAATTGTGCACCGCCCTATGGGATACCTGAACCTGCTGGTTGTGATACAGACGGAACCGAACCCGGGTCTCTAGTGACGCCTCTAGAGCTGCGACGGAGTGCCTTAGACCACTACGACACTCGGGTGTCCAAGATGGATTATTTTAATCTTTAAAGCTCATTAATCTATACAGGTGGACTCCAATCAAGTTGTAGAAACATCTCAAGGATGATCAATGGAAACAGGATGCACCTGACGTCAATTTCGTATCATAGCAAAGGGTCTGAATACTTATGTGAATAAGTTATTTATGTTTTTTATGTTTAATACAATTGCAAACACTTCTAAAAACATGTTTTCGCTTTGTCATTATGGGGTATTGTGTGGAGATTGCTGAGGATTTTTTCTTTATTTAATACATTTTAGAATAAGTCTGTAACGTAACAAAATGTGGAAAAAGTCAAGGGGTCTGAATACTTTCCGAAGGCCCTGTATATATAATAATTTATCAAGCCTACAAGCAGTGGCGACCCGTCTTTCAGGGCAGGTTTTTAGCAAATAATAAATAAATAAAATACTTTTTTGTTTTGTTTTTTGGGGGGGTCTGGCCTGTTTTGCATGTTATTGTGGCATTAATAAGTGTCACATATCAGTTTGCAAACAATGTAAAATAATATATACAGTATCATTGAGTTAATAAACCCACATACAAACATGGTCTTTTTTTTGTTTTTTTGAGAAAGGCAGCTCCAAAATGCAGGTGTTTCAGCCTAGGTCAGTGCTTTCTGTGGTGGGGAAAGCTAGCAGAAAATACGGAGTGTTGCGCCGTGATTGGCTCAGTGTTCTGTCACTCATGGGGACTTTACGTCACTGCCAAGTGTAAGAGGAGACATTGAAAATTCTATCCCATCAGTTGCTGCCAATGAAGTGCCCATCCAAGAAGGCTCAAGGTCATTGGCCACAGATAAAAGGATGTCAAATCACTTTGATTGAACCGATCATGTCAACATCATACTTTCACAATCTTAGCTAGCAGTCATCATCATGAATCAAGTTGACAATCTACTTGCAAATCCTTTTAAATCCTTGTCATATGAAGAGAAATAAGGAAGAAAAATTATAGATAAAACGTATCGGTGCTCATCGGCCATTGGACATAAATATGACACAACAAGTTGGAAATCCCAAATTCAACGAGCGGTTTTGAAGGAAACAGTGACATTTGTTGTGTTGTCCCAAATTGGGATTAAGGGACTTTTTTCCAAGTTTAAAATGATAAACAATCAACATTTGGCCATGCCGTCAATTATAGCCAGAATGTATTATTCCAGCCCAGGTGCAATTTAGATTTTGACCACTAGATGGCAGCAGTGTATGTGAAAAGTTTTAGACTGATCCAATGAACCATTTTATTTCTGTTCAAAATTCTGTATCAATACTGCCCAAATGTGCCTAATTGGTTATTTAATAACATTTCAAGTTCATAACTGTGCACTCTCCTCAAACAATAGCCTGGTATTCTTTCACTGTAATAGCTACTGTAAATTTGACAGTGCAGTTAGATTAACAAGAATTGAAACTTTCTGCCCATATAAGATATGTCTATGTTCTGGGAAATGTTCTTGTTACTTACAACGTCATGCTAATCACATTAGCACACATTAGCTTATCGGGACACCGATCTGTAGAGATCCTTCAGAGGTTTTTAGCCTCATCACACTACAAACTATCACCCTTCTGCACTTACATAAATCATGAATATCATTGATATAATGGAACTAGTAGATATATGGAGGGTTAAATATCCTGAACTAGTGAGATATAAATGGTGGAGGCTCAATCAAGTTAGTAGTATTAAATACTTATGTCATTTTTGCTGGCACCAAAAGTTAAAAAAAAGAGACAGAATGCAGTCGGACCATCAAATATTTGGCATATACATTTCTCTTACAGAATTTCCAAGTGAGCGAGGATATTGGACACTTTATCAAGGCCTATTGGATGACAGCTTGTTTTTAACCAGGACAGAAGAATTTATAACTGGCTTTTTCTGACATAATATATTGTAGGTACAGCAGATTCCCTTACTGTATGGGACACTTTTAAATGTGCCTTTAGAGGCCATGCGATTCAATACTTATTTTTAAAACAAAAGCAATTTAAGTCAAAATAATTCATATTAAGAAAGGAAATAGAGGGACTAACAGTACAGATAGATACTAACCAAAACAGTACCATAGAGGCACAGAATACGTTAGAGGAAAAACAAAAATAAATGGAAGAACTTATTCAAGAAAGATCAAGTGTAATATATTATAATCTGGGGAAACTCCAGGGCTGGATGGCATACCAGTTGAGGTATACCAAACCTTTTTTGATGTACTCAGAAGACTGTTATTAGCATGGTTTTAACTACTCCTATCAAAATGGTAGATTATCAGATACTCAACAAGAAGGTCTGATTTCATTATTACTGCAACAAGGACCCAAGTGGTAAATATAAAAATCCAATCCATTTTAAAAAATCGGAGTCCCCTTACACTTCAGTGTTGTGATGCAAAAAATTATAGAAAAGTGCATAGCGCATAGAATTTAAAAAGTATTGTCGCATATTATTCATCCTAATCAGACAGGTTTTTTACATGGACGATACAGTACAATGGATATAATATAAGACAAGTACTGGAAACAATAGAGTGCTATGAAAAATCTGGAAAAACAGGCCTGGTATTCTTAGCGGACTTTGAAAATACGTTTGATAAAGTACGATTGAGATTTATATATAAATGCCTGGAATATTTACATTTTGGTGAATCTCTTATACAATGGGTTAAAGTATAGCAGCCGTAGGTGTAAAAATAGTAAATAATGGGTACTTCACAGAATGTATTAAACTGTCAAGAGGTGTGAGAGGAAGAAACAGTCACAGACTGTTCTCTATACTACCGCATGGCAAGCGGTACCGGAGCGCCAAGTCTAGGTCCAAAAGGCTCCTTAACAGCTTCTACCCACAAGCCATAAAACTGCTGAACAATTAATCAAATGGCCACCCAGACTATTTGCATTGACACCCCCACTCCCTTTGTTTTTACACTGCTGCTACTTGCTGTTTATTATCTACAGTATGCATAGTCATTTTACCCCTACCTAGATGTACAAATTTCCCCGACTAACCTGTACCCCCGCACATTGACTCGGTACCGGTACCCCCTGTATATAGCCTCATTATTGTTATTTTATTGTGTTATTTATTTTCTTTTTTACTTTAGTTTATATAGTAAATATTTTCTTAACTCTATTTTCTTAAAACTGCATTGTTGGTTAAGGGCTTGTAAGTAGGTATTTCAAGGTAAAGTATTCGGTGCATGTGAGAAATAATATTTGATTTGATAAATAGGACTGTGGAATTATGTCACACATGCAGCTAACAAAAATATATGGAAATGTCTGCTCTACTCAAAATTACAACCAACTAATTGCAGCGTTACCGCAAAAATGGAAGAAGCCAGTGGAAGGGGGAGAAAGTAGGGAACTTGTCTGAAGTAACATTTAGACCAAAATTGGGAAAGAAAATTGTGATGAATAAAAAAGTATACCAGTTTCATATTCAGGACCAAAAAATGTACAGCTGTTTGACAGCAAATGAATTGCTCAAAGTGATGATGGAATTTTAGGGCGAGACAGTTTGGCCAGATCTGGGGCCAGGGTGTCTAACCATGAGCAGAAACAGAAAATAGGGATTTAATTATCAGCATAAAAGACTGATCTGATTTTCATCTCTTTTTTGTTACAACAAAATCTCCATTGTACAACTTCCAGGAAACTTATGAAAACACATTTATTCTAATTAATGTGTATCTTGTCATTGCAGGAACCACCAAATTGCCCTTTCAGACAGGAAGGAAGGCTGCAATATTCTGGCAGGGTTTAGTTTTTTACCCAATGCCAGATCTCTTTAATGATCCGTCTGCTGAGATGCACCTATGTGAACTTTAGAATTTGGCTTTTCAAAATGAAAACATCCCTTATGAACTCAACTCCACAGTCCATTCTTCCTGGAGTAGTAGACAAAGCATTGTCTCAAGTTTATATTTGGTTCTATATTTATATTTGGGTTCTATAATCTCGTCACCCAGGACCAAATATCCTGTGCAAGACTAGGTTCTATATTACCCAAACCCATAGGTTCTCTATGATTTGCAACCTCTATAGCCAAACGAAGGTCAACTAGAACAGTGATGTGTCAATGCCGATCAATCCTTAACTCTTCTCTAAGGTTTTTATTATTTTGTTGATTGTTTTAATTCCTATGTATTTAGTTCAATTTCAAATCTCCATGAACCACTTGTTTTCAGATTTCACAATGCAGCTTCTCTCATTGTTACCTGGTCCTTCCAAGTAGTACACACTCCTCCCTGCCCCATACCATCGCCTGCTGTCAATCATCAACCTTCATAAAAACAGTCAATGACATTCATATTTTCACTTTTAATTGGCAGCTGGGAGTCATGCTCATCCTCAGCAGTCATCACATATTGAGAGTTCCAATGCCATAACATGTACACAGTGCACACCAATGGACCGAAATGCACCATTTCCTTTATGCACCATTATGCACCTTTATGCACCATTTCCTTTACTTCAGGGTTAGAGGACGCTCCCTCTAACGTCAGAATGGACAGAATGACTGTTGTTTTCTGGAAGTGTGAAGAAGTAAGTATTTGGCAAAAATAGTTTTCTTCTATTTGGATTCTAAGTACTTGGTTGTATGTGTTTCAAAGTTGGAAAAAACAGACATAAACAGGTTATATTCAAATCAAAACCAACTTTATTTGTCACATGCCCCAAATACAACAGTGAAATGCTTACTTTTAAGCCCTTAATCAACAATGCAGTTCAAGAAAGAGTTAAGACAACATTTACCAAATAAACTAAAGTAAAAAACTCTCAAAAGTAACACAATAAATAACAATAAAGAGGCTATATACAGGGAGTACCGGTACCGAGTCAATATGCGGGGGTACAGGTTAGTCAAGGTCATTTGTACGTTTAGGTAGGGGCACATTTTGAACACGTCGGCTTGTTTTAGCTACAGTACATCCTCTCAGGAAAATCTGATTGCATTTCCTAGGAAATTCTGGTGACATTTTTGGATTTATCCTGCTACACAGTTACACTTGGTGATATCCTCTTTCTCCTGATTCTATATGTCCCCTCCCTGCAGCACCAACGCATTAATGATAGGCAGTGGTTTTTGATCCATAGGTAACCGCTCTGTCCCGCTCCCCTGTATCCCGTTTCGGAGCTGAAGATTCGAATCACGTTTTGCGCATGTTTCTTTACCTCTACTTTATGCACACATTTTTGTGGTCACCCTCCCTTCACATTTCTCACTGTCAATCATGAATGATAATTCTTCAGGTTTAACCGGTGAGACTTCCATGCAGCATCTGCATACCAACCATTTTATCTCAATCAGTTTCATGGGGATATGAATTTAGATCTTGTTGAGTTATATAGTGTTGTTTCGAAGCAGCCTACTTTGTTGTTTTGAATTGTGTAAAGTGACTGAATTTGAGGGCAGATGGTGTTAATAAACTGTAGCATCGCCTACCTGTGTTTTGTTTCAAAGCACATATTTTGCCTAGTGGCATGGCTGTTGAGTGTCGGCTACACGAGAGAAACATTTGACCATCATGCTGTAATCTCATTAGAAATTAGGTGCTGTTTTATTGTTTTACTGTGATGTTAGACTATGCTATTATATTCTGTTATTTTATGTCAAATACTATCATTATGTGATCTTGCAGAAATTGATTCAGCTTTGATATAACTTTATTAAATGAGCACCATTCGCCAGAGTCACTTGTTCTCTACGAATAGAGCAGAGACTGTGCGTAAATATAATCCCAAACATGTGCAGAAGCTTCGGGAACTTTAGCTGTCAGGAAGAAGGGTCCCGAATAGTAAGATCCGCAGCTACTCTGTTGATGATAAGTCATAACTTTACTGAATTAAATCAGAAAAGTTATTAGAGTAAACAGATAGATAAAGTCTGTGGATGCTGGGTGGCCTGTATAGGAAATAGCTTGCAGTAAGCAATATGCAGGGGCTTCAATACATAAGAATCAGAATAATGGAGTGAATTGAGTGATTGCTGTGAGAGATATATCTGTATACACATCTTTACTCACAGGCAGTCTGAATCGCCCATGTTTGGCAAGATAGATTAATAAAGAAGGAATATTGAGAGTGTGAGAGAGAGAGAGAGAGAGAGAGAGAGATCATTAACTGTTTGACATAACTAAGATTTGGGACATGTAGGTCCAACAAGGCTTCTGTGAAACAGGATTGCATGAAGTCAATTTAAGTATAATTAAATACAGGAATAAAGTATCAGACAACGAATAGAACAAAAAATGGAAGTACAAAAACCTGAATATTGTCTAGCAACATTCAAGCAATATTCAAACAAATATTGTCTAGCAACACTCAAAGCAACAGTGAAACAAATATTATCTAGCAACATTCAAACAAATATTGTCTGGCAACATTATAGCAACATTCAAAAAAATATTGTCTAGGAGCATTCAAGCAACATTCAAACAAATATTGTCTAGCTATATTCAGCATGTTTTTCCAGGCCTGCAAGCCTTAGAATAATAATATTCATAGCACAGATTCAGATTTGCATGCATACTAGCACCCATTCTCTTTGTCTGTCACATGCTGCAGGATGAAGGATTTCAATTATCAGGATTTCAGTTATTTTGCTAATGGTGGAACTACCATCAAAACAGGATCATTATTAACAACAATAACAACACTTTGGTGCCCACTGATGTCTCGCAACCCAATGTGGTGAAACGATACACTACTTTGATCCCCCAATTTTAACAGTTGTGCACATGTAAGTTGTTTTATGTACAAATTAATGGGTCAAGAACATATGTTATACAACGGTTGGGTCTAATCTTGAATACTGATTGGTTATTAAAACCGCATTCCAGCTGGTGTCATTTCCACAAGTTGCCACCGGCTAAATCTATGATGTTAAAAATGCCTATTTACTCTGTGCAATCCACTCAATGCAATACACTGTCTCATCAGCCCAGCCAGGCAATTTATATACTTGAGCTCCACTATAAAAAGCATCTAGACATTATCTAACATTTCTTTTAGACTAACATTTTGTTTTCAACAGCAGAGATTTGCAAAAACCTTGCTGTCTGTCTCTCAGACTTTGGCAACATTGATTCAATATTCAAATTTGATCCCCTGCTGTCCCATAATAATCGGGAGTCGGGACAAGACAGACAGGCAGGCAGCATTTCTCAGCCAGTCGAAATCATGAATCAACTGGCATCATTTCTACGGATATACAGTTGAAGTTGGAAGTTTACATACACCTTAGCCAAATACATTTAAACTCTGTTTTTAACAATCCCTGACATTTTATCCTAGTAACAATTCCATGTTTTAGGTCAGTTAGAATCACTACTTTATTTTAAGAATGTGAAATGTCAAAATAATAGTAGAGAGAATGATTTATTTCAGCTTTTATTTCTTTCATCACATTCTCAGTGGGTCAGAAGTTTACATACACTCAGTTAGTATTTGGTAGCATTGCCTTTAAATTGTTTAACTTGGGTCAAATGTTTCGGTAGCCTTCCACAAGCTTCCCACAATACATTGGGTGAATTTTGGCCCATTCCTCCTGACAGAGCTGGTGTAACTGAGTCAGGTTTGTAGGCCTCCTTGCTCGCACATGCTTTTTCAGTTCTGCCCACAGAATTTCTATAGGATTGAGGTCAGGGCTTTGTGATGGCCACTCCATTACCCTGACATTGTTGTCCATAAGCCATTTTGCCACAACTTTGGAAGTATGCTTGGGGTCATTGTCCATTTGGAAGACCCATTTGTGACCAATTTTTAACTTCCTGACTGATGTCTTGAGATGTTGCTTCAATATATCCACTTCATTTTTCTTCCTCATGATGATCTATTTTGTGAAGTGCTCCAATCCGTCCTGCAGCAAAGCACACCCACAACATGATGCTGCCACCCCCGTGCTTCACGGTTGGGATGGTGTTCTTCAGCTTGCAAGCCCCCCTTTTCCTCCAAACATAATGATGTTCTCTATGGCCAAACAGTTCTATTTTTGTTTCATCAGACCAGAGGACATTTCTCCAAAATGTACGATATCTCCTTCCGTGGCCTCCAACTGCTCTTAAATACAAGGAAAAGTAAATGCATGCTCTTCAACCAATCGCTGCCTGCACCTGCCCGCCCGTCCAGCATCACTACTCTGGACGGTTCTGACGTAGAATATGTACACAACTACAAATACCTAGGTGTCTGGTTAGACAGTAAACTCTTCTTCCAGACTCACATCAAACATCTCCAATCCAAAGTTAAATCTAGAATTGGCTTCCTATTTCGCAAACAAATATTCCTTTTTTTTAACTAGGCAAGTCAGTTAAGAACAAATTATTATTTTCAATGACAGCCAAGGAACAGTGGGTTAACTGCCTATTCAGGGGCAGAACAACAGATTTGTACCTTGTCAGCTTGGGGGTTTGAACTTGCAACCTTTATGGTTACAAGTCCACCACTCTGACCACTAGGCTACCCCGCCACTCCTTCACTCATGCTGCCAAACATACCCTCGTAAAACTGACCATCCTACCGATCCTCGACTTCGGCGATGTCATTTACAAAATAGCCTCCAATACTCTACTCAATAAATTGGATGCAGTCTATCACAGTGCCATCCGTTTTGTCACCAAAGCCCCATATACTACACACCACTGCAACCTATCGTTGGCTGGCCCTCGCTTCATACTCGTCGCCAAAACCACTGGCTCCAGGTCATCTACAAGAACCTGCTAGGTAAAGTCCACCCTTATCTCAGCTCGCTGGTCACCATAGCAGCACCCACCTGTAGCACGTGCTCCAGCAGGTACAGTATATCTCTCTGGTCACCCCCAAAACCAATTCTTCCTTTAGCCGCCTCTCCTTCCAGTTCTCTGCTGCCAATGACTGGAACGAACTGCAAAAATCTCTGAAACTGGAAAAACGTATCTCCCTCATTAGCTTTAAGCACCAGCTGTCAGAGCAGCTCACAGATTACTGCACCTGTACATAGCCCATCTATAATTTAGCCCAAACAACTACCTCCTCCCCTACTGTATTTATTTATTTATTTTGCTCCTTTGCACCCCATTATTTCTATCTCTACTTTGCACATTCTTCCACTGCAAATCTACCATTCCAGTGTTTCACTTGCTATATTGTATTTACTTAGCCACCATGGCCTTCTTTGCCTTTACCTCCCTTATCTCACCTCATTTGCTCACATTGTATATATACTTATTGTTCTACTGTATTATTGACTGTATGTTTGTTTTACTCCATGTGTAACTCTGTGTTGTATGTGTCGAACTGCTTTTCTTTATCTTGGCCAGGTTGCAATTGTAAATGAGAACTTGTTCTCAACTTGCCTACCTGGTTAAATAAAGGTGAAAAGAAAATGTGCAGTTGCAAACTGTAGTCTGGATTTTTTATGACAGTTTTGGAGCAGTGGCTTCTTCCTTGCTGAGCGGCCTTTCAGGTTAAGTTCAAATCAAATCAAATCAAATTTTATTTGTCACACATACACATGGTTTGAGAGACTAGTCAAGGACCATATCACCTCCACCCTACCTGACACCCTTGACCCACTCCAATTTGCTTACCGCCCAAATAGGTCCACAGACGATGCAATCTCAACCACACTGCACACTGCCCTAACCCATCTGGACAAGAGGAATACCTATGTGAGAATGCTGTTCATCGACTACAGCTCGGCATTCAACACCATAGTACCCTCCAAGCTCGTCATCAAGCTCGAGACCCTGGGTCTCGACCCCGCCCTGTGCAACTGGGTACTGGACTTCCTGACGGGCCGCCCCCAGGTGGTGAGGGTAGGCAACAACATCTCCTTCCCGCTGATCCTCAACACTGGGGCCCCACAAGGGTGCGTTCTGAGCCCCCTCCTGTACTCCCTGTTCACCCACGACTGCGTGGCCATGCACGCCTCCAACTCAATCATCAAGTTTGCGGACGACACAACAGTGGTAGGCTTGATTACCAACAACGACTACGGCCTACAGGGAGGAGGTGAGGGCCCTCGGAGTGTGGTGTCAGGAAAATAACCTCACACTCAACGTCAACAAAACTAAGGAGATGATTGTGGACTTCAGGAAACAGCAGAGGGAACACCCCCATCCACATCGATGGAACAGTAGTGGAGAGGGTAGCAAGTTTTAAGTTCCTCGGCATACACATCACAGACAAACTGAATTGGTCCACTCACACAGACAGCATCGTGAGGAAGGCGCAGCAGCGCCTCTTCAACCTCAGGAGGCTGAAGAAATTCGGCTTGTCACCAAAAGCACTCACAAACTTCTACAGATGCACAATCGAGAGCATCCTGGCGGGCTGTATCACCGCCTGGTATGGCAACTGCACCGCCCTCAACCGTAAGGCTCTCCAGAGGGTAGTGAGGTCTGCACAACGCATCACCGGGGGCAAACTACCTGCCCTCCAGGACACCTACACCACCCGATGCTACAGGAAGGCCATAAAGATCATCAAGGACATCAACCACCGAGCCACTGCCTGTTCACCCCGCTGTCATCCAGAAGGCGAGGTCAGTACAGGTGCATCAAAGCTGGGACCGAGAGACTGAAAAACAGCTTCTATCTCAAGGCCATCAGACTGTTAAACAGCCACCACTAACATTGAGTGGCTACTGCCAACATACTGTCAATGACACTGACTCTACTCCAGCCACTTTAATCATGGGAATTGATGGGAAATTATGTAAATATATCACTAGCCACTTTAAACAATGCTACCTTATATAATGTTACTTACCCTACATTGTTCATCTCATATGCATACGTTGATACTGTACTCTATATCATCGACTGCATCCTTATGTAATACATGTATCACTAGCCACTTTAACTATGCCACTTGGTTTACATACTTATCTCATATGTATATACTGTACTCGATATCATCTACTGTATCTTGCCTATGCTGCTCTGTACCATCACTCATTCATATATCCTTATGTACATATTCTTTATCCCCTTACACTGTGTATAAGACAGTAGTTTTTTTTTTTTTTGGAATTGTTAGTTAGATTACTTGCTCGTTATTACTGCATTGTCGGAACTAGAAGCACAAGCATTTCGCTACACTCGCATTAACATCTGCTAACCATGTGTATGTGACAAATAAAATTTGATTTGATTTGATGATTTGATTTGATGGTTAGCAGATGTTAATGCGAGTGTAGCGAAATGCTTGTGCTTCTAGTTCCGACAATGCAGTAATAACGAACAAGTAATCTAACTAACAATTCCAAAAAAACTACTGTCTTATACACAGTGTAAGGGGATAAAGAATATGTACATAAGGATATATGAATGAGTGATGGTACAGAGCAGCATAGGCAAGATACAGTAGATGATATCGAGTACAGTATATACATATGAGATGAGTATGTAAACCAAGTGGCATAGTTAAAGTGGCTAGTGATACATGTATTACATAAGGATGCAGTCGATGATATAGAGTAGAGTATCTACGTATGCATATGAGATGAATAATGTAGGGTAAGTAACATTATATAAGGTAGCATTGTTTAAAGTGGCTAGTGATATATTTACATCATTTCCCATCAATTCCCATTATTAAAGTGGCTGGAGTAGAGTCAGTGTCATTGACAGTGTGTTGGCAGTAGCCACTCAATGTTAGTGGTGGCTGTTTAACAGTCTGATGGCCTTGAGATAGAAGCTGTTTTTCAGTCTCTCGGTCCCAGCTTTGATGCACCTGTACTGACCTCGCCTTCTGGATGACAGCGGGGTGAACAGGCAGTGGCTCGGGTGGTTGATGTCCTTGATGATCTTTATGGCCTTCCTGTAGCATCGGGTGGTGTAGGTGTCCTGGAGGGCAGGTAGTTTGCCCCCGGTGATGCGTTGTGCAGACCTCACTACCCTCTGGAGAGCCTTACGGTTGAGGGCAGTGCAGTTGCCATACCAGGCGGTGATACAGCCCACCAGGATGCTCTCGATTGTGCATCTGTAGAAGTTTGTGAGTGCTTTTGGTGACAAGCCGAATTTCTTCAGCCTCCTGAGGTTGAAGAGGCGCTGCTGCGCCTTCCTCACGATGCTGTCTGTGTGAGTGGACCAATTCAGTTTGTCTGTGATGTGTATGCCGAGGAACTTAAAACTTGCTACCCTCTCCACTACTGTTCCATCGATGTGGATGGGGGTGTTCCCTCTGCTGTTTCCTGAAGTCCACAATCATCTCCTTAGTTTTGTTGACGTTGAGTGTGAGGTTATTTTCCTGACACCACACTCCGAGGGCCCTCACCTCCTCCCTGTAGGCCGTCTCGTCGTTGTTGGTAATCAAGCCTACCACTGTTGTGTCGTCCGCAAACTTGATGATTGAGTTGGAGGCGTGCGTGGCCACGCAGTCGTGGGATGAACAGGGAGTACAGGAGAGGGCTCAGAACGCACCCTTGTGGGGCCCCAGTGTTGAGGATCAGCGGGGAGGAGATGTTGTAGCCTACCCTCACCACCTGGGGGCGGCCCGTCAGGAAGTCCAGTACCCAGTTGCACAGGGCGGGGTCGAGACCCAGGGTCTCGAGCTTGATGACGAGCTTGGAGGGTACTATGGTGTTGAATGCCGAGCTGTAGTCGATGAACAGCATTCGTTTTACTGTGGATATAGATACTTTTGTACCTGTTTCCTCCAGCATCTTCACAAGGTCCTTTGCTGTTGTTCTGGGATTGATTTGCACTTTTTGCACCAAAGTGCGTTCATCTCTAGGAGACAGAACGCATCTTCTTCCTGAGCGGTATGACGCTGTGTGGTCCCATGGTGTTTTTACTTGCGTACTATTGTTTGTACAGATGAACGTGATACCTTCAGGCGTTTGGAAATTGCTCCCAATGATGAACCAGACCTGTGGAGGTCTACATTTTTTTCTGAGGTCTTAGCTGATTTCTTTTGATTTTCCCATGATGTCAAGCAGAGGCACTGAATTTGAAGGTAGGCCTTGAAATTAGCTCATTGTTATGGAGGTATCCAAATAAATGTCACTAGAATACAGCTTAAACAAATGCAAATGCGGCTAGTTTGTTGTTATTATAGTTGGCTAGCTAGCAAGCAAGGGATAAGAACGTTGCCAGCCAGTATGGCAATGGAACATTTAGAACTAACGACTGGGTCACATCCATAGATACTGAACAAATAGACTGAATGACTGTCGCATCTCTAGCAACCCTAGATTTGTGTCGGGACTTTATCTTGTGGAAAGATGAAATTGTATGAATAAATACATCAAAATTAAGCTTTTAATGAAAATATGTCAATCATTATTTAAATATGTTGGTAACCCATTGTATGAAAGGTATAATTCCCTCGAAGCCGGTGTTTGGAGGAAATATTGGCACGGTTTGCTGGCATTCAAATTCATCTCGGACCTAACAACACCCGTGCCAATATATCCTTCAAACACCGGCTTCTCTGGCTTTATCACCAAAATAGAGAATATTACGGCAGGCCCAAAAATGTGAGTACATTTACGTTGTAATTGCTGCTCTTGCTTGAGACCATTCTGATGTCAAACATTTAGCCCCTGTGAGGCGCTCTCCAACTTGCTGACTCATTTTATGTGACTCATTTTATGGTCAAGTCTAAGGTCATTCTCTTACCCTGGCTGGATCGATCCGCCATATGCAGAATGGATTTAGGCAAGACATGAAACAATACAATGTAAGATTTTAATTTGAGACAGTTTCCTACAGCAGCAACAGCAATATAAATTATTATAGTTAATGGACATGTTTTTAGGGGTTGATACATTTTTTGTTGATACAATAATGGACATTTTTGAAGGGGTTGATCATTTTTTTTACAAGTGCAAGTCATGTCTGAAATTTCAAAGTGGAATTTACAAACTTCATAAGCATTTTTAAGCCTCAAATACACTATAGGTTTGTATTTCCTGCTGTGCAGGAAAATTCTCAACAACAAAAGCGTGATCAAATTAAGATCCTACATCTGTAGATATAACAATCATGACTCACCTTCCACCTCATCCTCAGGCAGGTTAATGGGGGCCCGGTATGACAGGATATCTGGAATAGTGCAAATTCCCCTGTACATCAACCTGGTGGTTCGCACTGGCATTCGCACTGGCATTTCTGCGAGGGAAAATCTGTGTCGCGATCTTCATAGGCTATAGCTCACTGTTTGCTGAACAAAACTTTACTATAGTCCACTTTGGAGAACAAAAATCTGTTCAGGTTATGTCACTTGATATTTTCTGTTTTTTGGTGTAGCCTGTTGAGAAAACAGTAGCGGAATCGAAGCACGTGTAGTCCCGGACAAAGTGGCAGGTGTCTCTGCCTTTGGCTTCATGCATGTAATGGCTGGCTGGACAACAATAATTCTTGTGTATATATGTCACGCCAACTCTGCAATACAATCACCAAAGGATATAAGTGCTACATATAGTGCTGAAACTTTATTATCAGGTGTAATTATATCTATGTTATTGTCTCAAATAATGATCCACCTAAGCATAGCGAATATCTGTGTTACACCAAAACCTCCAATTTGAAACCACATATTATATTCCGCATATCTGGCAATAAAATAATGATACGAAAAAACTATACATAAAAACACAACTTGTGAATTACAAATCCGAGTCGAGCGCAGATGAAGTATGCACCCGCTTTAAAATGCACGCCATTACATAATTGTGAGACTAAAGACTTCTATTTCGTGTTTGATAGGATTAGCTAGCATGCACATATTTTTGTGTTAAATCATAGATCAAGGTAGGCTAATGCCTTCCGTTTCCTCACACGTTCCTCTCCTGTTCCTTTATCTTCACTTCTTGAGACCAGTCGATACAACTGTAAATAACCATTAGCCAAAAACAGCTGCAACCAGTAGCTTATTGAACAGATTTTCATCCGTAAGGTTCTCAGTGAAATTAACACGTTGTTTTATTTGGGCGGCAAAAATAGACAAAAAAATGTATAGCCTAACAACTAAATAACAGCAAAACTAAAAACAAGGATCAATAGTAAGTGGATTTCCTGGTCGACCCACTGTCTCTTTATTCTGATGGAGAAACACTCCGTGTGTAGGTTGATCCTTGAGCAGTCTGCTCTGCACACTGTTGTCTCATTTGGGTTCGCTCAATCCAAGCTCCCCACGGTTTCTAGTGATGACAACCCCATCCACCTCCCCTTTCACGGTAGACTTTATATATTATCTTATTGAACAGAAAACGTGTCTCTCAAGGTTGACATTGATGACTGACACTTTTTACTATTTAGTGATGCTTGAACATGATGGTCACTGTATATTGTACTAGGGCACGTAATGGTAAATGAATAGATGGACGTAGAGATAGAGAAAAACTATTATAGTCTATGGTAATACATATATATATATATATATATATATATATATATATATATATATATATATATATATATATATATATATATATATACATATATACATATATACATATATACATATATACATATATACATACATATATATGTTTTTACTTGAAATGTGCAAGAGCTGATCCCGAGGAACAACAGGTGATCTTCAGTTTGACTTTTTTGGACGATAGCTACTGTGGTAGGAAGGTCAAAGCTGCGCGCCGTAATACGATTCCAGCACCAAGGACAGCGCGTTCTAACGTTCATGCACTTTACTGCCTCCTCTTCCTCATGTCAGTCTGACGACGTATAATTTCCTTATGGAGTTCTTCAATATGTGATTTCAATTAAACATCACTCAATGAAGCATATCACTGAAGTCTGTAGATGAAACTAGAATTATTCACAATTTCAGTGTATGTGTGCGTGTGTATTTATTTTTATGTACTGCTTGTTTGTTGGCTGTGTGTCAGGATTCTTCACATAGTTGAATGAGAATCCTGTGGTGAGGGCTCTGAATGGTTTCTCTGGGCTGTTTTAGTGCTGGTTTGGCTGACAGGTCTATTCCTCTCTGGATGCTGGGGGATTGTCTCCCTCTGCTGCACCTGGGCCCCTCCCTGAGCCTCTGTCTGAGCACTGCCTGGGCTCTGACAGCAGCAGGCTTTATGAAAGTTGAATAACAGGCACCTCTCATTCCAAACCGATCCACAGTACAATGGATGTGATGGTTCAGACCCTGAGTCATCCTCTCAAACCCAGAAAGACAGGCTCAGCTTTAATGATTTTTCTAACACAATGCCCTGAGAAAGCCATGGTTTGATAATCACATCCAAAATGCCCCCACACTGCACAGTACGTGTCTTGTTTACAAAGGCATCATTGCATGTTTGGTGAGTGAGTGCATCACCTTTAAATATGTATTGATTCTCAATGTCACAGCTGCCCTGCTAGGATAAAATATGCTGAAAACCTGTTGTTTATTCACTGTGTGGGCACCACACTGCATGAGCTTTTTTGTGTCTGTATGTTTGTGTGTGTCTATGTGTGAGGGAGGGAGTAGGTTTAGGGCAAACCAGAAAAGGTGCCCCTCAACAGCATACAAACCCTTGTGCACGGGGGCAGTACTAGAAGGTCAGACATCTATACAGCATTTGACGTCTAGAATACTTTTATCCATCAGCCAGCATGGGTTCATCTTTTGTTCATGTAAAATCTTTAATGGTCTCAGACCATAGTTAGAGACCAAGACGTGAAAGAATCTGTCGATATAACCACTTTCTGCTATTTTCATTTATTTCCTTGCTTGTACTACACACAGGTGAAACATAACACTCTGTCCCTCTTTGTAAGAGTAAACCAATGAACTTAGATCCCCTAAAACTTGTCAGTATCAATTTTAATAGTGTCAGAACTTCAATAGTGTGATAGAGGTCACAGTGAAATTATGTAGAGTCGTGTTAAAACAACAGAAATAACCCCATTTAAAATAACCTCTAGTGCTACTTATTCATTTGGTTTGCTTATGGCTGTTTCAGAGTGAACATATTAGATATAAAACATTCTGTGCTGGGAGAAAACCTCCATTAAGGGATTTCAGCCTCATCTTTATGCCTTGGCAGGGCAGATTAAGTACAAATGTTCTTAGTCAACCACTAGATGAGGGATCGGATTTGATGGCTTGAAATCATTTTGTTTGTTCATGTCTTTTGCCTAAAGCTATCAACCTACCCAACTTCTGTACTGAGTGTTTGAAATGCACTGTGGCTCGTACTGGAAATGCTAGTTATCACAGGGGAAAAGATTTCTTGTTGTAGGTTAAAGAAGTTTGAAAATGGATTAAGATGTCCCATTTATTACATAAGATCATATACAACACACAACAAACTAATAGGAATTATTAGGTCAAATCTATTGGTTGTAAGTTTGTCATTTAACTATTCAGCACACACACGCACCCATAGCCGATGACAAAGATTTATGTCAGTTGTTACCAACAAATGCTCTGATGTGAATAAGAATGGCCTATATCTATTAGAGAAATAAATCAACGTGGACTCAATTCAATTTCTTTACACCTCTGTTGTTTTGGTAAATAGCTCATTGATGGAGGTTGAAGAAATTCCTGTAAAATACCTATTTGATGAGATTTTGTTAAAACCAGTAAAAAAATCAGCTGTTAAACAAACAAACTAGAACAGATTTTCCCTCCATGAAAAACGCAATCTGTAAAACTAGCAGAGCAGAAAGAAGTCCCCCAAAATCTCATCAACGGGACCTGCATTGCAACAGGTTCATGGCCGATTCTATTGGCAATATTGATTTCTTCTGTAATTGACTGGAGGACCCTCAATTCCAGAGTGTACACTTATCTGTCAGCGTGCATGTGATCCGAATGAAACCTGGTCCATTATCCAAGTAACACACCCCCAAGGCTTATCCCATGGCAGAGCATGTGACAAAACTTATCTTGAATTGGTCTGCCAGTACCCTTGTAGTGAGTAATATTTATCATATATGTATATACACAGTCTGAATCACAATTCAAGAAAATCTCTTAACATTGTCAAAATCATAACATTGTCATAGAAGTGGCACGGCTGACCAAATACTGCCCTGTTTGAAGTAATTTGTTGACTGGCAAAACTACTACAACTTTTGTGTTGTAACATAATCCTGATATCCAATACTGAATCAGCTTTTTGTTTACAACAAAAGTGAGAGAGAAAAAGTGAAAGTGGTTTTATTTGAGAAGATTTAAGAGACTTTTGTATTTTGGACTTTTATTTGCTTTGGTCTTTGTTTTCCCTCAGTCTGGATTAAACCATTAATAACCTGAGAGCAGATCATCTGAATTGATCATTCCAATTAGATTTCCCGAATTCACTTTTGCATATCTATGGGGCAATAATCATGATATTGCGGTGGGCTAGACACCAATGAATTTAATTTAGATTCTGATTTGTTTGTGTTGAACAAATGTTCCTCAGATTTATGATACCATTAAGCAGCATAATTAACATTCCTTAAATAAGCATAATGAAAATCTACAGTATAATTTCCATTACTATTGTCTCGCTTTACACACAGAATTCTAACTCACGGTTGTTGCTTGGGTGAATCTTGTGATCATCACCAGTTTAATCACCACTTTAAACAGTTAACCCACAGGATGTCTTGCTCTAACATTGCCAAGGAAGAATGCCAGGGTGTTCTTTTCCTGTTACTTTTCCTACTACTTCTGCCTAATTTCACCAAACAATAACATTTTGGGGTGACAAGGGGTTTCACCTGTAGTTATTATCAAGTTATTTGTTCGCTAAGTGCGAAGAGAAACCTTATACCTCCGTACTTATACATCTCAACACAGAGTAAGGTGGTTTGGGACAACAGCCTATTAACTACAAACAGTCCATGTTTGTAATCAACGTGACATATGCTAAACAACCAGCTTATGTATGCTCTTGATTTGCCTTGAGAGGAATGAGGCACAATGATGTTTGGATACAATTGTATATATTTTGGACTTTATTTAAATAGGTGTTCTACTTTGAAATGATAATTTCTTGTCCAACCTGAACAATAACTGTCTTTCTAAGACAAACTAATGATACAGTATGTACACAGCACATCAAAGAGCCCCTTTAATGACTCAGATATGCACTGAGAATGAAATCCAGAGCTCAATTCTCTAAACCAAACAATCATCAGCAAGGAGATGTGCTTATTTTTCTTGCCCATTCAGTCTTTACTTTAGTATGGGAGAGTGGGACTATTTCTCACCGGGTAGGTTGTCACAGCGCTCATAATTAAACATCTTGAGGGTGCTGTCAGCATCGCAAAACTTTTTAGATAGAGACAACTTTCTGCTTTTCATAACCAAAGAAACATTTTTAATTGTTGTTGTTTATGTCTATACTGTCAAACTGTCATTAAATCACACAGGCAGCCAGTTTAATGACATAAATGTGTAATGTAAGCTTCTGTAGGAATTCTCATGCCGAGCCATGAGAATACAGACTCTTCAGGAAGTTTTGCATGAGCATTAGCTGTACATCTCATAGATACAGTCAGTCAACTGCACAAAAATTCACTTGCTTTGCCTCCAAGACTACTCAGAATAAGCTAACATGTTCATGAAGTGAGAGTAACATAGGTTCACCGTGTCTTCTTAGGAGAGGTTTTTCATGTGGAGTTCTGCACCTGTCAGCCAGTCAGGAGAAAAATATCCTCACCAAGAACATCTGATGCAGTATGCAAAAGAAGGCGACATGACACAAGTTGAAAAACAGATGATGTAACATAGGGCCTTGAGGTTTTTCTGGAGTTTTTTCAGATTGCTTCCCAGTTGAACGATGCTCTTCTGAATAAAAATCAAATAAAACTTTATTTGTCACATGCGCCGCATACAAGTGTAGACCTTACCTTGAAATGCTTACTTACAAGCCCTTAACCAACAGTGCCGTTCAATAAGAGTTAAGAAAATATTTACCAAATAAACTAAAGTAAAATATAATAAAAAGTGAATAAAATAACAATAATGAGGCTATATACAGGGGGTATCGGTACCGAGTCAGTGTGCGGGGGTACAGGTTAACTGCGGTAATTTGTACATGTAGGTAGGGGTGAAGGGTGTGGGGGTATTTGTACATTTGTATTTATTATGGATCCCCATTAGTTCCTGCCAAAGCAGCAGCTACTCTTCCTGGGGTCCAGCAAAATTAAGGCAGTTTTTACCATTTAAAAAAATTACAATACATTAACAGATTTCACAACACACCGTGTGCCCTCAGGCCCCTACTCCACCACTACCACATACAGTGGGGCAAAAAAGTATTTAGTCAGCCACCAATTGTGCAAGTTCTCCCACTTAAAAAGATGAGAGAGGCCTGACATTTTCATCATAGGTACACTTAAACTATGACAGACAAAATGAGAAAAAAAATCCAGAAAATCACATTGTAGGATTTTTAATGAATTTATTTGCAAATGATGGTGGAACCTTCTGGATGATAGCGGGGTGAACAGGCAGTGGCTCAGGTGGTTGTTGTCCTTGATTATCTTTTTGGCCTTCCTGTGACATCGGGTGCTGTAGGTGTCCTAGAGGGCATGTAGTTTGCCCCCGGTGCGTTGGGCAGACTGCACCTCCCTCTGGAGAGCCCTGCGGTTGCGGGTGGTGCAGTTACCGTACCAGGCGGTGATACAACCCGACAGGATGCTCTCAGTTGTGCACCTGTATAAGTATGTGAGGGTTTTAGGTGCCAAGACAAATTTCTTCAGCCTCCTGAGGTTGAAGAGGCTGTGTTGCGCCTTCTTCATCACACTGTCTGTGTGGGTGGACCATTTCAGGTCGTCAGAGATGTGTACTTTGTGGAACTTGAAGCTTTTCACCTGCTCCACTTCGGTCCCGTCGATGTGGATAGGGCCGTGCTCCCTCTGTATCAGCTCCTTTGTTTTGGTTACATTGGGTGAGAGGTTATTTTCCTGGCACCACACTCCCAGGGCCCTCACCTCCTCCCTGTAGGCTGTCTCGTCATTGTTGGTAATCAAGCCTACTACTATTGTGTCGTCTGCAAACTTGATGATTGAGTTGGAGGCGTGCATGGCCACGCAGTCATAGGAGAACAGGGAGTATAGGAGGGGGCTGAGCACGCATCCTTGTCGGGCTCCAGTGTTGATGATCAGCAAAGTGGAGGTGTTGTTTCCTACCTTCACCACCTGGGGGCAACCCGTTAGGAAGTCCAGGACTCCGTTGCACAGGGTGGGGTTCAGACCCAGGGCCTTGAGCTTAATGATGAGCTTGGAGGGTACTATGGTGTTGAATGCTGAGCTATAGTCAATTAACAGATTTCTTGGAAAGGTATTACTCTTGTGCAGATGGGATAGGGCAGTGTGCAATGGCGAATGCATTGTCTGTCGATCTATTGGGGCGGTAAGCAAATTGTATTGGATCTAGGGTGTCAGGTAAGGTAGAGTTGATATGATCCTTGACTAGTCTCTCAAAGCAATTAGGCTACAAGTTATAGAGCTGATTTGTATGAGCTGAGTCAATATTGGGGACAGAGGGTTTAACAATCTTCCTCTTCTCAAAGAAGTTTCTCTTGGTAGAAAAAAATCACTCAAAGAGTCAAATAGACCCTTCAGCTTGAATAGGAAACAATTCATATGTCATCAAGTGATGTTCTTCTTAAGCATTACTTTATGCAGCCCCTAAGCATGACTTAATGGGTGTCACGAGCAATAATGACACAGCAGTTTGTGGTGATGAATGATGCAGCAGTAAACCCTTGTGAGTCAGCCTACAGATGATCCTGTCATTGTTAGCTTGACTATGGTGAAATTCTGACAGCATTATAGCCCTATAAACTCTGAACTTTGACAGCATGAGGTACAATAGAGTAAGATTATTAATGGACGGTTCTAATCAAATGCAAATTATGGGTCAAACATGGCATTCATGTACAGTGCCTTGCGAAAGTATTCGGCCCCCTTGAACTTTGCGACCTTTTGCCACATTTCAGGCTTCAAACATAAAGATATAAAACTGTATTTTTTGTGAAGAATCAACAACAAGTGGGACACAATCATGAAGTGGAACGACATTTATTGGATATTTCAAACTTTTTTAATAAATCAAAAACTGAAAAATTGGGCGTGCAAAATTATTCAGCCCCCTTAAGTTAATACTTTGTAGCGCCACCTTTTGCTGCGATTACAGCTGTAAGTCACTTGGGGTATGTATGTCTCTATCAGTTTTGCACATCGAGAGACTGCAGTTTTTTCCCATTCCTCCTTGCAAAACAGCTCGAGCTCAGTGAGGTTGGATGGAGAGCATTTGTGAACAGCAGTTTTCAGTTCTTTCCACAGATTCTCAATTGGATTCAGGTCTGGACTTTGACTTGGCCATTCTAACACCTGGATATGTTTATTTTTGAACCATTCCATTGTAGATTTTGCTTTATGTTTTGTATCATTGTCTTGTTGGAAGACAAATCTCCGTCCCAGTCTCAGGTCTTTTGCAGACTCCATCAGGTTTTCTTCCAGAATGGTCCTGTATTTGGCTCCATCCATCTTCCCATCAATTTTAACCATCTTCCCTGTCCCTGCTGAAGAAAAGCAGGCCCAAACCATGATGCTGCCACCACCATGTTTGACAGTGGGGATGTTGTGTTCAGGGTGATGCGCTGTGTTGCTTTTACGCCAAACATAACGTTTTGCATTGTTGCCAAAAAGTTCAATTTTAGTTTCATCTGACCAGAGCACCTTCTTCCACATGTTTGGTGTGTCTCCCAGGTGGCTTGTGGCAAACTTTAAACAACAGTTTTTATGGATATCTTTAAGAAATGGCTTTCTTCTTGCCACTCTTCCATAAAGGCCAGATTTGTGCAATATACGACTGATTGTTGTCCTATGGACAGAGTCTCCCACCTCAGCTGTAGATCTCTGCAGTTCATCCAGAGTGATCATGGGCCCCTTGGCTGCATCTCTGATCAGTCTTCTCCTTGTATGAGCTGAAAGTTTAGAGGGACGGCCAGGTCTTGGTAGATTTGCAGTGGTCTGATACTCCTTCCATTTCAATATTATCGCTTGCACAGTGCTCCTTGGGATGTTTAAAGCTTGGGAAATCTTTTTGTATCCAAATCCGGCTTTAAACTTCTTCACAACAGTATCTCGGACCTGCCTGGTGTGTTCCTTGTTCTTCATGATGCTCTCTGCGCTTTTAACGGACCTCTGAGACTATCACAGTGCAGGTGCATTTATACGGAGACTTGATTACACACAGGTGGATTGTATTTATCATCATTAGTCATTTAGGTCAACATTGGATCATTCAGAGATCCTCACTGAACTTATGGAGAGAGTTTGCTGCACTGAAAGTAAAGGGGCTGAATAATTTTGCACGCCCAATTTTTCAGTTTTTGATTTGTTAAATTTTTTTGAAATTTCCAATAAATGTCATTCCACTTCATGATTGTGTCCCACTTGTTGTTGATTCTTCACAAAAAAATACAGTTTTATATCTTTATGTTTGAAGCCTGAAATGTGGCAAAAGGTTGCAAAGATCAAGGGGGCCGAATACTTTCGCAAGGCACTGTACATATTGATTTCAGGTGATTCACTTGAAGGCCCAATTAAAACCAGTTTATTCAGAGCAAAGTTTGTTGGTGGGAAAAGAGAAAGAACAGCCAATATTTGACCGACTGCCTCGATTTGGTCTTACGTAGCAACATTTGAAATTGTCTTATTTACATTAGATTAAAGTAGAGACTCAGAGCTAGAAAATGTTATATCATACACTACAGTTGAGGAACAATGGGAAAGTAATTCTGCTTTTAAAGTTGATAATCGTATAAACCCACTTTTGAGAAAATGGTCCTTTAATTTTTTGGTACACCTACCAGAGAGCTTTTCTTTGTCTACACCTATTCAGGATCGTTTACACCCTCTTTAGCACTATCCCTCTCTTTAATGATTCACACGTGAGTAAGGTAGTATAGTAAACAACCAAAGATTTCATGACTAAAAGTGGTGAAAGTAGTAGCCTACAATAAGCAAAAACTCCAGCTAAAATGGACTTTATCTTGTCCTTAGCCAATATCATAATCGGACTTAGAGGCAGGTAATGTTGTTCTTCACATTACCGTCTCTGGTAAACACACACTATATAAAATAAAACCAATGTTTATTTGTCACATGCACAGGATACAGAAGGTGTAAACTGTACAGTGAAATGGTTACTTGCATATTTACATAGTAGCAATATCAAAAATAGAAAGTGTCCAGATAAAAATACTGTATAAATATTTTATAAATATTAGATTATTCTTACCCAGACACACGTGTAAATTGGTGTGTCATGTGAAAGAAATGCTTTAAGCACTCCGCAGCCACATCTACTGTACCACTGATTAACAAATAGTGTTTGCAGGAAAATATGTTGAGGATGAAGATAAACAGTCAAAGGTTCTCTTTCAAAACCTTGTTTGCTTGAGTGTCTGTGGAAGATTGTGGAAGATCTGAGTTTATGCTTGCAATATGTTGTTAAAGGATGTACATAGGCATTACAAGTTAGGGTGTTTAGGCAGAGGCGTTATCAAACATCACCAAGTGAGCGAGTGGGTACTGTATATTACTGAAGGTGTGAGACTGACCTTGAACTAACCTGCCTTGTTTTCTTCCATCACCCTCTGCACACTGACTGGCGGAGCCATAAGGGACTCCAGCCAGCCTGGATCACTTTGTTCCTGATCCGATTACCCTGCAGTCCCTGTTACTGTAACTCAATCAGAGCCTAGGCCCAATGTTTGCCTGGAATACATCAACCTTTTCTACCCCTTTAGTAAAGATTGCCCATTTAGTTAATATACCTGTTGTATATCCTGCTGGTTTTTTAACGCATCTGTTGGGAGTGGTCTTCATGTTAATTTACATGTGAATGTTAGCATGCTGAAATGTAAATGTAATTAGTGTGAATGAAAACAAGCAAACACTCAATCAGAAGTTAACCCATAATATGATTACTATTTACACTATTCAGCCATATGATGCTTCAAGTGTGATCAACTGTATACTTGATTGTTGGATTGAATAGTTTATTGATGAGTTGATTGATTGATAGGCAGGGATATTGTATTTACTTAAAGGAGAGAGCGAGTGTAGGCATACTGCTGTTGCAGTTTTAACAAGGTGATTTGCAAGACAGAGTTGGACAACTCAAAAAGTGGCTAAATTACAGTAATGTCTCGTCCTTTAGTCTGCTCTCACAGCCAACCATAGTTCAATTAGAAGATGTTGATGGAAGATATTCCCTACATGCATCAGTAGAGGCTTAATTAAATTAAATTAATTAAATTAATTAAAACCTCTACAGTATCGGTGTTCCTAAACCGGGACAGTTGTTGCTCATTATGCGATAATGTGACTAGAATGACGTTGTAAACAACAGGCAACTTTCCGGGACATAGACATGCCCTATATGGGCAGAAACCTTACATTTTTGTTAGTTTAACTGCAGTGTCAAATTTACAGTAGCTATTACAGCAAAAATACCATGTTTGAGGATAGTACACAACAACAAAACATTTATCACGGCAACTGGTTTGATACATTCACCCCTGAAGGTAAACCTACCATTCAAATTATAGACTGATCATTTCTTTGACAGTGGGCAAACGTACAAAATCAGCAGGGGATCAAATACTTTTCACCCTCACTGTATCTCTGGGACCCTCAGGATGACAAATCAAGATTACTGAATGTAAGTACATTTACTTTAAAAAATCCAGAAAAACGCATGTCAAAAATGTTATAAATTGATTTGCATTTTTTTGACAGTGGGCAAATGTACAAAATCAGCAGGGGATCAAATACTTTTTTCCCTCACTGTAAAATGAAGCATAGTTTTGTTTGATACAATCCATTTTTATATTCAGATGTAGAAACCGGTGTAATGGGAATTTAATGTTTGTGCTTTTCTTAGTGGCTGACTGAACGAATCCTCACTGTCAGTGAGGCAGTATGCCCAGACAATTTGGCAGGATGCCCAGACCTTGTTTTGAGAACGAAAGATATCTCAGATTCAAGGTCTCAGCTTAGAGAGAAGAAGCATTGGTCGGTCACATGAATGAAACAATACGGTAAAGATGAATTAATTATGCTAAATCATGCAAATATAACTTCTCTGTGTATAGCAGGTCAAGAACCAGGAGGACAAGGAAAGAGAGGCTGGGAACGATAGGAGCTGACAGGAAAAATGCTGGTTAGCTTGAACGAACAAGACGAGCTGGCAACAAACAGACAGAGAACACAGGTGTAAATACACAGGGGATGACTGGGAAGATGGGCGACACCTGCAGAGGGGTGGAGACAAGCACAAGGACAGGTGAAACAGATCAGGGTGTGACAAAGGGAGATTACCGAGTGTGTTTGTTTGTGTTTGTTACTAAGTGAATGTGGATGTGAAAGTTGTGTATGGTTGTGAGTGTGGAAAGGACGTGTTAATCTGATTGAAATGTGTAAAATAAGATGATTGACTGAAATTTGGTTGTTAAGCTCATTGGAATTTTGATTTAAAAAATGATTGATTGAAATTTGGATGTTAAGAGATTGAAATGTGGATATTAAGATGACTGTACAAAGTGAATGAGAACTGTCAGGCAACTAGCTTCAGTGTGAAAGAGGATTACTGAGTGCGTGAAAAAATGGATACCCCAACCAGTTCTGTGCGAGCTGAGTTTTTTGTTTGAAATATCTTTAAATAATGTCTGAGGTACAGGAAAATAAACAGTCACTCAATAGGGCTGGCTGACCTCTGACCTCTGTTCTGACTTCCTGACTTCCTGATGAGGCCTGATCACCCTCACATTTTTTTTTAATGGGCTATGTAAAAACTAATAATTAGGAAGAAGTTTATAATTAATCAATGATCCTATGTGTGATTCGGACCACGAGAAGGACAGAGAGAGAGAGCTTCTCTGTTCTATTTTACCATTACCTTATGGGATACAATTATTTCCTTATGGACTTATCAAGAGATTATTTGATTTGTTATTCTAATTTGTTTATTTTTGATTTAACAGGCAGTGTTGTTGTTTTTTTGGGATGCGAGTCATGTGTCCAAAGGGGGAATTACCGGTCCCTTGGGGCCCTTTGGTAAATATGCAAATGTTTTTTCTTCACATGCCTGCCTGTAAAGGGAAAAAAGAGATGTTGGTAATGAATGACAATTACTCCAAATTAATTTAAGTTTTCCACCACCTTGAGTGATAGATGTGTATTGCTGTTGTTTTCTTTTCTTTGTTTTTGTCTTGCTTCAATAACAAATCTCACCAGATTGGGTCTGCTGGATGGTCGGGATTTCTCCCTAAGGATTAGCCATCTGACTGCCTGACCTGCAACCCTGCAGTGAGATTGCCGAGATGGTAGAGGAGTGTAAGCCAATTGGGGGGGTTCAACTGTGTGTTGTTATTCTAAACTAAACTGTTGTTCTGGGCTGTCCTCTCTCAACGTTATGGCGAAGGTGACCAGCTGAAAATGACGAAAATGACGGTCAGTATGGTCCTTCACCATTTCTGCCGTGAGACCTGAGTCCAAGCCAGCAACCTGTACACAGCATCCAGTCGAAGCTATCAACTGCCTTTTCTCTCATGCTTTTTCTCTCAGGAGTGAAACATGGGTCCATGTGGAGTGAGCATGGAGAGAGATCCAGTCCAAACTTCTCTCATGCTGCTGCTGTACTGGTAAGAAAATGTACAAAGACATAATGGACTGCAAAGGACAGTGGCCCCTTCGCTAGCTCAGGTGAGAGACATTATCAAGGGCCATCCACTTTGAACATGTGCCATTAAAAGGACAAACTGACAAAAGGAATACCTACAGTGTATTTGGAAAGTATTCAGACCCCTTGACTTTTTCCACATTTTGTTACATTTCAGCCTTATTCTAAAATGGATTAAATAGTTTTCCCCTCATCTATCTACACACAATACCCATAATGACAAGACAAAAACAGGTTTTTAGAAGTGTTTGCATATTTACCTTCTTTTAAAAAATATATATATATTTACATAAGTATTCAGACACTTTACTCAGTACTTTGTTGAATCATCTTTGGCAGAGATTACAGCCTCGAGTACAGCCTCGACGCAACAACATCAGCCATGCTGACCATGAATACAGGGGCTCCTCAGGGGTGTGCTTAGCAGGAGTCGGAACCAACATTATTTTCCAATAGTTTCGTTCTGAACAGAACCACAATTTGTTTTGTTCCGTTCCACTGTTCCGACCAACAAAATAACATTTTTTAATTAATTTTTTTACATTTATCTTCACCAATCAGTGAGGATAGAACAGGCAAGCTTGTTGTTTACATGCATGATGGACAGACAAGTGTCGTCTATAGCACAAGATGCAACTGAACATTTGTGGGTGGGGAGAGAGCGAGAGAGGGTGAGGAGGAGGCTTGTGGCGCTGGGCATCTTGTTATGACATGCATTATCTGTATTAGGTCCACAGAATCATACCTAGAAGGAGCGGCTTTCTATGGAGGAACTTTGAATGTCCTTTGACTTCTCTAGCTGCCAAGTTTGTGTGTGCAGAGCGGTACCAGAATTAAAAATGTGAAAGCTAGACCCATAGTATCCTTAAGTAGCATTGAAAAAGTGAATCCCTTCTTCTCTAGCTAATTAAAAATCTCTCTCCCTATTTTCTGAATCACTCTTGTAACGTCAGCCTATGTTTAGCCCTAACACGCACACACACTGGCAGAGATGTTAAACTTGCAGGCAATAGCTGGAATATGTTTCTGAGTGACAGAATGAGGGCATTGCATAGGCGCGTTGTTGCGTTTTTTTTGTGTGACTAGAAAGAAAATGCATGGAACATAATATAATGTGATTTACCGGTTCGACTGGGTGGCCTCGCACGACTCCATCATCAGGTTTTCAGACGACATGGCAGTTGTAGGACTGATCACCGGTGATGATGAGGCAGCCTATATGGAGGATATCAGAGACCTGGCAATGTGGTGCCAGGACAACAACCTCTCCCTCAACGTCAGCAAGACAAAGGAGCTGATCGTGGACTACAGGAAATCGAGGGGCTGAAGTTAAGCAGGTGGAGAGTTTCAAGTTCCTCGGTGTCCACATCACTAAGAATTGAACATGGTCCACACACACCCACACAGTTGTGAAGAGGGCACAACAGCGCCTCTTCCCCCTCAGAAGGTTGCATCACCACTTGATACGGTAACTGCAAGGCTCCCCGACCGCAAGGCACTACAGAGTGTGGTGAGCGTGGCCCAGTACATCACTGGGGCCGAGCTCCCTGTCATCCAGGACCTCTATATGAGGCAGTGTCAGAGGAAAGCCCCAAAAATGATCAAAGACTCCCAAGGTATAGACTTTCTTTCTGCTACCGCACGGCAAGCAGTACCAGTGCACCAAGTCTGGAACCAACAGGACCCTGAACAGCTTCTACCCCCAAGCCATAAGTGTGCTAAAAACGACTGCTAAATATCTCATCAAATGGCTACCCACTTCTGCTACTGTCTATCATACATCCTGTCACTTTTACCCTACCGATATGTACATAGCTACCTCAATTACTTCTACCCCCCTGCACACTGACTTGGTACTGGTACTCTCTGTATATAGCTATGTTATTTTTACTCGTTATTCTTGTTCACTGTGTATTTATTCCTCTTGTCACCTCTTATATATTATATATATATATATATATATTTTGATCTTTAACTTTGCATTTTACACTGCTACTCTACACCTGTTGTTTACAAAGTATGTGACAAATAAAATGTTATTTGTTTTAGTATAAGCTGTGCCTTGACGATACATTTCCTGGACTGTATCACTATGTCTGATCACAGAGCCTTATCTTTCCCTCCTATGCACAAACTCAGGTAGAGAGGAAGATGGGGAGAGAGGGAGGGAGAGAGCGAGGGAGAGAGGGAGGGAGAGAACACCACTGTAGCGCAGGAGAGCCAAGGTCATTCAGATAGAGACACTCTACATCAGCCACCAGAGCCAGACTTACATTAAATAACTGTAAAGGCTTTCACTTGGGAGCTATGACTTATAGCTCTGTGTGGCTGTTTGAATCCTGGATGAAGGAAATTAGCATTGCTCTAATATTGGAAAATAGAGCTCTCTCTTTCACACACACACTGCCTGCTGCACTTGTACATTACCAGGTGATATACAATACATTTCCTGGCTGTATTGCAATCAGTGTGTTAGTTTATAATATTTAGATCTAATAGCAACAGGATGTTGATATGTCATATTCAAAGTGTAATGAGACTGGAATTACATGAGTATTTAATCAACTGGGTGTTGAAGGGAAGTACAGCATGAGTTGTATGTATCCAGTGTCAGATCGATGCCTTGAATTTGACAGAAGACATTTGACTCACTCTCTGTGGCAGACTGCCAGAAGGTATTCACATTGCAACCTAATCCCTAACCCCTCACTTTTATTTAGGCAAAACATGACAACATTGCGTTCTATGCATGTGCCTGTGTGGCTATAAAAAACCCACTAAACCTGCCTTCTTCAAAAGAGTAGAAAATCCAAAATAGCAATGCAGTCTTCCCATTAATTTGAAAAGGGTGTTTTTTTCTGTTTGTGAAGGGCACACAGCCACTCTGTATCCAATTAGGTTACCTTCTGGAGCTTTCCAGCATACTCACTGGGAAAGGCAAAACAGCATAGATACATAAATTACACAGTCCTTTTCTGCTGTGCTCCTGGCACTTCTCAGCAATGCAAGCGATCAGAAAGATCTTCAAAAAGTGCAACCGAGGGTTCAGTCTATTCAAAACAATTACCTTCTAGATACAGAACAATAATATACTTGAATTTCAGCTACTAACTCATGCCGGTCATTTGCTGGATGGAGTAACATGAGTACGGTGGATTGCATTTTAAGCAATATTATCACTACTTTTTCAATTTTGGCTTGATAACCGACTAGCCCGAGGGGAATTTAGATGAATATTCAAATGTAGAAAACATGTTAAGTAATGCAAGTCAGTGGGTAAGTAATTCAAGTCAGTGGGTGAAATTCAGAGTAAAATCCATTGACTGGTGCAGCCAGGGAACAAGCACACCTCGTTTGTGTTGTTTGAATGATCTCAGTGTTTTGTCACAGATCTTAGACACCAGATAGTGTTTTTCCCCCTCAAACATTGAACAGATGAAAGTTGTGGAGGATGAACAACAATGAATCATCCATTAGGTGGCATAGAATGTGCAATGTTAATGAGCAGGTTTCTGAATATTCAATGACAAATAGAGATTCCTGACGAAGACAGATCGTTATCATAAGAGGAGAAATGATGACTGAGGATAAGCAGGCACAATGCACTCTTTTCACCACACACTCATTTGGAAACAAAAGAAGGAACATTTCATTTCAAGATGACCTAGAAATGGTTCCAAAGTTGCATATCCTCAAAAATGTTATTATTGCTTGTACGTTTGGACCCATCAGCATTCTAATGAAAATATATTTCACACTTATCATGCATGCCCATTATGAGTCTGTGAATAAAATAATAATTACCAATTCAGTTTTTTCCCTTTTTGATCATTGAATCCTGTGACAATGGCCTTTCGAAAAGACTGATAGTCTGATTGAAATCTGATTGGAATGTAAAGGTTTCCATAATTTAGAATGTATAAACCAAAGGGCCAAACGTGATTAATTTAAAACTATTCAGAAAGACAGTGGAGTGCCTCTAGCGAACATGCCATTGTGAAATTAAATGGTTCAATGCATTCAGAAAGTATTCAGACCCCTTCCCTTTTCCAAAATGTTTTATGTTACAGCCTTACTTTAAAATGTATTAAATACATGTTTTCCTCATCAATTTACACACACTAGCCCATAATGACAAAGCGAAAATATATATATATATATTTTTTACAAATGTATTAAAATAAAAAACAGATATATTATTTACATAAGTATTCAGACCCTTACTATGAGACTAGAAATTGAACAACAACTCAACAGGTGGACTCAACTTGATTGAGTCCACCTGTGATAAATTCAATTGATTGAACATGGGTTGGAAAGGCACACACCTTTCTTTATAAGGTCCCACATTTGACAGTGCATGTCAGAGCAAAAACCAAGCCATGAGGTTGAAGGAATTGTCTGTAGAGATCCGAGAAAGGATTGTGTTGAGGCACAGATCTGGAGAAGGGTACCAACATGTTTTTGCAGCATTGGAGGTCCCCAAGAATACAGTGGCCTCCATCATTCTTGAAACAACCAAGACTATTCCTAGGGCTTGCCACCCAACCAAACTGAACAACCAGGGAGAAGGGCCTTGGTCAGGGAGGTGACCAAGAACATGATGGTTACTCTGACAGAGCTCCAGAGTTCCCCTGTGGAAATGGGAGAACCTTTTAGAAGGACAACCATCTCTGCAGAACTCCACCAATCAGGCCTTTATGGTAAAGTGGCTGGATGGAAACCTCTCCTCAGTAAAATGCACGATAGCCCACTTGGAGTTTTCCAAAAGGCACCTAAAGGACTCTCAGACCATGAGAAACAAGATTCTATGGTCTGATGAAACCAAGATTGAACTATTTGTCCTGAATGCCAAGCGTCACGTCTGGAGGAAACCTGGCACCATCCCTACGGTGAAGCATGGTGGTGGCAGCATCATGCTGTGGGGATGTTTTTCAGTGGGAGGGACTAGGAGATTAGTCAGGATCAAGGGGAATATGAACGGAGCAAAGTACAGAGAGATCCTTGATGAAAACCTGCTCCAGAGCGCTCAGGACCTCAGAATGGGGGCGAAGGTTCACATTCCACCAGGACAACGATGCTAAGTACAAAGCTAAGACAATGCAGGAGTGGCTTTGGGACAAGTCTCTGAATGTCTTTGAGTGGCCCAGCCAGAGCCCGGACTTGAACCTGATCGAACATCTCTGGAGAGGCCTGAAGATAGCTGTGCAGCGACGCTCCCCATCCAACACGACTGAGCTTGAGAGGATCTGCAAAGAATAGGGAGAAATTCCCCAAATACAGGTGTGCCAAGCCTAAAATCCGGTTTATGCTTTGTCAATATGGGGTATTGTATGTAGACTGGTGAGGAGAAAAAACAATTTAATCTATTTTAGAATAAGGCTGTAACGTAGCAAAACGTGGAAAAGGTCAATGGGTCTGAATACTTTCCGAATGCCCTGCAGGCATGTAGCCGGTGTTAAAATAAGATTCTTTTTTAAAAATCAATCAAAGTGTTGCATTATTTCCTGAGATGATGGGAGCTGTCACACTGAAATACATCTCCATTACTGTGACTGCTAATAGGCCAGCCTCCTCTTTGACACGCCAATAGGGCCATAGAATGATAAGCGTTTGGCAGTTGTGACAGAGAGAAATCATTATTTTGGAGAGGTGAAAGGACAGGATGGGAATAATGAAAGAATGAAAACAGGAGACATTAAGATGAGTCACTTCATACCAGTCTGACTGATATAAGGAACAATTCAATCTCAAGGGTATCCTTGTGGGATTCTCTGTGAAAGTGCTGTGAGTGTCAGTAAATCACATCCAAATAATTATATTTCCACAAAAATGGTTTTCAGACGGTAGTCCCTGCTCTCTCAGTGACTCGTACTTGGAAGATTCTATGGTGACTTAAGTAGGAATTCCAAGTAGAGGCTCTGAGTCAAAGTTAGTGTCATTGTGTGGACAGGTATAATTTAATATTCATGTACAGTTATTCAGTAGTGGGTCTCCTGTAGTGTGTCTCTACTATTATTAACTCACTGGGAGAAGGAAGAGGACACTCAACTATTCTACACTATTATGTTTGGACATGACTCTTTTTCACCATCTGCAAGGATGGCCGATGAAGAGTTAAATGTGTGTGTGTGGTATGTGTGTGTTATGCTTGCAAGAGGGTATCTCAGAGTGTTTGTGATCAAACTTGTAATGGCCATCTTATCTGGTTTGGCTCATCCTGAAACCCATTGTCTATAAAAATGTATTTGCATGATACATGGGCTTTTGCACCAGCTTATGTTTCAGGATGAGATTGAGAACAACTCATGCATAAGGATTATAGTATAGAATTGAAAATGTATTGAATTTCATTCTGCTGGCCCTCCGTGTGGCGAAAGATATAATACGCCTGGTTTAACATTAGTTTGAGATCTGTCACTGAGTGTTATCCCAGGGTAGCTGGCTATAACTGATCTGGTGTGTTACCATTTCATTTGAACCGTTGCACATTACTTACACATCATCAGCTCATGAATATGTATCATCATGCCCCTACAGTTCCTGGAGAACATCCCAGCTAGCACATAATGTTCTGAGAACCTGTCACGTTCTGACCTTTATTTCCTTTGTTTTGTCATTATTTAGTATGGTCAGGGCGTGAGTTGGGGTGGGCAGTCTATGTTTGTTTTTCTATGATTTGGGTATTTCTATGTTTCGGCCTAGTATGGTTCTCAATCAGAGGCAGGTGTCATTAGTTGTCTCTGATTGAGAATCATACTTAGGTAGCCTGGGTTTCACTGTGTTTTTGTGGGTGATTGTTCCTGTCTGTGTTTGCACCAGATAGGACTGTTTTGGGTTTTCACGTTTCTTGTTTTTGTATTCAGTTGTTCATGTGTACATTTACGTATTAAAAGAACCATGGACACTTACCACGCCGCATATTGGTCCTCTGATCTCTTTCGCCTCTCCTCTTCGGAAGAAGAGGAGGAAATCCCTTACAGAACCATATGTTTCTTAGAGCTTGGTGAGAGCGTGGTTGTCCTAGAGTTATTTTTCATACAACCTTCCCATAATGTTTCCTACAGGCTTCCTCAAGGTTCTATTTAAAGCAATGTTCTCAAATTGTTCGGGAATTTCAGTACTTCAGAAAAACGTTTTCTATAGTTTCCCATGGTTCTATTTAAGGTCATGTTCTCAGAATGTTCAGAAAGAGCTATCTTTAATGGGAATTCCAGTTCTTCAGCATGATGTTTTTTGCATGTTTTGCATGTTTTACTCATGGTCCTATTTGAAGTCATGCTCTCACAAGAAAACATTAGTCACGTTCAAATGCTCCCTAAAACACTTCTGCGAGCAGGCCTTTCTAATCGACCTGGCCGGGGTATCCTGGAATGATGCTGAAGTCCTGAAACTGGAATCCACACATCCTGAGGCTGCATTCATTGTAACAAGGCTAATCTGAAAACAAGACTCCCTAAATTGTATCAGCATATCGATTGCGCAACCAGGGCTGGTAAAACCTTGGATCATTGCTATTCTAACTTCCGCGATGCATATAAGGCCCTCCCCCGCCCTCCTTTCGGAAAAGCTGACCACGGCTCCATTTTGTTGCTCCCTGCCTACAGACAGAAGCTAAAACAAGAAGCTCCCACGCTGAGGTCTGTTCAACGCTGGTCCGACCAATCTGATTCCACACTCCAAGACTGCTTCCATCACGTGGACTGGGATATGTTTTGTATTGCGTCAAACAACAACATTGACGAATACGCTGATTCGGTGAGCGAGTTCATTAGAACGTGCGTTGAAGATGTCGTTCCCATAGCAACGATTAAAACATTCCCAAACCAGAAACCGTGGATTGATGGCAGCATTCGCGTGAAACTGAAAGCGCAAACCACTGCTTTTAATCAGGACAAGGTGACCGGAAACATGACCGAATACAAACAGTGTAACTATTCCCTCCGCAAGGCAATCAAACAAGCTAAGCGTCAGTATAGAGACAAAGTAGAATCACAATTCAACGGCTCAGACACAAGAGGTATGTGGCAGGGTCTACAGTCAATCACGGATTACAAAAAGAAAACCAGCCCAGTCACGGAACAGGATGCCTTGCTCCCAGGCAGACTAAATAAATGTTTTGCCCGCTTTGAGGACAATACAGTGCCACTGACACGGCCCGCAACCAAAACATGCGGACTCTCCTTCACTGCAGCCGAGGTGAGTAAAACATTTAAACGTGTTAACCCTCGCAAGGCTGCAGGCCCAGACGGCATCCCCAGCCGTGCCCTCAGAGCATGCGCAGACCAGCTGGCTGGTGTGTTTACGGACATATTCAATCAATTCTTATCCCAGTCTGCTGTTCCCACATGCTTCAAGAGGGCCACCATTGTTCCTGTTCCCAAGAAAGCTAAAGTAACTGAGCTAAACGACTACCGCCCCGTAGCACTCACTTCCGTCATCATGAAGTGCTTTGAGAGACTAGTCAAGGACCATATCACCTCCACCCTACCTGACACCCTAGACCCACTCCAATTTGCTTACCGCCCAAATAGGTCCACAGACGATGCAATCTCAACCACACTGCACACTGCCCTAACCCATCTGGACAAGAGGAATACCTATGTGAGAATGCTGTTCATCGACTACAGCTCAGCATTTAACACCATAGTACCCTCCAAACTCGTCATCAAGCTCGAGACCCTGGGTCTCAACCCTGCCCTGTGCAACTGGGTACTGGACTTCCTGACGGGCCGCCCCCAGGTGGTGAGGGTACGTAACAACATCTCCACCCCGCTGATCCTCAACACTGGGGCCCCACAAGGGTGCGTTCTGAGCCCTCTCCTGTACTCCCTGTTCACCCACGACTGCGTGGCCACGCACACCTCCAACTCAATCATCAGGTTTGCGGACGACACAACAGTGGTAGGCTTGATTACCAACAACGACGAGACGGCCTACAGGGAGGAGGTGAGGGCCCTCGGAGTGTGGTGTCAGGAAAATAACCTCACACTCAACGTCAACAAAACTAAGGAGATGATTGTGGACTTCAGGAAACAGCAGAGGGAGCACCCCCCTATCCACATCGATGGAACAGTAGTGGAGCGGGTAGAAAGTTTTAAGTTCCTCGGCGTACACATCACAGACAAACTGAATTGGTCCACCCACACAGACAGCATCGTGAAGAAGGCGCAGTAGCGCCTCTTCAACCTCAGGAGGCTGAAGAAAGCACTCACAAACTTCTACAGATGCACAATCGAGAGCATCCTGTCGGGCTGTATCACCGCCTGGTACGGCAACTGCTCCGCCCACAACCGTAAGGCTCTCCAGAGGGTAGTGAGGTCTGCACAACGCATCACCGGGGCAAACTACCTGCCCTCCAGGACACCTACACCACCCGATGTCACAGGAAGGCCATAAAGATCATCAAGGACAACAACCACCCGAGCCACTGCCTGTTCACCCCGCTATCATCCAGAAGGCGAGGTCAGTACAGGTGCATCAAAGCTGGGACCGAGAGACTGAAAAACAGCTTCTATCTCAAGGCCATCAGACTGTTAAACAGCCACCACTAACATTGAGTGGCTGCTGCCAACACACTGACTCAACTCCAACCACTTTAATAATGGGAATTGATGTAAAATATATCACTAGCCACTTTAAACAATGCTACTTAATATAATGTTTACATACCCTACATTATTTATCTCATATGTATACGTATAAACTGTACTCTATCTCATCTACTTCATCTTTATGTAATACATGTATCACTAGCCACTTTAAACTATGCCACTTTGTTTACATACTTATCTCATATGTATATACTGTACTCGATACCATCTACTGCATCTTTCCTATGCCGCTCTGTACCATCACTCATTCATATATCGTTATGTACATATTCTTTATCCCTTTACACTTGTGTGTATAAGGTAGTAGTTTTGGAATTGTTAGCTAGATTACTCGTTGGTTATTACTGCATTGTCGGAACTAGAAGCACAAGCATTTCGCAACACTCGCATTAACATCTGCTAACCATGTGTATGTGACAAATAAGATTTGATTTGATTTGACCTCATCCCGACAGTAGAGGATGCCTGGTTATTCTTTTAAAGTGCCTTCCTCACCACCTTAAATAGGCATGCCCCGTTCAAAAAATGTAGAACCAGGAATAGATATAGCCCTTGGTTCACTCCAGACCTGTCTGCCCTTGACCAGCACAAAAACATCCTGTGGCGTTCTGCATTAGCATCGAATAGCCCCCGTGATATGCAACTTTTCAGGGAGGTTAGGAACCAATATACACAGGCAGTTAGGAAAGCTAAGGCTAGCTTTTTTAAACAGACATTTGCATCCTGCAATACAAACTCAAAAAAGTTCTGGGACACTGTAAAGTCCATGGAGAATAAGAGCACCTCATCCCAGCTACCCACTGCTCTGAGGCTAGGAAACACTGTTACAACCGACAAATCCACAATAATTGAGAATTTCAATAAGCATTTTTCTATGGCTGGCCATGCTTTCCACCTGGCTACCCCTACCCCAGTCAACTGCCCGGCACCCTCCACAGCAACCCGCCCAAGCCCCCACCATTTCTCCTTCACCCATATCCAGATAGCTGATGTTCTGAAAGAGCTGCAAAATCTGGACCCCTACAAATCAGCCGGGCTAGACAATCTGGACCCTCTCTTTCTAAAATTATCTCCAGAAATTGTTGTAACCCCTATTACTAGCCTGTTCAACCTCTCTTTCGTATCGTCTGAGATTCCCAAAGATTGGAAAGCTGCCATGGTCATCCCCCTCTTCAAAGGGGGAGACACTCTAGACCCAAACTGCTACAGACCTATATCTATCCTATCCTGCATCTCTAAGGTCTTCGAAAGCCAAGTCAACAAACAGATTACCGACCATTTTGAATCACATCGTACCTTCTCCGCTATGCAATCTGGTTTCCGAGCTGGTCATGGGTGCACCTCAGCCACGCTCAAGGTCCTTAACAATATCATAACCACCAATGATAAGAGACATTACTGTGCAGCTGTATTCATTGACCTGGCCAAGGCTTTCGACTCTGTCAATCACAACATTCTTATTGGCAGACTCAACAGCAATGATTGCCTCGCCTGGTTCACCAACTACTTCTCTGATAGAGCTCAGTGTGTCAAATCGGAGGGCCTGTTGTCCGGACCTCTGGCAGAGTCTATGGGGGTGCCACAGGGTTCAATTCTCAGGCCGACTCTCTTCTCTGTATACATCAATGATGTCGCTCTTGCTGTTGGTGATTCTCTAATCCACCTCTATGCAGACGACACCATTCTGTATACTTCTGGCCCTTCTTTGGACACTGTGTTAACTAACCTCCAGACGAGCTTCAATGCCATACAACTCTCCCTCCATGGCTTCCAACTGCTCTTAAATGCAAATAAAACTAAATGCATGCTATTCAACCGATCATTGCCCGCACCTGCCCGCCCATCCAGCATCACTACTCTGGACGGCTCTGACTTAGAATACGTGGATAACTACAAATACCTAGGTGTCTGGCTACACTGTAAACTCTCCTTCCAGACTCATACTAAGCATCTCCAATCAAAAACTGTATATATTCTACTGTATTATTTACTGTATGTTTTGTTCATTCCATGTGTAACTGTGTTGTTGTATGTGTCGAACTGCTATGCTTTATCTTGGCCAGATCGCAGTTGCAAATGAGAACTTGTTCTCAACTAAGTTACCTGGTTAAATAAAGGTGAAATAAAAATAAAAAAAATAAATGAACATTATTTAAAAACATATACATTCCGTTCTCAGCATCAACAAAACTCTCTATCCTCTATCTTGTTAAGTTTGTTCAGATATGTGTCCGCGCCCACTAATTGGCAACACCTCTTAATGAGTAATTTCCTTTGAAATAGGGTCTGATTGAATAGACAAAAATAATTAAAAGCTTTTTATGAGTAACCAAAAAACATGGCACGCTAGCTACATCCTGTTGGTGCGGTGGACTAATTCCATGGATATAGAGCAGAAGATCATAGGTTAAAATCTCACTAATGCCACAATAAAAAATGATGTGTTTGCATGATTCATGCCTAAACAAATTAATTTCCATGTGTCCTATCTGTGATTGGAGTTCAAAACAGTAACTTAAGCTAGCAGCGTTATTAGAAGTCTTATTGAATGAAAGATGTTCTCAGAACATTATTTAATTACCTTCAAATAACCTATCATTTACATTAATAAAACCTCCCAGCAAAAATGCCAAGGAATGACAGAAAAACTTTATCAGAACCTCCCTGCAACCTAAAAATGAACGTTCCCAAAACAGGTTACATTTTTACTTCTGTTCTCAAAATGTTTTAAAGTTCAGGGAACGTATGTCTTTGTTCCCAGAATCAAATGGGAAAACAAAAGAGTACTTTCCAAAGAACCAGAGGTGCTAGCTGGGATTCCTCTTTTATCTCTTTTTTATAAACAATTGCTTTTTCATTCTGTTGCATCCTACATGTAGTTATTTTAATTTCTCTGTTTATCAGTAGGAAGCCGAAATAGGCTTTTATCAGCTCACAGTTGTGTTTTCATTTAAAAACATTATTATTTGATATGATATTGTTATTTACTTTTTACAAAGATCAGTCCTTTCAACCTTGATTGGAGAGCTGCTATTTCCACAGGTGTCCACTGACCAACTAATCAACCATTACATCATTGTCTGGGTCCCTGTACTGATAGACTGTCTATGCACACTCACAGGACTCTGCACATTCACGCACACTGACACTCCAACACACACATAACATGCACACATATTTATACTGACTATACACACGCATACACTCACATACAATCTTAATTTACACTGCTGCTACTCTATCATCCATCCTGATGCCTAGTCACCTTACCCCTTACCCCTCTATTACTCCAGTATCCCTGCACAATGTAAATAGGGTATTGGAACTGACCCTGTATATAGCTTCTTACTTTCTTCTGTTCTTCTTATTTCTTAGTACTACATCAATATTGATCAATACATTGATGGGTTTAGAGCTTGCATGAAAGACATTTTACTGTACTTGTGCATGTACTTGAAACTTTCTGACAGAGAAGCGCCACTCCTAGCCCCTCTCACCAGAGGAGGACAAGACTCAGCCAGAGTAGTATGATTACTGGAGACCCAGACTGCACTTGGCCTTGAGCATGGGGCAAACAGCCCAGTCTCTGCCTGCACTCTGCAGCACAAATTATACACATCCATAAAGTCAGATAAACACGAGGCACATATTCAAACACGTGCGAGCATGCACACACATTTATGAATAACCTCATTTGAAAGACCATACAGAGTAACTTCACAAAGACTAAAGATTTGGTTGCAGTGGCACAGCCTGGGGTGAAAAAAAGTGCAGCATATACAGTTTAGGAGAGTGTAATCGCAACCTGTATAGGGGATGGAGGGTCACTAGCCATCGGAGGGGCCATAAAGGAAACTCTGCAGATTGTTTTGTGATGACATTTTAATCATGTCACACTCCCAACTGCATTTAGATCTTATCCATTTACTATTCATTCAGTTCTTTCCTATATCTCCCTCAGCATGTATTATTCAGAGGTCATTAAAACGGTCTAATGGTGCCATAATAGGCTCCTCGTGTAGAAGAAAGGGTTCCAAAGGCATTCTTTCCATAGGATAACCCTTTTTGGTTCCAAGTAGAAACCTTTTTGGTTCCGGGTAGAACTCTTTTGGTTTCCACGTAGAACCCTTTGTGGAAAGGGGTTATACATGGAACTCAAAAGGGTTCTACCTGGAATCAAAAGGGTTCTTCAAAGGGTTTACATATGGGGATAGTCAAAGAACTGTTTCAGGTTCTAGATAGAACCTTCTTTTCTAAGAATGTACATTATGGGACTGATGTGAAGCAATCTGCATGCACATCATCAGCCACACTGACTGTATGTTCTCCTTTATTGTCTTTGTATGAAAAGTAGCATGTACCTTCTTCCAGTTACAACACATTGCCTTGCTGAAGTAAGACCCCTGTAGAGATCTGGAGACAGTTCAGTTGAACTAGTCACAAGTTGATTAACACATACTGTTAGCCTGGTTCAGTCAATAAAGTCAAGTGAGTGTATCAAGTATATGACGGCTCACTCTTCACATTCACAGATCATGCTATGGCAAAAGCATGTGCCAAGAGATGGTGGTGAAACATAACTCTTAAATGACCTGTTGCTGCAGCAGATGGCAGGCTTTGTCATTAACCCAAATGCAGGGAATTAACATGGCTTCCTGATTAGACATTCATCATGGATGTTCATGACTAATGGCTGTGTAATTAATTTGTTCCTCCGTCCTGCGAGGACAGATAAAAGGCCAACAAAGGCAGATCGAGCTTGTGGATATCTTCCTGTGTTAAAGTGATATATTAAAATATAACAAATTCATCAATTATTGAACCCAGGCAGAGAGGAGCTAATGAGGGATGTGTGATTTCCTAATTGCCGCTCATTAGGCTGCTTTTAAACTAAAATACAGGCACATCAGTATTAAACCTTTTGGTTGTTATCTTCTTTCTTTCAATGGAATTGTCTTACTATCTGTTATGTGATGTTTTTGAAACGAGTAAAAGGAAATGATGAATAAATAAATGGCTCTGGTTCCTCTAGTGAGGTTGAGAAGATGGTTTCACACACATATGACGATATGTCAAGACAATCAATTGACACGGTCCTTTGATTAATCTCATGCCTAGGAAATCTCAGCCGTCCATGTAGCATTCGAGGAGGTCAGAGGAATGTGTTATCATGAGATAAGTGGGACTTCGAGATCCTGTCAGTCTCACATGTCATTGTCCATGACGTACAGATAATCCATGTTATAACTTTTCTACTATTGTCAGTGGAAATGTATAAAAATCATTTTGCTTGATACTGTAATCAGGATTCTGAAGGAGTTCTCCCTCACGAACTGTTCAAACGGAGTCCATTACCTGATCAGTTATTAATGGATGTCACGTCCTGACCATAGAAAGACCTTATTTTCTATGGTAAAGTATGTCAGGGCGTGACTCGGGGGTTTTCTAGTTATTATTTTCTATGTTGGGTTCTAGTTTCGTTTTTCTATGTTGGTGTTTGGTATGATTCCCAATTAGAGGCAGCTGGCTATCGTTGTCTCTAATTGGGGATCATATTTAAGTAGCATTTTTTCCACCTGTGTGTATGGGATATTGTTTTGAGTTAGTGTATGTTACACCTCTTAGTTACAGTTCGTTGTGTGTTTCGTTCTTTGTTGTTTTGTGCGTTTCTAATAAATATGTGGAAACCATATCGCGCTGCAGCTTGGTCCGATAATTATTCCAGCGAGCTTGACAATGGAGACGTATTAATGTTAGATATGTGTTTAGTGGATTGCTGAATTGGCTGTGTGCCATCAGGGTGTGAATCAAGCAGCTGAGAAGAGATGTCTTCTTCTTTTCACCGCCGATTGGTACCTAATTGGGCAAAGGGTACTGGGAAGACGATAGGGCTCTAATCAATAAGTTCCAAGGATCAATTAAGTGCCAAGGAAAATAAACAAAGTCCCCTCCAGACATGCAGATGTCCAAGTCAGTTCTCTCCAAGTGTGAACTATATCAAATCAATTCACATTTGATTTGGGGGGATCTTAGAAATGTTTGGGGGATCTTAGAATTTTTTTTGTTTTTAAAGAAAAGCACATTTTTGGTCCATTAAAATAACATCAAATTGATCAGAAATACAGTGTAGACATTGTTAATGTTGTAAATGACTATGGGAGCTGATTTTTTTATGGAATACCTACATAGGCGTACAGAGGCCCATTATCAGCAAACATCAATCCTGTGTTCCAATGGCACGTTGTGTTAGCTAATCCAAGTTTATAATTTAAAAGGCTAATTGATCATTAGAAAACCCTTTTTCAATTATGCTAGCACAGCTGAAAACTTTGTGCTGATTAAAGAAGCAATAAAACTGGCCTTCTTTAGACTAGTTGAGTATCTGGAGCGTCAGCATTTGTGGGTTCGATTACAGGCTCAAAATGGCCAGAAACAAAGAACTTTCTTCTGAAACTCGTCAGTCTATTCTTGTTCTGAGAAATGAAGGCTATTCCATGCGAGAAATTGCCAAGAAGCTGAAGATCTCGTACAACACTCCCTTCACAGAACAGCGCAAACTGGCTCTAACCAGAATCCGGGATGCTGGCCTTCTAGGCAGAGTTGCAAAGAAAAAGCCATATCTCAGACTGGTTAATAAGAATAAAAGATGGGCAAAATAACATAGACACAGGACAGAGGATCTCAGGAGTGATGGTATCTGATAATGGGCCTATGTAGATGTTCCATTAAAAAATCTGCCGTTTCCAGTGACAATAGTCATTTACAACATTAAAAATGTCTACACTTGTCACGCCTTGACCTTAGAGATCCTTTTCATTCTCTATTTGGTTAGGTCAGGGTGTGACTAGGGTGGGCAATCTATGTTTTCTATTTCTTTGTTGGCCGGGTATGGTTCCCAATCAGAGGCTATCGTTGTCTCTGATTGGGGATCATACTTAGGCAGCCTTTTTCCACCTGGAGAGTTGGTACTGTGCTGTTTAGCCCTACTAGACGTTACGTATTTGTTGTTTTTTCGGTGTTCATTTAAAACTTCTTGAGTGTAGGGGGCAGTATTTTCGTTTTTGGCTAAAAAACATACCAATTTGAAACTGCCTATTTCTCAGGCCCAGAAACTAGAATATGCATATAATTGTCAGATTAGGATAGAAAACACTCTAAAGTTTCATAAACTGTCAAAATATTGTCTGTGAGTATAACAGAACTGATATTGCAGGAGAAAACCTGAGGAGAAATCCAACAAGGAAGTGCTGTTTTTCCTGAAAGCTCTCAGTTCCATTGGATGCCTTGCCTCCATTTAAAGGGATATCAACCAGATTCCTTTTCCTATGGCTTCCTCAAGCTGTGAAGAGTCTTTAGACATAGTTTCAGGCTTTTATTTTGAAAAATGAGCGAGAGAGAACCCATCGCGTCAGTGGAAAGCTGGGTGTTAGCAGAGTTTTTAATGCGCAACGGCCATTTTCTCTCTCTCGCCTATGGAAGAAGCTACATTCCGGTTGACATATTATCGATTATATATTGTTAAAACAACCTGAGGATTGATTATAAAAAACATTTGACTCTTTCTACGCACTTTACGGATACTATTTGGAATTTTCGTCTGCGATGTCGTGACCACTCGCGCCTGTGGATTTCTGAACATAATGCGCCAAACAAATGGAGGTATTTTGGATATAAAAATAATCTTTATGGAACATTTATTTTGTAACTGGGAGTCTCGTGAGTGCAAACATTCAAAGATCATCAAAGGTAAGCGATTTAATTTATTGCTTTTCTGGCTTTCGTGACCAATCTACTTGGCTGCTAGCTGTTTGTAATATGTTGTCTACTGGGAGAGATGTTCTTACATAAACGCTTGTTATGCTTTCGCCGAAAAGCTTTATTGAAATATGACACGCCAGGTGGATTAACAACAAGCTAAGCTGTGTTTCACTATATTGCACTTGTGATTTCATGAAAATGAAATATTTTTAGTAATTTAATTTGAATTTGGCGCTGTGCAATTCAGCAGATGTTGATGAAAATGATCCCGCTAACGGGATGGGTGCGTCAAGAAGTTAATTTAATAAATTAAGATGTACGCCTAGCACGCTGCATCTTGGTCCGATCCTTCCATCGACGAGCATAACAATACTATATTTCTGATCAATTTGATGTTATTCTAATGGACAAAAAATGTGCTTTTATTTCAAAAACAAGGACATTTCTAAGTGATCCCAAACTTTTGAACGGTAGTGTACACATGGTTAGCAGATGTTAATGCGTGCAAAATTAATGTAGCAAAATTCTTGTGATTCTAGTTCCTACAGTGCAGTAATATCTAACAAGTGATCTAGCAATTCCACAATAATACACACAAATCTAAAGGGATGGAATAAGACTGAGCGGCATAGGCAAGATGCAATAGATGGTATAAAATACAGTATATACATATGAGATGAATATGTAAGATTTGTAAATATTATTAAAGTTGCATTATTAAAGTGACTAGTGATCATTTTGTTAAAGTGGCCAATGATTATGAGTCTGTATGTAGGGAGCAGCCTCTTTGTGTTAGTGATGGCTGTTTAACAGCCTGATGGCATTGAGAAAGAAACTGTTTTTCAGTCTATCGGTCACAGCTTTGATGCACCTGTACTGACCTCGCCTTCTGGATGGTAGCGGGGTGAACAGGCAGTGGCTCGGGTGGTTGTTATCCTTGATGATCTTTTTGGCCTTCCTGTGACATCGGGTGCTGTAGGTGTCCTGGAGGGCAGGTGGTTTGCCCCCGGTGATGTGTTGTTTAAACCGCACCACCCTCTGAAGAGCCTTGCAGTTGTGGATGGTGCAGTTGCCATACCAGACGGTGATAGAACCCGATAGGATGCTCTCAATTGTGCATCTGTAAAAGTTTGTGAGGGTTTTAGGGGACAAGCCACATTTTTTATCAATGACCACTCAGATGAGTGGCATCTCCGCCATCATGTTGTCAACAAGGCCGAAGCTGGTCATGAAAGTGCAAACGCTATCCCTCTAATTTATCTCTCCATCAGGGATGCATGCCTGGTACAGGCAACCTGGATGTGAAAACATCCTGACAGGTGGAAAAGAGCTCTAAGGAGACCCTTCATGTTCAATAGCCAGACCCTCATGGAAGGCTGGTCTCATAGGGGCATTTGGAAAGTCTGCCTGAAATGAGAAACATGTTCCTGGATCTCTACCATTCTCTCTCTCTCTCTCTCCATCTCTATGAGTCTTTCAGCCTCAGTGTATCTTGCCTGCCAGACTTTATGGAATATATTCAGTATTCAGAGACAAGGAGCCGACAAAATGAAGTAGGTTGTTTCATAGAACTTCTTGGTAACCTGCCTCAAGGTATAGACACCTCGAAGTTAAATTGTTTGTTTTATTTTGACATGGGCTCAATTTGTGTGTTTCTTTTCAAGTTCAGATTGTTTTGTTTCTCTGAGCAGCATTTGTTTGGTTCAGAGACCAAGAGTTGTGCTTGTTTATATGTTGTTTGGTGAATGAACCCTACATAAAGATATGCATTTGTGTGCATGCAAGTGTTTGTCTGTGCGTGTCTGTATCTAGTTGTAGCCTATAAACAGCTGTTTTCCCCTCTCTACCCATGACAGTGACAGATTTCTGTGTGACTCCTGCAGGTGATCTCCACAGCCTCGCAACTCATCACTACCATGTCACACAGCTAACACTCAGTCTCATCAGGTATTCATGGCAGCATGCTGGACATTAGTGCCGTGTGAAGACTCACAGTGCTTCTACTCCTATGGATCCTCACTAATTGGTGTGTAGGAGACTCTATTTGCTTAATGAATCTCCTCCAGCCCATTTGATAGCCCAGCCCAAGTCATGAATGAGCGATATGGGGGATATAATTCACCCTTTTGTGTAAGGACCGATGCCAGAGAAGAGAAGCAGGTATGGGGAGTTGAACATTTAATGAGGAACAGACATGGAACAAGACAGGAAAAGCTTCAGCACACGGGTAACACAACGACATATGAACATTAATGCTGAAGCCGGGAACAGAGCGGGGGAACAGACAGATATAGGGGAGGTAATGACAGAGGTGATTGAGTCTAGTAATTGCTGATGCGCATTACAGTCAAAGACAGGTGTGCGTAATGATGGTGGCAGGAGTGTGTAATGCTGGGGAGCCTGGTGCGGGGGAAGAGCGGGAGCAGGCATGACACTTTTGACAGAGATTTAGAGACTACAAAAATACTTCAAGGATTTCTCTTGTACTCTGATCATTTAATTACAGTGTTTGTGTCAGTGTCGGTGGGGATGCTCATATGTGGCCATGGGTCAGGCTGGACATTCAACTAGTATTCCTGTCACATCCACACCTTGAGGAGGCCATTAACCACTGAGAGTGACACAGTGGTAGGCTGTCTCTGTCGAGTCATTGGACGGCTGTGTGTGACAATCAATCATGGTAATAGGCACAACAGACTGACAGATGCTTGATGGGTGTTGAAACTAAATACGCTGTCATTGGGCCAGGAAAGAGAGCCAAGCTTAATTAACCAGCCTCCCCAAAGAGTCAGAGCTAAATTCACTTCTCCCTGGTTCCTGCTATGCTTGTCTGTTTTCTGATGGACTTTAGGAATATATTCCTGGACGGTTAGCTAATATCTCTATTTCCTCCAGTGCGTTTTATTCGCCGTGTTTTATGTTGTTTTCACATTTTAAGTGTTTTAATGAGTTAGGGAAGGCAAAGTTTGCACACCTTGAAGTGTTTGGTGAAGCATACTGAATAATTGAAAACAGAAACTCCTGCACACTGGCTGGCATCACTTTAAAACAATGTTTTGGTCAGTAAACCTTCATAAGGGTTTACAAGTGTTAGTGTTTCAAGTTTAATGAGAACATACAGAACTGTGGGCCAAATTCAATTCGTCCTGGGGTCGGCTATGTCCTGGATAAGCCATGTTATGCTTGTTGCACATTTCGAAACATGTAGCTCGCCAAAACAATGTCTACAGGGTGAAACAAAAAAACATGAACAGCAAGTCAATATAAACCTGCTTTCTCGTAACACAGCAAAAACCGTCATCAACTTTATAATGTTATAGGTTACAGCTTTTAATTGGCCTATGGGTTAGTGTTGAGCAACTGAGAGTGTTGGCCTCTGACAGATACTACTCTACACAAGGTCATGTATAATGGCTTTACCTTTTTTTACCTTTCGGTCTGCATATTGGGACATCTTGGCATGAACGTTCTCTTAAGAATGTGGCTTCCTGCACAAAACAGGAACTTGTGCATAAAGCGTTAGCCCTTGGGGATCTTGTCTGCCACTAAAGTCAATTATGTAGCAGTAATGCACTACGTAGGGTTGCATTCCCCAGGCAATCAGTCATTGTCCTCATGAACCGGTTGCGCTGTCAGCCTCATCCTACTCCTCTCCAATCCCATTATATTCCAGCCTAGGTGGGGATCAGGGGAGTCTGCTGATGGGAGGATGGCCAATGAAAATGGCTGGAATGTAGCGAATGGAATGACATCAAATACATAGTAACCATGTGTGTCACGCCCTGACCTTAGAGAGCCTTTTTATGTCTCTATTTGGTTTGATCAAGGTGTGATTTGGGTGGGCATTCTCTGTGTTTTATTTCTTTGTGTTTGGCCGAGTGTGCTTCCCAATCAGAGGCAGCTGTCTATCATTGTCTCTGGTACGTACAAGGTTGTACGTTTTGTTGGTTCTCTTTCTTGTTTTTCTGGTTAGGCAAGGGACCCTGGGCGCATGCTGGAGAATATCGCCGTCCTAAGGAGGAAAGAGAAGCAGCAAAAGCGGAACGGCGAAGATACGAGGAGTTGGCACGGCGAAGCATGCATGAGAGGCAGCCTGGGGGGTGGCACACGGGGTGATTGCCGGAGTCAGGCTATAGACCTGAGCCAACGGCCCAGTGCTTACCGTGGGGAGAGAGTGACTAGTCAGGCACCATGTTATGCAGCTCTTCTCAGTGTGTCTCCGGTGCGCATGCACAGCCCGGTACACTCTGTGCCAGCTCCTCGCATTTGTCGAGCTAGAGTGGGCATTCAGCTTGGACGGATTGTTCCGGCTCAGCACTCCTGGCCTCCGGTGCGTCTCTTCGGTCCAGGATATCCTGCGCTGGCTCTGCGCACTGTGTCTCCGGTGCGTCTCCACAGATCAGTACGTCCTGTTCCAGCACCCCGCAGTTGCCGGGCTAGGGTGAGTATCCAGCCAGGAAGGGTGGTGCCAGCTCTACGCTCCAGACCTCCAGTGATGATCCATGGCCCGGAGCCTGCAGTGAGGATCCATGGCACTAAGCCTCCAACGACGGTCCTCAGTCCGGAGCCTCCAGCGACGGGCCCCAGGCCGGAGCCTCCAGCGACGGGCCCCAGTCCGGGGCCTGCAGTGAGGGTCCCCAACCCAGGGCCTACAACGCGGGCCACCAGTCTGGGGTCGGCGATGAGGGGGGTACTGTCACGCCCTAACCTTAGAGAGCCTTTTTATGTCTCTATTTGGTTTCGTCAGGGTGTGATTTGGGTGGGCATTCTATGTGTTGTATTTCTTTGTGTTTGGCCAAGTGTAGTTCCCAATCAGAGGCAGCTGTCTATCATTGTCTCTGATTGGGAATCATACTTTGGTAGCCTTGGGATCTTGTCCTTGTATTGTTGCTGTTGAGCCCTACAAGGCTGTACGTTTCGTTGGTTCTCACTTTCTTGTTTTTCTGGTTATCATTTAAAGAATATGATTAACCTACCCCACGCTGCATCTTGGTCTAATTCCACCAACGAAGGTCGTTACAATCTGTTTGATACCATTCCACCAATTCTGCTTCAGAATTTACCATGAGCCTGTCCTCCCCAATTAAGGTGCCAAGCACTCATGGTGGATTTCCTCAAACCACCATGCCTTCACAAGGGTGTAATAAGCAGCATATAAAAAGCCATGTCATCTCATGGCCGCTTAAATTAGCATTAAAATTGTTATGTTCTTCCTCAAGAATATGTGACCCGTTTCAGGAAACTAGTTGTATGTCAGGATGCAGGAATGCCTTCTCGAACATGTGAACTTCATGATCCTTAATAACAAACGTTTATGCCATCTGTAAATACGAATAAAGTTGTTAAATTACGAGGTTTAGCCAAAGAAAAGTCAGGAACCTTCCTGATAGCCATGATTGGCTGGGATAATTAGTGGGCTGGACATGAGATGAGTTTCAGATTGGTCTGCGGTGTACCATCTTGTGTCTCTAAAATGAGCTGCTCGTTATGTGTACATAATCTTTTCCACAGCAGTTTCTTTTCTTCAAAAGATATAATGTTAGCCATAGAGAACTGAAAATATTTCTGCCCTGAATTTATCAGACGCTATCGACAAAGGTCAGTGGGTAAAAGTTGTGATGAACTACTTTCTGGAGGACGATGATGCCATGCTGACGCTCTCTGACTCTGAAAATGAATCAGTCGATGAGCAAATCCCTGATTTAGGTAAAAACATTTATTGAAAAATACATTGTAGAGTCTTCTGATGACAGTGATGGGGAAGAAACGGCGATCAAACACGGAAGTGTTTGAACAGTGTGTAACGTTAGTGACGTTAGTGATGTTTTCTCAGAATGCCATGTCGCATTGCTAGTTAACTAATGTTAGTTAGCTAACATTGAACCTAAGGTTAACTTTAGCTAGCTATGACAATCGGTTTGTATTGCTAGTACTCTATGGCTTGGGATTATAGTTCATTGTTTAGCTAGCTAACATTAACGTTACATGTCTAAACAAAAGACCCGAAGTTAAAGCTTGCTGTTAACTAGCTAACGTTAGCTGAGGTTGGATGGCTGGTCATCCCTACTGCATCTGAGTGTTGGGAGTGTGCCACTGGCTATCCGTCAACAATAGAAAAATAAAAACAATTGTGCTATCTGGTTTAATATAAGGAATTTGAAATGATTTCTACTTTTACTCAAGTATGACAATAGAGTACCTTTTCCACCACTGGATGTGGCTGGGGGTTATAGCATTTCTTTCACATAACCCATCAATTTAGACAAGTGTGTCTGGCTAAGGGTCATCTAATATTTATGAAATATTTTTATCTGGACACTTTTAGTTTTCCTTATTGTAGGCTACTACCACTCTTTAGGATGTTTTTAACATAAATCTTCAATAATGTTTCAACCGGAGAATTCCTTTAGAATTTCATTTTCCTTTAGAAAGGAAAAGGAACGCAGCTACCTCTCATGGACACGCGCCTGACTGAGCTCATGGCATTCTACCAGACCTCTTACTCAATCAGCTCTTATTCTCTCCTCCTTCACAGTAGAAGCCTGAAACAAGGTTCTAAAGACTGTTGACATCTAGTGGAAGCCTTAGGAAGTGCAATAGGACCCCATAAACACAGTATATTGGATAGGCAAAGACTTGAAAACCTATAAACTCAGATTTCCCACTTCCTGGTTGGATTTGTTCTCAGGTTTTTGCCTGCCATATGAGTTCTCCGCTGTCAATGTATCTTTGTTACTGTGTAGATACTGTGTAGAAGACATGAATAACAATTATTTTAGCTAGCAAATATAGCTAGCAAGCATAACTTAACCAAGCTAACGAAAATACACACATTCTCAGGTAGATTTTGTCAACTTTACATCATTTTACGGAGTAACTAGCTAGCTACAGTTAATAGTTAAATTAGCTAGCTAATGATTGTAGCTAGCTAACGTTATATCTGTCACTGACTTGGTACTCACCTTCTTGGTTGTCTATGTAGCTTCCTAAATACATCTTGAACCACTTTTAATTCTTGCTAGCTGGAGTCTGAGGCTGATTTAACAATTCAATGTACATCATTAATATTAATTTGAGGCAAGTCCTGAAGACAACTAGTAAAAAACTGTGACATAGTGGTAGTAACGTTATATCGTAGATAACCAGTAGACTGACCGGAAATTGCCACACCGATAGGAAGTGCGTTTAGAACGTTCGATCATGGTGTTAAGGTTTTCTTCCGATGAAGGAGAGGCGGACCAAAATGCAGCGTGGTTATCTTCATACATCTTTAATAAAGATAATAACGAACAATACAAAACAGTAGACGTAACGTGAAAAAAAAAACCAGCCCTATTTGGTGCAAACAGAGACAGAGACAGGAACAATCACCCACAAAACACTCAAAGAATATGGCTGCCATATGGTTCCCAATCAGAGACAACGATAAACACCTGCCTCTGATTGAGAACCACTCCAGGCAACCATATACTTTTCTAGACAACCTCACTAACCACAATCCCATAACCTACAAAAAAAACCTAGACAAAAACACACCACATAAATAACCCATGTCACACCCTGGCCTGACCAAAATAATAAAGAAAACACAAAATACTAAGAACAGGGCGTGACACATGGAATGTGCATATGGGCTATTTGGAATATTTTGTGTATGTCCATTACATGAAATCCAAATAAAAATCCATTTAAATTACAGGTTGTAATGCAACAAAATAGGAAAAAATGGCAAGGGGGATGAATCATTTTGCAAGGCACTGTAGATGCAAAGATAACAACACACAGTTCATACACATAATGTTAGCTAATAAGCCAGCCATTTAATGTCAGCTAGCTAGCTAACAGCAAGCTTTAACCATTATCTTACAGTCTTTTGTTTAGACATGTAGCTAGCCAGCTAAACAATTAACCATAATCCCAATCCATAGAGTTCTACTAGCAATACAAACCGATTGTCATAGCTAGCTAACGTTAACCAAATAGGTTCAATGTTAGCGAGCAAGCCATCCATCGAACTTCAGCTAGCTAGCTAACAGCAAGCTTTAACTTGCAATGAGAACAACTTTCTACCAAAATTCGAAACGTATAATATCTGAAACTGTAGCTAGACTCTTACCCATATACATGGATGAAAGCTTCACGGCAGATTGCAACCCATTTCATTAAATAAGACGTCCCGTGTCGTTTCCGTTTAGCTTGCACAGACATTCCACTGATTTCAAAACTTGGTCAACTTCTTCCGTGACAACAATACTGTTGATCGCCATTTCTTCCCCATCACTGTTATCAGAAGACTCTTCAATTAAAATGTTTTTACCTAAATCAGGGATTTGTTCATCGTCTGATTCATTTTCAGAGTCAGAGAGAGTCAGCATGGCACGATCATCCTCCAGAAAGTAGTCCCTCACAACTTTTTCCCACTGAATTTTGTCGATAGCGCCTGATAAATTCAGGGCAGAAATATTATTGAGAGCAGTAGCAACATATTTGCAGTTCTCCATGGCTAATGTTATTTCTTTTGAAAATAAACTGCAGTGGAAAGGATTATCTATGCATAACGAGCAGCTCATTTTAGAGACACAAGATGCTACTCTGCAGACCAATCTGAAACTCATCTCTCGGCATGTCCAGCCCACTCATTATCTCAGCCAATCAACTTTTTCTTTGGCTAAACCAACAAGGCTTGTAATTTAACAGATGGCACAAATGTTTGTTATTAAGGCATGTGAAAGTTCACATGTTTGAGAAAGGATTTCTGACAAAAAAAACACATTTTGATCAAAAAAAATGTTGAACTTCAAATGGCTCTCATGTGAAGTCGTGACTTATGTCATACGCCTAGTTTCCTGAAGCGGATCAAAAATATAAACGCAACATGTAAAGTGTTGGTTTCATGAGCTGAAATAAAATATCTTACAAATGTGTGCACAAATTTGTTTACATCCTTGTTAGTGAGCATTTCTCCTTTCCCAAGATAATCCATCCACCTGACAGGTGTGGCATATCAAGATGCTGATGTGTTTTATCACACAACACAATGCCACTGATGTCTCAAGTATGCTATTAGCATACTGACTGCAGGAATGTCCACCAGAACTGTTGCCAGAGATTTGAATGTTCATTTCTCTACCATTAGCCGCCACCAATGTTGTTTTAGAGAATTTTGCATTACATTCAACCGGCCTTACAACCGCAGACCACGTGTAACCATGCCAGCCAAGTACTTCCACATCCGGCTTCTTCACCTGCGGGATCTTCTGAGACCAGCCATCTGGACAGTTTATGAAACTGTGAGTTTGCACAACCAAAGAATTTCTGCACAAACTATCAGAAACCGTTTCAGGGACTCTCATCTGTGTACTTGTTGTCCTCACCAGGGTCTTGATCCGACTGCAGTTTGGCATCGTAACCGACTTCAGTGTGCAAACGCTCACCTTCAATAGTCGCTGGAGAAGTGTGCTCTTCATGGATGAATCCTGGTTTCAACTGTACTGGGCAGATGGCAAACCGCGTGTATGGCATTGTGTGGGTGAGTGGTTTGCTGATATCTTCACGGAAGAATCCCGGTTTCAACTGTACCGGGCAGATGGCAGACAGCAGTGTATGGCATTGTGTGGGAAAGTGGTTTGCTGATGTCAACGTTGTGAACAGAGTGCCCCATGGTGGCGGTGGGATTGTGATATGGGCAAACATAGGCTATGGACAACGAACAGAATCGCATTTTATTTTGGAATGCTCTGGATCGACGTGTATTCCCGCCAATGTCCAGCAACTTCGCACAGCCATTGAAGAGGAGTGGGATAACATTCCACAGACCACAATAAAAAGCCTGATCAACTCTATGCAAAAGAGATGTGTCGCACATGAGGCAAATGGTGGTCACACCAGATACTGACTGGTTTTCTGATCCACACCCCCACCTTTTTTTTAAGGTGTCTGTGACCAACAGACGCATATCTAGATTCCCAGTCATGTGAAATCCATGGATTAAGCCTAATGAATTTATTTCAATTGACTGATTTCCTTATATGAAGTGTAACTCTTAAAATTGTTGCATTGTTGCGTTCATATTTTTGTTCAGTGTACTTTCAAATGTTTTGTATGGAACTGTTTGGTTCACTGTGATCAATTCTGAGCAAAAACATAACCCCTACTAAGCTATTAGAACAGAGGAGAGTTTACAGTCCCAAATGTTTCTATGATCAATGCAGTGTGTTTCTGGAGTCTTGGTGCAGGGAAGCAGCAGAAGGAGGAAGCTGGCACAGGAGAACTATCAAAGAGAGTGCTGGGAGTCTGGTCACAGCTGTACTGCTTTGAGAGGTTGGATCAATACCATTTCTGAGAGCAATTTTACAGTTCTGTGGGTCAGTCACCTCTCAAGTAATGAAGCCGTTCACTTCTCAGCCATAGAGGAGAGGCATTGATGACAAGAGGTTACACACAAGAGTGATCTTTAAGATCTGCATTTCATAAATTGTATCAATACTTTACTTTGTTCTACGATTTTTGTATAGATGAGTGGCATTAAAAGGTGGGTTAGGGGTTGGGTACTGCGGCCAGAGGTTCGAAATTAAGTTAGTGTAACAGTTAAATGGTTTTAAGATTGGAATTAAAGATCAAAGCTTTACTCAAAGCACTGACATCAGCAGACAAAGCCAGTAAGTTGGAAGAGCTGCGGCACTAACAGCACATAACATATCCAGACTACGGTACTGTCATGACGTTGGCCTGTGTTCTACGATTTTTGTGAGATGGTTTATGTAAGGTTTATGACCCCCCCCCATAAATACCTTTCTCCCTTCCCTCTCTCTTGACTCTACAGAGGGACTCTTGAATAGCCTTTGTTAAACAGAGATTCTGGGAACATCAGAATGTGGGGGGAAATTAACCGTATTTTGGTAATCCAACCAGTTGAACATATGCGTTGGTACTTAATGAATATGATGTCAGTTCGGTTGTCATCTGAGACATTCTCATCAATGATAGGATGACATAAACGGTACAGTGGAAAGTCTACACATTATAGGTATCAGACTCACATGGAATTGTTGTGCATATAAAATGTTTGAATATAAAATTATTGGTGAAAAGATTAAATGGAATTTTAGCTTCCAGATGAGAAATTTGGGTTTTCATAAGGTTAGGGCTCTGCTCAATCAGTGGCCCGCCCCTGTGAAGAGACATGGGTTATAAAACTATGAAAACACACCCTTCTCCCTCCACTATATAAGCCCTTGACGAAAATGTAACCTCCTGTTCCGGGTACATTAGGATGACGATCCGATGTCAAAAGGGTTCAGATAATAACTACAGAACGAAGCCAACCTCAGCGTGAGTTTTGGTTGCGAATGGTATGAACTTTGAACTCTTATTCACTACCAAAGTGATACCTGCTAACTGTTGAGTTAGCAACAGTAGCTGCAAACGTGGGCTAGGAAAGAACAGACAGAGTATCCCGTCTACCACACAACGACGTTACTACAACATACCCAATTTACCACCAGAGACATTCTTCCAAGGACAAAGGACTCTGTTGGGCAACACAGCCTTCCATCTACCACCAACCTACCGAAGCGCAGCTCAGACTAAATATTTATTGCATTTCCTTTTCCAAATGGGCAGTAATTTAGAATGCATAAGATTCTGTAATTACGATAGAGTAGTTGCCTAGAGACATAGCTTCTCCCTTTGTTCTTCAGTCTTCCCGCTCTTTCACTCAAACCAAGCCCCCTTTCCTTCGGGTAACCAGCTATCATATTTGTTCTGTCCGCTAGGGACGTTTTCCTTTATGACATCATTTGTAATCAAGGTATGATTCATTCTGTGTATATGTAATTCTGTGTGATTAGTTAGGTATTTAGTAAATAAATAATTAAACCCAATTTTGTATTGCTGATTCAACTTGTTAGCCAGGGTACGTGAAGATAACCAAGAATTTACAAATTTCAGATGAGACTGAAATAAGGTGACGATTAATATTGACTGATATTGATGTAAAATATTACTAGGTCTTTAAGAGTTTATTCGGAAGATAACTGCTCTATAAATATTATTTTGTGGTGCCCCGACTTTCTAGTTAATTACATTTACATGATTAGCTCAATCAGGTAATATTAATTACAGAGAAAGGATTTTATAGAATAGAATGTCATATCACTTAATCCGGCATAGCCAAAGACACGACAGTATTGTTGACAGTAATGATGACTGGGTATGGGCCTCAGGAGTCAGGCTGGGAGTCATGGTCTCTCCTGGGAAGTTCAAGTGAGGGCACAGAGCAAACTTTTCTTCCGGCCAGGTAGCCGCTGTAGCAAATCTCAGCCAGTCAAGAGTTCAAGAGCAGAAATGAAGCCAGATGGTCATAATAATGTCAGACCAGATTTGAAAGCCAGTGTGAGTAAGATGCCCAAAGTTCCTTGTGGTTGATGAATACTGTTTCGACAATCAAACTTTTATTTTAATTTGATATTTTTACAAACTTTGTTGCTTGAAGGCTGGTTGTATGATTAGAATTGTTATGTGTTTTGCCCCTGTGAACATGTTTACCAACCTGTTCTGATTTACAGGTAAAGTCACATCACCCTGAATAAAGTTTGAATTCCCTCAGGGAATTTGGATGTCAGGTCCTTGTCATTGTCTATTACTGGAAGCCTGTCTAGTGTCTGTCACCCGGATGTCCATCAGAGTGTAACAGGACGTGACATGGCCATGAAATTGTCTGTCCTAGGGCGATGGAGATGAAAGATCATGTCATGGGACACTGAACATTTCAGTTACCAGGTGGACTGGCTGCAATGTAAGATTCCAATGTATGAGACTGTGGGGGGCATAAAAACATGCAATGAAAATAGATTTGCCTTATAAAATGATGCCAAGTATGGAGGAATGTATACCAGCACAAACATTCACTTAAAAGATGTATTGGAAAATGGTAATATCCTGCTCATCATGTGTAGTGCATGGGTCACCAAAATATATACACGTTAGAATATGATGTTTTTGAATAACTTGAGTCAGGTAAGATATGTGGATATGGATATTATTTGGAAGCTAACCAATCATTAAGAGGCAAGATAACCGCAACAGTAATCTCCCTGATGATTTCCCAAGTGTAATGTCCTCCGAGTGATAATCATATTGGACCTATTTTCTTATTCCATGTATCCAAGTCTTTCAAATACACACCCAATTTCATGGAAATTAAAGGGATGGGTGCCTTTTGAAATGTAAATTGGGTATGCAGATTTGGACTGAATCAAAGTCTGTCTCCCCAGCTGACATCGAGTGGAATAAGCTTTTCATGACCCATTACGCCTGTGCCAGTTGCAGACTACAGACTCATTAAGGATGGGTTACAAATCCAGGACAATTTTATTAGAGAGGAGGGAGCATCATAAACGTGACTTATGAAAACAAGCCACAAGCTTGAAAAGTTATTTTTCGGTCATAGGTGACAGGTATGGCCCAACAGAGATTCAAGCCCAGTGCCCCATGTGGAATACTAATGTTGACCCAACAGCTTTCTGTGGCTTTTGAGAAGCTTTAAAGAAGGCATCCTCCTGCTGTAAACCAAACTCAATGGGGTAAGCCTACAGGCTATCAAGGATGTCTTCAATCTGCCATACTGTTAATAAAAGTATTGTCTTTGTTTTGCAGACCTGGTGTGTTCCCTACAGGTTAAGTGACAGGCATCATAAAGCCATTGCCATTTGAAAATGTTTGTCTGTTAATTTTTTTATTGAATGCATGTATTCTATTTGCATTTGTGTCATGTCAATGACAAGAGACAATGAGATGCTGACATTTGATGTTGAATTTAATACAGAGACACTAATATCCATGAAACATAATCGCTTCATGAAGTTCATCCTCAATGTTCATTTGTCAATATATCGCATAATAGGAAATTATTAACATTCAAGGCCAGATTAGTCTCCTGAGGATGTTTGGACACTATGGTGAAAGGGCAAGTAAGGCTGATCTGTCCCTCATGTTAGACAGAAGTAGAGTGTTGGGAGGAATGTTATTGAAGCTAGCCACCCCAGACCCACATAAACCCCCAACCTCAGACCTGCCTTCTGCAGTCGTAACTGAACAGGAAATCAAATCATATTTTATTGGTCACATACACATGTTTAGCAGATGCTATTGCGGGTGTAAGGAAATGCTTGTGTTTCTGGCTCCGACAGTGCAGTAATATCTAACAAGTAATATCTAACAGTTTCACAACATATACCCAATAGACACAAATCCAAGTAAAGGAATGGAATTAAAAATATATAAATATATGGACGAGCAATGTCAGAGCGGCATAGACTAAGATGCAATAGAATAGAGTATATATATATGAGATGACTAATGCAAAATATGTAAACAATATTAAAGTGACTAGTGTTCCATTTATTAAAGTGGCCAGTGATTTCAAGTCTATGAATATAGGCAGCAGCCTCTGATGTGCTAGTGATGGCTATTTAACAGTCTGATGGCCTTGAGACAGAAGCTGTTTTTCAGTCTCTCGGTCCCAGCTTTGATGCACCTGTACTGACCTCACCTTCTGGTTGATTCACCCCTGTGAACAGGCAGTGACTCGGGTGGTTGTTGTCCTTGATGATCTTTTTGGCCTTCCTGTGACATTGGGTGCTGTAGATGTCCTGGAGGGCAGGTAGTTTTCCCCCGGTGATGCGATGGGCAGACCGCACCACCCTCTGGAGAGCCCTGTGGTTCTGGGCGGTGCAGTTGCCGTACCAGGCGGTGATACAGAATGCTCGCCATTGTGCATCTTTCAAAGTTTGTGAGGGTTTTAGGTGCCAAGCTAAACAAACACAGTCAATGTCGATGCGCTTCATTCCATTTCCATTGTGAAGAGATGCAGCAATAAATCTTATCCTGTTAAGGAAATCTCAATCTTCTTTTTATGCACTTAGTGCACTTGACTTGCTAAGATGTTTCCTAATGAATGGCCTGTGATTAATTTAGCAGGGCAAAGTCATCCGGCGATACTCACTGAGAGTGACGACGGTTGGTCGGTGTGACACTTGATATTCCAATCATGCCACTCTGTTTTCTTCTCCGTGATGTAGAGATATCTGAACTACACGACTGAATGCTTCCCTGCATCAATCTATCAGCAGATATGGCCTAACTGGGTTCTGGTCTGTGTGTGTACGTGTGAGCTTATTGGCACACACAACAGTAAAAGCCAGCTCAAACTATGGTTCTTCCACAAATTTTTCTAAGAATAATTATGTGAGAAATCAGTAGACCATATAGGCATTGTGACATGCCACAAGTTGATTATAAAGGCCAGTTGCCTCTTATGAATGTCAAACACAGAACTTTGATGATGGCGAAAGGTTCTTTCACTTTGGTCATTCTAATTCATCTTTGTTAGGTTTCAAGGTTTATAAATGAATGAAATAGACAGCTCATTGTTCAGAAAAGAAAAGGCCACTTCACTTTTAAGTTTGTCTCCCCCTCAAGTCGATGCGGAGTACGCATATCTCTAAAGAATGGCCTTCATTCAAAAGAAGCAGGTCCAATACTGTGTATAATACCTTAAGGTGTGGACATTAGGTATGTATCACCTCAGTATAGAGTGAGTAAATTAGGATAATTGCTATGAGAGTGTCTGAACTACGGCTGTAGCATCCCAAGCAGTATCAGAGTATAAATCACTTTTTAAAAAAGGATGTTCTCTGCCAACATCTTACCTCATGCTCATAAAACTTCACCAGTCTCAGTAGTCCAATAAAATTCCTCTCTAATTAGATGATAATATCTTCTTCTTTTATTTAAGACCTAGGCTAGATTACTTTTAAATGAAACCCTTGTGAACTGTGCTTGGAATAAATCCCTGTTGTTTTTAATTAATGCATTATTAATCTGTTATTATGAAATGAATTATTAAATGCTTAGTTTATAGGTTTTAACTTCATCTGTTTGTCAAATGATCTGATAACAAGAATTGCTTTGGCACTGTTTGAAGTTCAAATCAAATCAAATCAAATTTTATTTGTCACATACACATGGTTAGCAGATGTTAATGCGAGTGTAGCGAAATGCTTGTGCTTCTAGTTCCGACAATGCAGTAATAACGAACAAGTAATCTAACTAACAATTCCAAAAAACTACTGTCTTATACACAGTGTAAGGGGATAAAGAATATGTACATAAGGATATATGAATGAGTGATGGTACAGAGCAGCATAGGCAAGATACAGTAGATGATATTGAGTACAGTATATACATATGAGATGAGTATGTAAACCAAGTGGCATAGTTAAAGTGGCTAGTGATACATGTATTACATAAGGATGCAGTCGATGATATAGAGTACAGTATCTACGTATGCATATGAGATGAATAATGTAGGGTAAGTGACATTATATAAGGTAGCATTGTTTAAAGTGGCTAGTGATATATTTACATCATTTCCCATCAATTCCCATTATTAAAGTGGCTGGAGTAGAGTCAGTGTCATTGACAGTGTGTTGGCAGTTTGGCACAAAGTGAGGCACTGGACATAAAGATGTATGACCATTAAAGTTAGACCTTGGCCTCTTGACCTCTAGGTGCTCTATTCAGTCTGTATCACTTAAGCGTTACAGATTGCACAATATAAATGTAAAAGTAATTTCAGATTGAGCAGACAAATGCAGGGTTTACCGTGAATGCAGTCTCTGCTAACACGGGAACACTGACTTTAAATTTCAATCACGCTGTAACGCTGAACTTCTGCGATATGGATTGAATAGAGCCTTAGGACTCTGCACATTACTCTTCTAAGTCTAGTCATTACCCAACAACGGAGGATGAGGATTCTTGAGAGAGTTAACCATCAGGGCACTCAATCAACCGGCCCCTCCCTTATTTCCAAACGGCTTCCAGAACATCCCAATAAGTCTGTGCCATGGAAGGTATACCAGAAGTAGGTCAGGTAAAATCTCTACTCTGTACTAATGAATTCCCTCAGCATTGAGTTACCGTTACCGTTATAGACGTGTACAATTTAAATGACTGGGCTAAAGCACGATGGGGAGCCGTAGTTAATGCAGAGACAATCTACAGGGAGACAGAGGACAGGAGATTACCAGAAGAGAGGCACTCTAAGAAACTAATCTGCCGCTGCATGCCAGACAAGCCTTGTGATACCTGGTGAATAGGCACAGAGGGAACGAATGTGCATTGAGGAGATTAATATTGCAGTCCCAAGGAAAGCCAAGACTGTTCATGAGCAGTATTTTAATAGCCCACATATATCCCAATTCAGGCAGCTGCTATCCAGTTATAAATCTTCTGCCTTGGCCAAAACAACGTCACATCTTAATTGACAGGGCAGTATGCAGAGAATGTAAACATCTGCAGAGAATGTAAACATCTGCAGGTCAGAAAATCCCATTGCTGCACAGCGCTTAATATTATTGTGAGTATATGACCAAGAAATATATACAGCGCCTTCAGAAACTATTCATACCCATTGACTTATTTAACATTATGTTGTGTTACAGCCTGAATTCAAAATTGAATACATGGATTTTTCTTTCTCACCCATCTACACACAATACCCCATAATGACAAAGCAAAAACATGACATTTTTGCAGATGGATTGAAAAATGAAATACATAAATATCTAATTTACATAAGTATTCACACCGCTGAGTCAATACTTTGTAGAAGCACCTTTGGCAGCAATTACAGCTGTGAGTCTTTCTGGGTAAGTCTAAGAGCTTTCCACACCTGGATTGTGCAACATATGCACATTCAAACTTCTTCAAGCTCTGTCAAATTGGTTGTTGATCAATGCTAGACAACCATTTTCAGGTCTTGCCATAGACTTTAAAGCACTGTAACTCGGGCCACTCAGGAACATACACTGTCTTCTTGGTAAGCAACATCAGTGTAGATTTGGCCTTGCGTTTTCGGTTATTGTCCTGCTGAAATGTGAATTCCTCTCCCTGTGTCTGATGGAAAGCAGACTGAACAAGATTTTCCTCGAGGATTTTGCCTAGCTCTATTCCGTTTCTTTTTTATACTGAAAAACTCCCCAGGCCTTAATGATTACAAGTTTACCCATAACATGATGCAGCCACCACTATACTTGAAAATATGGAGAGTGGATTTGCCCCAAACATAACACTTTGTATTCAGGACAAAAAGTGAATTGCTTTGCCCCATTTTTTTGCAGTATTACTTTACTGCCTTTTTGCTATCATGATTTGGAATATTTGTATTCTGTACAGGATTCCTTCTTTTCACTCTCTCAATTAGGTTAGTATTGTGAAATAACTACAGTGTTGTTGAGCTATCACAGCCATTAAACTCCAAAACTGTTTTAACCCTTTACAGTCTAAGCCCTGTCTAAGCCGGGGGAGGGGGGTTCTAATAAATTACATGGAATTATTTTAAGAAGGTCATACCAAGGTGTCACGCCCTGATCTGTTTCACCTGTCTTGTGCATATCTCCACCCCCCACCAGGTGTCTCCCATTTGTCACCATTATCCCCTGTGTATTTCAAATCAAATCAAATATTATTTGTAACATGTGCCAAAAACAACATGTAAAACCGTAGGGTGAAATGCTTACTTACGAGCACCTAACCAACAATGCATTTAAAAAAAATATGGATAAGAATAAGAAATAAAAGTAACAAGTAATTAAAGAGCGGAGTACCGGTACAGAGTCAATGTCCCGGGGCACCAGTTAGTTGAAGTAATATGTACATGTAGGTAGAGTTATTAAAGTGATGATAACAACAGACAGTAGCAGCGGGGTAAAGGGGGGGAGCAATGCAAATAGTCTGGGTATCCCTTTGATTAGATGTTCAGGAGTCTTATGGCTTGGGGGTCGAACCTGTTTAGAAGCCTCTTGGACCTAGACTTGGTGCTCCGGTACCGCTTGCCATGCGGTAGCAGCGAGAACAGTCTATTACTAGGGTGGCTGGAGTCTTTGACAATTTTTAGGACCTTCCTCTGACACCGCCTGGTATAGAAGTCCTGGATGGCAGGAAGCTTGGCCCCAGTGATGTACTGGGCCGTTCTCACTACCTTCTGTAGTGCCTCAAGGCGGCGCAGTTTGCCCCTGAACATCTTCCAGAGGGGTTGGGTAAAGCCTTGGATCTCTCCACTGTCGCCGCGGAGTATCAGGACCTCCAGGAGGTTTTCAACAAGGCCCTCGCCACATCTCCTCCTCTGCATCGACCCTATGATTGCTCCATTGACCTCCTCCCTGGTACTACAGCGTCTCGGAGGCGGCCCTATTCCTTGTCTGGTCTGGAGACCAAGGCCATGGAGAAGTACATTGAGTACTCTCTGGCTGCTGGGAGCATTCGTCCTTTGTCCTCCCCTGCCGGCTCAGGGTTCTTCTTTGTGGAGAAGAAGGGCAAAACCTTGTATCGACTACCAGGGCCTCAATGACATCACAGTAAAGAACCGTTACCCGCTACCGCTACCACTCCTCTCCTCGGTGTTCGAGCCTCTCCAGGGGGCGACTGTATTTTTGAAGTTGGACCTTGAGAATGGTAGCGAGTGGTTTGCAGAAGAGGATGTCTTCCTTAATTGACCCCCATAAACGTAACGGACATATACCAGGAGCTGTGCCAGGCCCTCCATGTCGGTTTCCCGCGACAGAGTAATGGTTAATGTGATTGGATGTTCATTATTTGACTAGGCTACCTGTATTTAACAGTGTGTTGTTATTTCGCTGAACACTAGATGTCCTAGATGAACACTAGATGGTTTAATTTAATCTTTTGGCAGTGAAATGGTGATACTCAGGCGAGAAAAAAACCTCACCCAATTGTATAGCCACGAAAATATAAATGTGATCTGTTTCACCTGTCTTGTGCTTGTCTCAACCCCCCACCAGGTGTCTCCCATTTGTTCCCATTATCCCCTGTGTATTTATACCAGTATTTTCTGTTTGTCTGTTGCCAGTCCGTCTTGTCCCTAAATTCCAAGATGGCGTAGCAGTCGGACGTGTGTTTTGTCTTGTCCCGTCTTGTTCCATGTAAATATATATTTTTTCCTTGTTTTTTTGTATATATTTCGTAAATATTTTAATCTCCCCTTCCATCTACGGACTGAATATACTCTCCTGCAATCCACCTCACCCAATGTGGTACGGATCTGCCATTTTTATATTTTAGAACTGGAACCTCCATCAGGAGCTAGCCAGCTAACTAGTTACTAGTTAGTAGTCACTTAGTCACTGCTAGCGATCTTCTCTGTTAACTTTGACACCAGCAATTCTCAGCTCGGTCAATACCTGCCAGTCTGCACAGCGCGATATCAACCCAGAGCATATCAAACTGCTTTTTCTCGACCACATCTCCGGATTCCTAACGCAAGTTCTGAACCTTTACACCAGATCATCGCAGCTAGCGAGCTGCAATCCGAGTGGCTACCGGTGGCTAATGTCTCTGTCCCGAAGCAAGCACCAGTTAGCCTTGAGCTAGCCTCGAGCTAGGCCCATCTCCCGGCTAGCGGAAAAGGTTCACCAGCCAATTCTTGGGCTACAATATATATTTTTCCAATTGGCCTGGACCCTTTACTGCTGACACGGAGCCCCGCCGATCCACCACGACTGGTCTGCCGACGTAATCGTCCGAGGTGGTTTCATCAGGCTCTTCCGTTGCGACATCTCTGGAGGCCCATCTGCTATCCCCAGCCCGCTAGCTGTCTGAATCGCCGTGTCTCCAGCTCGCCTAGCATAGTAGCAACTACTTAATTGGCTCCCTGACTCATCAATTGTTACTCATTGGACCCTATGATCACTCGGCTACACATGCCTCTCCCTAATGCCAATATGCCTTGTCTATTGCTATTTTGGTTAGTGATTATTGTCTTATTTCACTGTAGAGCCCCCAGCCCTGCCCAAATATGCCTTAGATAGCCCTTTTGTTCCACCCCCACACATGCTGTGATCTCACCTGGCCTAACTGGTGCCACTAGAGACAAAACCTCTCTCATTGTCACTCAATGCCTAGGTTAATCTCCACTGTACTTACATCCTACCATACCCTTGTCTGTACATTATGCCTTCAATCTATTCTTCCATGTCCAGAAATCTGCTCCTTTCACTCTCTGTTCTGAAAGCACTAGATGACCAGTTCTTATAGCCTTTAGCCGCACCCTTATCCTACTCCTCTTCTGTTCCTCTGGTGATGTAGAGGTTAACCCAGGCCCTGCAGCCTCCGGCACCACTCCCATTCCCCAGGAGCTCTCATTTGTTGACATCTGTAACTGTAAAAGCCTTGGATTCATGCATGTTAACATTAGAAGCCTCCTCCTTAAGTTTGTTTTAGTCACTGCCCTAGCACACTCCACCAACCCGAATGTCCAAGCAGTGTCTGAATCCTGGTTTAGGAAGGCCACCAAAAATAATCTACTGCAGAGATAGCCTGCAGAGTTCTGTCATACTATCCAGGTGTGTGCCTAAACAATTCAAGATTCTACTTTTAAAAATCCACCTTTCCAGAAACAAGTCTCTCACCGTTGCTGCTTGCTATAGACCCCCCTCAGCCCCCAGCTGTGCCCTGGACACCATATGTGAATTGATTGCCCCCCATCTATCTTCCGAGTTTGTACTGTTAGGTGACCTAAACTGGGATATGCTTAACACCCCGGCCGCCCTATAATCTAAGATAGATGCCCTCAATCTCACACAAATAATCAAGGGATCTACTAGGTACAACCCTAAATCTGTAACCATGGGCACCCTCTGAGATATCATCTTGACCAACTTGCCCTCTAAAAACATCTCTGCTGTCTACAACCAGGAACTCAGCGATCACTGCCTCATTGCCTGCATCTGTAATGGGTCCGAGGTCAAACGACCACCCCTCATCACTGTCAAACACTCCCTAAAACACTTCAGCAAGCAGGCCTTTCTAATCGACCTGGCCCGGGTATCCTGGAAGGATATTGACCTCATCCCGTCAGTAGAGGATGCCTGGTTGCTCTTTAAAAGTGCTTTCCTCACTCTCTTAAATGTGCATGTCCCATTCAAAAAATGTAGAACTAAGAACAGATAAAGCCCTTGGTTCACCCCAGACTTGACTGCCCTTGAACAGCACAAAAACATCCTGTGGTGTCTTGCATTAGCATCGAATATCCCCCGCGATATGCAACTTTTCAGGGAAGTCAGGAACCAATATACACAGTCAGTTAGGAAAACTAAGACTAGTTTTTTTCAAACAGAAACATGCATCCTGTAAAACTAATTCCAAAAAGTAAAGTCCATGGAGAATAAGAGCACCTCCTCCCAGCTGCCCACTGCACTGACGATAGGAAACACTGTCACCACCGATAAATCTACGATAAGCAATAATTTCAATAATCATTTTTCTACGACTGGCCACGCTTTCCACCTGGCTACCCCTACCCCGGCAAACAGGTCTGCACCCCCTGCAGCAACCAGCTCAAGCCCAGCAACCATCAACCAGCCCAAGCAAAATCTGGATCCCTACAAATCAGCCGGGCTAGACAATCTGGACCCTCTCTTCCAAAAATGATCTGCCAAAATTGTTGCAACCCCTATTACTAGCCTGTTCAACCTCTCTTTCATATCGTCTGAGATCCCCAAAGATTGGAAAGCTGCCGTGGTCAACCCCGTCTTCAAAGGGGTAGACACTCTAGACCCAAACCGTTATAGACTATATCCATCCTGCCCTGCCTTTCTAAAATCTTCGAAAGCCAAGTTAACAAACAGATCACCGACCATTTCGAATCCCACCGTACCTTCTCCTCTATGCCATCTGGTTTCCGAGCTGGTCCTGGGTGCACCTCAGCCACACTCAAGGTCCTAACCAATATCATTGATAAAAGACAGTACTGTTTAGCCGTCTTCATCGACCTGGCCAAGGCTTTCGACTCTGTCAATCAACACATTCTTATCGGCACACTCAATAGCCTTGGTTTCTCAAATGATTGCCTCGCCTGGTTCAACAACTACTTTTCAGATAGAGATCAGTGTGTCAAATCAGAAGGCCTGTTGTCCGGACCTCTGGCAATCTCTATGGGGGTGCCACAGGGTTCAATTCTCGGGCCGACTCTTTTCTCTGTATACATCAATGATGTCGCTCTTGCTGCTTGTGATTCTCTGATCCACCTCTACGAAGACGACACCACTCTGTATACATCTGGCCCCTCCAGACGAGCTTCAATGCCATACAACTCTCCTTCTGTGGCCTCCAACTGCTCTTAAATGCAAGTAAAACTAAATGCATGCTCTTCAACCGATCACTGCCTGCCCGTCCAGCATCACTACTCTGGACGATTCTGACTTAGAATATGTGGACAACTACAAATACCTAGGTGTCTGGTTAGACTGTAAACTCTCCTTCCAGACTCACATTAAGCATCTCCAATCCAAAATGAAATCTAGAATCGGCTTCCTATTTCACAACAAAGCTTCCTTCAGCATGAGTTGCCAAACATACCCTTGTAAAACTGACCATCCTACCGATCCTCGACTTCGGCGATGTCATTTACAAAATAGCCTGTTGTTGTATGTGTCGAACTGCTTTTCTTTATCTTGGCCAGGTCACAGTTGTGAATGAAAACAAGTTCTCAACTAGCCTAGCTGGTTAAATAAAGGTGAAATAAATTTACAAAAATTCTAAAAATATTTGTCGCCAAACCCACTGGCTCCATGTCATCTATAAGTCTTTGCTAGGTAAAGCCTTACTTTATCTCAGCTCACTGGAAACCATAGCAACACCCACCCGTAGCACACGCTACAGCAGGTATATTACATTGGTCATCTCCAAATCCAACACTTCCTCTGGCTGCCTTTCCTTTCAGTTCTCTGCTGCCAATGACTGGAACGAATCGCAAAAATCAATGAAGCTGTAAACGTATATCTCCCTCTCTAACTTTAAGCATAAACTGTCAGAGCAGCTTACGGATCACTGTACCTGTAAACAGCCAATCTGTAAATAGCACACCCAACTACCTCATCTCCATATTGTTATTTATCTTCTTGCACATTTGCACCCCAGTATCTCTACTTGTATATCATCATCTGCACATTTATCACTCCAGTGTTAATACTAAATTGTAATTATTCCACCTCTATGGCCTATTTATTGCCTTACTCCCTACTCTTCTACATTTGCACACACTGTACATAGATTTTTTTCTATTGTGTTATTGACTGTACGTTTGTTCATGTGTAACTCTGTGTTGTTGTTTTTGTCGCCTTGCTTTGCTTTGTCTTGCGCAGGTCGCAGTTGTAAATGAGAACTTTTTCTCAACTGGCCTACCTGGTTAAATAAAGGTGAAGTAAAATAAATAAAAAACAAAGTCTTACCAGCATGTCTCCCGTTTTAATTTTTCTAGTTGCTTTTTTCTAGTCTTCCCAGTTCTGACCATTCTGCCTTCCCTGACCATGAGCCGACCTGCCGCTCTGTACCTCATTGACTCTGCCCTGGATTACTGACCTCTGCCTGCCCTGACCTGTCCCCTTGTACAATAAAATGATGAGAACTGTACTATCCGCCTCCTGTGTCTGCATCTGGGTCAGATCCTGAGTCATAATACAAGGATCATTTAGCTATTTAATATGGAATATTAAGACCCCTTCAAGTATCCAAAAACTATGATAAAAGATGTTTTATAAGCCTATACAAACACATTGAATAACCAATTCACTACATGGAACAACAGATAGCCACCCCAAAATCTAAAATTTGTTCTGAAGTGTCTGTCCTATATCTGAAAGATATTTTTAAAAATCTGAAAAAATAAATAATCTTTTACCACTTATTTTGGAACTAAACAGTCTCCATATATACTTCCATTCCATTCATCCAAAACAATCAACATGTTCGTGTTCATGGGAGTCTCATCTTTCCACACATGGGTCATATTAGTGTGTAGCCCGAACTGTTCGGACACCGCAGACAAAAGTTGGCAGAATGGTGGTACTGACTTCAGACGACTCCCAAGACGCTTGTGGGCGTCGTAGAGTAAAACGGAAAACACCATCGTGTTTGTGGGAGTCTCATCTTTCCATATACAGTTGTCGGAAGTTTACATACACCTTAACCAAATACATTTAAACTCAGTTTTTCACAATTTCTGACATTTAATCCTAGTAAGAATTCCCTGTCTTAGGTCAGTTAGGATCACCACTTTATTTTAAGAATGTGAAATGTCACAATAATGGTAGAGAGAATGATTTATTTCAGCTTTTATTTCCTTCATCACATTCCCAGTGGGTCAGAAGTTTACATACACTCAGTTGGTATTTGGTAGCATTGCCTTTAAATTGTTTAACTTGGGTCAAACATTTCAGGTAGCCTTCAACAAGCTTCCCACAATAAGTTGGGTGAATTTTGGCCCATTCCTCCTGACAGAGCTGATGTAACTGAGTCAGGTTTGTAGGCCTCCTTGCTCGAACATGCTTTTAAGTTCTGCTGACAATTTTTCTATAGGATTGAGGTCAAGGCTTTGGGATGGCCACTCCAATACCTTGACCTTGTTGCCATTTTACCACAACTTTGGAAGTATGCTTGGGGTCATTTTCCACTTGGAAGACCCATTTGCGACCAAGCTTTAACTTCCTGACTGATGTCTTGAGATGTAGCTTCAACATATCCACATAATTTTCCTACCTCATGAAGCCATCTATTTTGTGAAGCGCACAGGTCCCTCCTGCAGCAAAGCACCAACATGATGCTGCCACCCCCGTGCTTCATGGTTGGGATGGTGTTCTTCGGCTTGCAAGCCTCCTCCTTTTTTCTCCAAACATAACGATAGTCATTGTGAACAAACAGTTCACAGAGGACATTTCTCCAAAAAGTATGATCTTTGTCCCCGTGTGCAGTTGCAAACCGTAGTCTGGCTTTTGTATGGCGGTTTTGAAGCAGTGGCTTCTTCCTTGCTGAGCGGCCTTTCAGGTTATGTAGATATAGGACTCGTTTTACTGTGGATATGGATACTTTGGTACCTGTTTCCTCCAGCTTAATCACAAGGTCTTTTGTTGTTGTTCTGGGATTGATTTGCACTTTTTGCACCAAAGTACGTTAATCTCTAGGAGACAGAACGTGTCTCCTTCTTGAGCAGTACGACGGCTGCATGGTACCATGGTGTTTATACTTGCGTACTATTGTTTGTACAGATGAACGTGGTACCTTCAGGCGTTTGGAAATTGCTCCCAAGGATGAAACAGATTTGTGGAGGTCTACAATTCTTTTTCTGAGGTCTTGGCTGATTTCTTTTGATTTTCCCATGATGTCAAGCAAAGAGGCACAGAGTTTGAACGTAGTCCTTGTAATACATCCACAGGTACACCTCCAAATGCCTCAAATTATGACAATTAGTCTAGAAGCCTATCTTTTAAAGCCATGACATAACTTTCTTGAATTTTCCAAGCTGTTTAAAGGCACAGTCAATTTAGTGTATGTAAACTTCTGACCCACTGGAATTGTGATACAGTGATTTATAAGTGAAATAATCTGTCTGTAAACAATTGTTGGAAAAATTACATGTGTCATGCACAAAGTAGATGTCCTAACCGACTTGCCAAACTATAGTTTGTTAACGAGAAATTTGTGGAGTGGTTGAAAAATGAGTTTTAATGACTCCTAAGCGTATGTAAACTTCTGACTTCAACTGTTGTTTTTAGGCCAAACTGTTCAGACGCTGCAGACGATTTTGTGAGAAGATATATTTTCAGGATGTCTCATGGTCTGACAAACACTTCACCTTTCACCACAGATGCGGAAGTGTGATATCGGCGGATGTGGTGGGTTGAGATGCATCCAATGCAAAAACTGATATCTCCAGCTTAAACTGACAGATTTGTATGTTTTTTTTATTATTATGCTAATTACATTTCAGCAGGGCATCGTAAATCAACTCTAGGGTTTTTTAAAGTCACCAATGGCCTCAAATCCCTGAGCGGTTCTCTTCCTCTCCAGTAACTGAGTTAGGAAGGGTGCCTGCATCATCCAAAGTGTAATTAATGACTTGACCATGCTAAATGGGATATTCAATGTCTGCTTTTTTTGCCCATTTACCAATAGGTACCCTTTGCGGGGCATTGTAAAATCTCCCTGGTCTTGGTGTGTGAATCTGTTTGAAATTCACTGCTCGACATTACAGAGATGAGGTAGTCATTCAAAAATCATGTCCTGAACTTATTTAAGCTTGCCTTATTTAAGCCTGTAGGTCCGCTTGTATGAACAGTTTCTATTATAGGTTTCACATGTGTGATTTTACATCGCAGCAGAAAGTGGCCATGGACAGTATAGACAGAATACCAGCTGTTGATATAGAGATCTCTTTGAATGACGTCAAGCAATACTTTCAACATGTCAACCCACGAAATTCATATGTTCCAGAGGGAGTCAGCAGCAAGGCACTTCAGGCATGTGCAGACCAGGTCACATTACCGTTCCAGCTGTCGCTGAACAATGGGATAATTCCAAACTTATGGAAGAAGTTGCTGATTGTCCTAGCAGCTAAAAACAACAGGCCAAAAGAAAACAATGATTTACGCCCTGTAGCCTTGACATCTGCACCTATGAAACTTTTTGAAAAAACGATTAAAAAACAAATTCTCTGCTCTCTCATCCCATTTAGATCCAAACTATTTCGCCTACCATGCTTCCAAGGGTGTTGATGATGCGTAACTGGTCATGCTGAATAATATCTATGAACATTTTGAAAAGGCAAATAGCCTAGTGAAAATTGTATTCATTTGACTTCAGTAGCAAGTTTAACGCCACCCAAACCCACCTACTGGTGGATAAGCTGCTGAATTTGGGTGTCAACTCTCTACTGATCAAGTGGATTAATAGTTTCCTTGTGAACCATACTCAATAATTGAAGTTTAACTCCGCCATCTCTACACCTAGAACGGTGAATACGGGAGCCCCTCAAGGTTGCATACTTTCACCGATACTGTACACACTACACAAATGATTGTCAAGCCTGTGACTCAGCCCACAAATTCTTTAAACAAGCAGATGACCGCTGTTGTGGGTTTCCTCCACCCAGACCAAGCCTCTCTTCAAGGTTTTGACAGAGAAACATCAAAATTCGGCCATTGGTGCGCAGATAACGTTCTTGAAATAAACGTTAAAAAAACAAAGAGATGGAAAATTTGATTTCAGAAGGAACAAAACTCCACTCCCTCCATGAAGATCAATGGGGAATCAGTCAATAGAGTGACCACATATAAATACCTGGGAATCAAAATAGACAATAAACTGAAATTGAATGACTGTGCCCTTGCAAAGATAAAGAAACTGCAACAGAGAATGTTTCTTTTACACAAACTGAACCATTTTAATAATGTCAACCGCCATATCTTACAAATGTTCTATAAATCTGTCCTGCAGAGTGTGCTGTCCTTTGGTCTGATATGCGTGTTTGGAAACGTGTGAGTGCAAGATCAAATCAAGCTTCAGCGCTTGATCAAGACCGTGGGAAGGATAATTGGTATAGATCAAGAATCATCCACTGTACACCATACTCATCCCCCTAAAACTTGAAATCATTTTACAGGACAGTACTCATCCCTTTCACTCAAAACTCAGTCACAGCAGCAGCTGGACAAGGGAAAGAGACCTCTTCAAAAGAAAATCTAAACAGACAGATATGGGGACTCTTTTAGCACTTTTACTGAATTACTGTACATTGCATAGTTTCTGTGTTTTTATGTTTTATGTATTGTCGTTTTAAGCATATGACCAAATGAATTTCCCCCTGGTGGGATAATAAAGTAGATCAGAATCTGAATCTGAATAACAAAGGGGTTGAATATTTATCGACTCCAGACTTTTCAGCTTTCATTTTTTATACATCTAGAAAAAAATTTAAAACATAGTTCCACTTTGACATTATGGTGTATTGTGTGTAGGCCAGTGACAGAAAATCTCAATTTAATCCATTTTAAATGCAGGCTGTAACACAACAACATGTGGAAAAACTCAATGAGTTTCAATACTTTTCGAAGGCACTGTATACTTAAATACAACATCTGGGACAAAGAAACAAGAAAGAAACAGAAAGCGGAACAACTATTTGTATGCTGATCCAGAGAAAGAGAGAGAGAAAGAGAGAGACTAGCGTTCTAGGACAACCATGACGGTGGCCCCAGTCATTGGCCTCATAGTGAAATCCCTCAGCATTGTTATTCACCCATACTACATGCACACGTCTGCGAGTGGCACGCAGCGGTCTAAGGCACTGCATCTCAGTGCTAGAGGCATCATTACAGACCCAGGTTCGATCCCGGGCTGTATCACAACCGGCCGTGAACGGGAGTCCCATAAGGCGGCGCACAATTGCCCCAGCGTCGTCTGGGTTAGGGGAGGGTTTGGCCGGGGTTGGCCGTCATTTTAAAATAGAATTTGGTATTAACGGACTTGCCTAGTTAAATAAAGGTGAATAAAACATTTTAAAAAAGAGAGGCTTCACTACAGTCCCTGGTTTGAATCCAGGCTGCATCACATCCGGCCGTTGTTGCTACTCCTCTAGGGTGGTGCACAATTGGCCCAGCGTCGTCTTGGTTTGGCTGAGGTAGTAAATAATAAATAAATAATAATCATTTGTTCCTAACTGACTTGCCTGCATAGTTAAATACAAAATAAAAATACAAAAGAAATAGAACGTGAGTAGCCAACATCAGAAAATATCTTATGCGGTAGCCAAAGTCTTAATTCTTACCTAAAGGAGACAGATACTTCTGTGATATTTTAATCTTATCAAAGCACAATCATCTGTCTATTATCAAAGCGTCGCAGTAGAAGAACAGACACTAGTATGAATTGAAGTTTTTATTAAGCAATGAAATGGTCACTGGGATTTTCTCCCACACCAATGCTGAAATCTAGATGATAAATTACAGCCTCAGGCCAGTAATCTATCATCTGGATTTCACATGTGGTCTACTACAGTGCACAGAGAGACCAGCGAAAGACAGGAAGGGAGCTTGGTCACCTGCAGACCGTGGCTTATCAGGAACAGGACTTGCATGTTGGAGAGATAACAGTTCCACCAAAGGGATTTTTAACAAGGCAGGATTTTTTTCCCTGAGTCACCAACAATGTCCCATTTTACTCTTTGAAGAATATTAGCCAGATAATCATAATGTTGCGCAAAAAAAAAAAAAGTTAGACAGGCCCACTAGGATAAAAAGAGATACTCACCTTGGTTAACTAATCCATCACACTGACCTTTCCCTGCTGTTCTGTGTGTGTGTGTGTGTGTGTGTGTGTGTGTGTGTGTGTGTGTGTGTGTGTGTGTGTGTGTGTGTGTGTGTGTGTGTGTGTGTGTGTGTGTGTGCGTGTGCGTGTGCGTGTGTAGGTGGTGCTGTCACAATTAGGAAAGATGCCCATGAATGTCCATGCTATACATCAAGGACAAAATGCAAATGTCCACGGGAGTGATTATTAATTTATGCGGCATTGGCAGACTAAAACATCACCAACAGTATTCTCATAAATATAGTCTTTCTATGACTGAGAGGAATTGAGAGGAATTTTCATGAAGCACCGCATAACATTTCCTTTCCTTCTACTCAGTCTATAAAGCCATACTGAAAGTGACATTTTATTTTAAGCTTGCCTGTTTAACATTTCTTTGATTTTGCAGTGAGGAAGTCTGCTGTTTCCTCAAGGCAGCCCTTCAGACTCTGAGAGCCCATTTGAGAAGTGATTACCTTTTGACAGCTCTGCCCTGGCAGGAGATCGCGCTGGGATCCAGCGGGGTGAACACAGTGTAGGCGGGTGTGCGTTGGTGACAGGTCGTAGCCCGAGCTACAGACACCCCGCAGAGGGCTTTCACTCCTCCCTAATTACCCCAAACTCCATTACAGGTGTCTGCAGGCAGGGCAGCAGGAAGCCCCCTAATTCTTCTCCTCTCAGGCGTCCTGTGAGCATGGGGATAGTATAGGGCTGCATTAGCAGGGCTGAGAGGCATAATCAGAACAGGGAGCACAACTTCCACATTACATAACGCCACAAGCAGCCACAGTCATCCATACTGATTTTCAGTGCTTACTTTAAATGGCACTGAGGAGAACATGCTGTTTAGAAGAATATTTCCTCCCAAAAGCTATTTATGTGGCCAGAAATGTCACTCTTTTTCAAAATTAAACAGTGGGGTTCAGGTGGAGTTGAGATTAGGTGTTTAATTCACAAGGCTACAAAAACAGTAGCTATGCCTCACTAAGGGTATGAGTCAGAAACCCTGTCTTCAAATAGCAGAGGGTATAATTAACACCTGTATCATCTGCATGGCATTCTCAAAACTGGCACAAAATAATCCTTTGCTCCTGAGTCTGGTTGTCTCTTTCCCAATGACAGGCTGTCACTCCAACAAGACCTCACGGTTTGACATGGTCTGACTTCAGCATTCAACATTTGCCCAGTGGGGAGGACATTGCGTTTTGATGGTTAAGTTTAGACATTCATTCCGATTGGTTAAGGCTTAAGGTTTGGGATAGGGTTAAAAAATAATAATAATAAAAAGGAGAATACAACCAAGTGCCTAGCACTGGGATTGAACCTTCAATCCTTGGAGCCGGAGCTCATGGCTTTTGCCCATCCGCCATCCCCCGTCCACAAACCCCTAGCAAGCTGCGAGCCTACTTGATGGTAATAGCGCTCCCCGTTGCCCCTAGTGGTCGGTAAAAAGCATCACCCGACATCCTGGGGACCTGGACGAACGTTGAATATGGCATTGGATATGTTGTGACCTGGCTGGTCACTGTCTGACAGCTTCCCAACAAGTAGCCCTCTGCTGAGGAGACAACAGTGTGAGCACCTGATTCAGGTGTATACCAGGGATGAGGAGAGACGTCTGTAGTTAGGTATACAGGTGCTTTCTCCTAGAGGTGAATGTCTCCTCTCATGCATTCTCCTGCTAGACAGGAGAATGAGCCTAGACAGGCTCTTATTGGCTCAGCAGGGAGGCTGTGATTGGACTTTCTCAGTCTTTCTCAATATCTGCTGTCAGCAACAGGCACAGGTGCTACTTTTATTGGCAGGCAGTGTGTGCGTGAGTGGTGCGTGTGTGTGCCTGTGTGTGTGGGTATGCCTGTGAGTGAAAGTTTGGGGTATATCAATCCGTTACCTGTCAGTGAGTTGCCGATTAAGAGCAGTACATCACCAACGTAGCGTTTCATAGCCGTCTACCACCCATACTCCTGCCAGTCTGGTTATAATAAATGAATTATACATTATGTAATAACACTAGTGAATGGGGCCTGAATATCTGACGCTGTTCACCCCAGCTGTGCTGCTATTTAGTAGCATAACAAGACCATTTTCATCGAGGTAGACATTTATATCTTGCCTCATGCTGGTTATGCACCCCCCCTCCCCCCAGGTTTTTGATAATTGCAGACAATGTGTGACGTCTCTACACCCACTGCTACCAGTGCTTGATACCCATGACCAGTCTCTTTGCTTTGATCTGTGTTTGGATCTGGTAGTCAGTACAATATTGTGCTTCCATATGGCATATTATGTAACAGTAACTCATTGCTCACTGAGGTATTGTGTGCACAGAAATGTGAGTATTCAAAAAGTGAACGACAACAGTGAATACAGGGCATTTCTTGTTGCAGTGTGAACATCACATTCATTTACTGGAACAGTAATATGAAAAGCGTTGGGTATGACTGAAATAAGAGGATTGACGGTGAAATACTAACTTAGAAAACCGTGTGAGCCAAATCTATTTGAGAATTGCTGCCCCTGGAGCCTGACTTAATGGAAGTGTAATAGATGTGAGATGGAATTGAGGATTTGTAAGGTTTGTGTTTGTCAATCTTCTTCAATTTCATGCCTGGTAGGGCTCCTGATATGCAGAGGTTGGCATAGACTCTGTGAAAATGTGTGGCAGGTTGTTAACCATCCCGAAAAGATCTGGTTGACCTTGTCTTTGTGATCTAGGATGGACTGATATCGTTTGACCTGAGGGGAGACTGTGGTCTGTCTGCAATTCTTTAGAGTGATGGAATTACGTTTCTGATATGAAGTGTAACGCAATGCATGTCTGTCTAAAAGAAAATGTGATTATAAATGGTAAATGTAAACTGACCTTGAGCCAAATTCTGTTAGTGGCATCTACATAGGGAAATAAAAGGTACACTCAGTTGTTTCTAAGCCATACAGTAAATAATATCAGTGAAATCCCTGACTTGATTATTTAGAAGGATAAATACATCTCAGCATCACAGTATGGAAATTTTTTATATATACAATTTCCTAGATACTAACACATACTGTATACTGTAAATACATGTTGTATTGCACATTTTTCTACAGACAGAGTTGCCTTGTTATAAACTCAGCAAAAAAAGAAACGTCCTCTCACTGTCAACTGCGTTCATTTCAGCAAACTTAACATGTGTAAATATTTGTATGAACATAAGATTCAACAACTGAGACATAAACTGAAGAAGTTCCACAGACATGTGACTAACAGAAATGGAATAATGTGTCCCTGATCAAAGGGGGGGGGGGTCAAAACCACAGTAACAGTCAATATCTTGTGGCAACCAGCTGCATTAATTACTGCAGTGCATCTCCTCCTCATGGACTGCACCAGATTTGCCAGTTCTTGCTGTGAGATGTTACCCCACGATTCCACCAAGGCACCTGCAAGTTCCCAGACATTTCTGGGGTAAATGGCCCTCACCCTCACCCTCCGATCCAACAGGTTCCAGACGTGCTCAATGGTATTGAGATCCGGGCTCTTCGCTGGCCGTGGCAGAACACTGACATTCCTGTCTTGCAGGAAGTCACGCAAAGAACGAGCAGTATGGCTGGTGGTATTGTCATGCTGGAGGGTCATTTCAGGATGAGCCTGCAGAAAGGGTACCACATGAGGGAGGAGGATGTCTTCCCTGTAACGCACAGCGTTGAGATTGCCTGCAATGACAACAAGCTTAGTCCGATGATGCTCTACCTCCAAATTGATCCCGCTCCAGAGTACAGGCCTTGGTGTAACACTCATTCCTTCGACGATAAATGCGAATCCGACCATCACCCCTGGTGAGACAAAATCGCAACTGGTCGGTGAAGAGCACTTTTTGCCAGTCCTGTCTGGTCCAGTGACGGTGAAAAGTGTGTCACTCGCAATACTCAAGTGTCTCCAGCATGTTTTGCCATCTATAACACTAGTATTGGGAGGCTGCCATTGGCAACCGCTGCTGTGGACATAATTTTAAGTACAACTGATTTAACAGGTGGAAGTGAAAATGGCAGGCTTGTGGCTAAAGATACGATTAAGTGTAAAATGAGAGCAGACACTCTTACCGATACTACAAATGGCTGCTTCAAATCCTTAATAATGGCTCTGCAGCAGTAAACACAGACATGGAGTCGGGGGAGAGTAAGGAACAGGTGGCGTATATTGTGGTCACCTTTGTTCGGACGGTTTTGATTTGATAACGGTTTGACAGTTGGGCCTGCCCATGGGGCTCTGAGTCAGGGCTGCAGAGGAGAAGAGGTGAAGGCTACAGATGGACCCAGCACTCACCAGGGGTTCATCGACCATCTGTACCCCTCCTTCACTCCATCACAGGAGTGACAGATCCAGAGGAAGAAGGCAGGTGTAAAACTAAGGACGGGTGAGAAGCCAGGGTAAAGGAAAGAGGCACAAAGACAGGGCGGCAGGTAGCCTAGTGGTTAGAGCGTTGGGCAAGTAACTTAAAGGTTGCTGGGTCGGATCCTCGAGCTGACAAGGAAAAAATATGTTGTTCTGCCACTGAATAAGGCAGTTAACCCACTGTTCCCCGGTGGGCCGTCATTGTAAATAAGAATTTGTTCTTAACTGACTCGCCTGGTCAATAACAAATATACAGGGAGCAGATCTAGCGAAGAAGTTAAATGTGTATTCACTGAGTATACAAAACATTAATGCTCTTTCCATGTCATACTATCCTGGTGGAAGCTATCATCCCTTACTGACATCACTTGTGAAATCCACTTCAAACAGTGTAGCTCAGCAGTTCCCAAACAAGGGGTCGCGACCCCATGTGGGGTTGCCTAGTATGAAAATGGGGTCGAGGGAGAATTGACAAAATCCTGAAGGAAATAATTTGCAGTACCACCCCAAAGTTTGGACACACCTACTCATTCAAGGGCTTTTCTTTATTTTGACTATTTCCTACATTGTAGAATAATAGTGAAGACATCACAACTATGAAATAACATATGGAATTATGTAGTAACCAAAAGTGTTAAACAAATCAAAATACACTATATACCAAATCAAATATTATAATATCGTCTTTGTATCTCAAAATCATTGTAATGTGGTTAACCTTAAAACTGTAAATGAACATTATTCAAATCTAAAAGATATAATTTAACCAGAGAGCGCCCTTACGTCATTGGAAAAGGCTGCACATGACCGTTGCACTCTATTATTATTACACCTTTATTTCAACAAGGAACACAGACTGAGACCATGGTCTCTTTTACAGCTGGGCCCTGCGTATTCATGTTTACACATACAGTTTATGTTCAATGATTAAGAAATTACACAAGACAAACAGAACAAAACGATCACAGATAACACCAAAAACATACAACAGCAGTTTGTTACATTTACACATACAGTTGAAGTCAGAAGTTTACATTCACTTAGGTTGGAGTCATTAAAACTTCTTTTTCAACCACTCCACAAATTTCTTGTTAACAAACTATAGTTTTGGCAAGTCGGTTAGACTTGACACAAGTAATTTTTCCAACAATTGTTGACAGACAGATTTTTTCACTTATAATTCACTGTATCACAATTCCAGTGGGTCAGAAGTTGCCATACACTAAGTTGACTGTGCCTTTAAACAGCTTGGAAAATTCCAGAAAATTGTGTCATGGCTTTAGAACTTCTGATAGGCTAATTGACATCATTTGAGTCAATTGGAGGTGTACCTGTGGATGTATTTCAAGGGCTACCTTCAAACTAGGTAGGTTTATGACAGTCATAAATACCTCTTCCCCCCTTTTTCCTCTCTCTACCCTACTGATGTGAAATTTGAAAACCCCTCTTGCTCCTACCCCCTACTTTTTCGAACATTCTGTTAAAAATCGCGCAACATTTCAGCGCCCTGCTACTCAGGTCAGGAATATAGTATATGCATATGATTAGTATGTGTGGATAGAAAACACAACACGTTTCTAAAACTGGTTAAATCACGGCTGTGACTATAACAGAGCGTCTGTTTCATCGAAAAGCGCAGGAAAATCTGATCACTGAAAATGGAAAAAAATATCCATGCGCCACTTCCAGGAATTGTTAAAGGTGAACCGTATTAAATGAGGCCGAGGTTGCAGTACCTACAGCTTCCACAGGATGTCTAGAGTCCTCTCATTCGCTTCGGATTTGATTCTTGGTCGAACCAACCCAAGGGAACCGATTCCCTCCGGCCTCCAACAGGATGTATTGGTTGAGTTTTTTCCGGACATTTTTTCCAGACGACCACCTATCGAATTTACATCGCCTCCTGATGAATTTTATCGCTTATTAACGTGTACTAATACCTAAAGTTGCATTACAAAAGTATTTCAAAGTGTTTTGTGAAAGTTTATCATTGACTTTTTACTTTAAAAAATGACGTTACGTTATGAAACGCTATTTTTTTGCGTTTATCACACAGTCTTCATAGATCGATATCTAGGCTATATATGGACCGATTTAATCGAAAAAAAGACCCAATATTGATTATGGGACATCAAGGAGTGCCAACAAAGAAGATGGTCAAAGGTAATGAATGTTTTATATTTTATTTGTGCGTTTTGTGTAGCGCCGACTATGCTAATTATTTTGTTTACGTCCCCTGTGGGTCTTTTGGGGTGTTACATGCTATCAGATAATAGCTTCTCATGCTTTCGCCGAAAAGCATTTTAAAAATCTGACTTGTGGCCTGGATTCACAACGAGTGTAGCTTTAATTTGATACCCTGCATGTGTATTTTAATGAACGTTTGAGTTTTAACGAGTGCTATTAGCATGTAGCGTAGCACATTTGCATTTCCTGATGTCTAGATGGGACGTCTGCGTCTCAAGTAGGAGAAAGAGGTTTTAACAAAGAGATTCTGGGAACATCAGAAGGTGGGGGGAAATTAACCATATTTTGGTAATCCAACCAGTTGAACATATGCGGTGGTACTTAATGAATATGATGTCAGTTCGGTTGTCATCTGGGATGATTAATTACATTTACATGATTAGCTCAATTACTGAGAAAGGATTTTATAGAATAGCATGTCATATCACTTAATCCGGCATAGCCAAAGACACAACACCACAGTAAACGATATATCAAAAACCACCATAAAAAGCCATATATAGGCATATATAGGTAAGGTAATCAGGAAAGTGATGGAGTCCAGGTGAGTCTGATGACACGCAGGTGCGCATAACGATGGTGACAGGTGTGCGCCATAACGAGCAGCCTGGTGACCTAGAAGCCGGAGAGGGAGCACACGTGACCCATTTATCCATTTATTTCTCAATTGCCTAAAAAGCAGCCAATCAGCTGATTGATTCTTTTGCAGGAAAGGGATTTTCAAATCAGAGGATAACCAAGGATTAGTTAGATGTTTTTACCCTAAGTCGCTTTAACGGGGCGTGTTAATCAGCCATGGAGGTAAACATTGAAAAGAAAGAGAACGTTAAAACTGGGTCCATTATGCAGTTTGCGGATAAAAGCTCTGAGTAATAAAGGTCATGGATTGTCTTAGGCCCCCTCCTAGTTAGGGGGAGTGATGAGCTCTACAGTAGTCTCAGAACTCAATCGCTGGTTAAACTGTTTTCTAGTCATGAAATCTACGCAGCCTACTCAATCACTTTTTATAGCTACTGTTTACAAACTCCTGGGCCATATACAGCGTTCCTGACTGAGTTCCCTGAATTCCGATCGGACCTTGTAGTCATGGCAGATAATATTCACATTTTTGGTGACTTTAATATTCACATGGAAAAGTCCACAGACCCACTCCAAAAGGCTTTCAGAGCCATAATCGACTCAGTGGGATTTGTCCAACATGTCTCCAGACCTACTCACTGCCATAGTCATACTCTGGACCTAGTTTTGTCCCGTGGAATAAATGTTGTGGATCTTAATGTATTTCCTCATAATCCTGGACTATCGGACCACCATTTTATAACGTTTGCAATCGCAACAAATAATTTGCTCAGAGCCCAACCAAGGATCATCAAAAGTCATGCTATAAATTATCAGACAACCCAAAGATTCCTAAATACCCTTCCAGACTCCCTCCGCCTACCCAAGGACATCAGAGTACAAAAATCTGTTAACCTCCTAACTGAGGAACTCAATTTAACCTTGCGCAATTCCCTAGATGCAGTAGCACCCCTAAAAAACAAAAACATTTGTCATAAGAAACTAGCTCCCTGGTATACAGAAAATACCAGAGCTCTGAAGCAAGCCTCCAGAAAATTGGAACGGAAATGGCGCCACACCAAACTGGAAGTCTTCCGACTAGCTTGGAAAGACAGTACACTGCTGCTCGATCATCCTATTTTTCCAACTTATTTGAGGAAAATAAGAACAATCCAAATGTTATTTTTGATAGTGTCGCAAAGCTAACTAAAAAGCAGCATTCCCTTTAACTTCAGCAGTGAAAAATTCATGAACTTCTTTGAGGAAAAGATGATGATTAGAATTGTTAGTAATTACTATCTTGTCTCATCGCTACAACTCCAGTATGGGCTAGGGAGAGACGAAGGTCGAAAGCCATGCGTCCTCCGAAACACAACCCAACCAAGCCGCACTGCTTCTTTAACACAGTGTGCATCCAACTCGGAAGCCAGCCGCACCAATGTTTCGGAGGAAACACTGTTCACCTGGCGACCTGGTTATCGTGCACTGCGCCTGGCCCGCCACAGGAGTCGCTGGTGCTCGATCAGACAAGGATATCCCTACCGGCCAAACCCTCCTTAAGTCGGACGACGCTAGGCCAATTGTGCATCGCCCCACGGACCTCCCGGTCGCGGCCGGTTACGACAGAGCCTGGGCGCAAACCCAGAGTCTCTGATGGCACAGCTGACACTGCAGTACAGCGCCCTTAACCACTGCACCACCCGGGAGGCCAAATGTTCTACTTTTAAACTCGGACAAAACAGAGATGCTTGTTCTAGGTCCCAATAAACAAAGATCTTCTGTTGAATCTGACAATTACTCTTGATGGTTGTACAGTCGTCTCAAATAAAACTGTGACGGACCTCGGCGTTACTCTGGACCCTGATCTCTCTCTTGATGACCATATCAAAACTGTTTCAAGGACATATTTTTTCCATCTACGTAAACATTGCAAAAATCAGACATTTTCTGTCCAAAATTGATGCAGAAAAATGTATCCATGCTTTTGTCACTTCTAGGTTAGACTACTGCAATGCTCTACTTTCCGGCTACCTGGATAAATCACTAAATAAACTTCAGTTAGTGCTAAACACGGCTGCTAGAATCTTGACTAGAATCAAAACATTTGATCATATTACTCCAGTGCTAGCCTCCCTACACTGGCTTACTGTTATGGCAAGGGCTGATTTCAAGCTGATTTCTTGCTCCTACCTATCTTTCTGATTTGGTCCTGCCATACATACATACACGTACGCTATGGTCACAAGACGCAGCAAACAGCTGGAGGCAGGGCTTTCTCCTATAGAGCTACATTTTTATGGAATGGTCTGCCTACCCATGTGAGAGACGCAGACTCTCTCTCAACTTTTAAGCCTTCATTGAAGACTCATCTCTTCAGTAGGTCCTATGATTGAGTGTATTCTGGCCCAGGAGTGTGAAGGTGAACAGAAAGGCACTGGAGAAACGAACCGCCCTTGCTGTCTCTGCCTGGCTTGTTCCCCTCTCTCCATTGGGATTCTCTGCCGCTAACCCTATTACAGGGGCTGAGTCACTGGCTTACTGATGCTCTTCCATGCCATCCCTAGAAGGGGTGAGTCAATTGAGTGGGTTGAGTCACTGACGTGATCGTCCTGTCTGGGTTGGCACCCCCCTTGGGTTGTGCCGTGGCGGAGATCTTTGTGGGCTATATTTGGCCTTGTCTCAGGATGGTAAGTTGAGAGACAGGATGGTAAGTGAGAGACGCAGTTGGTGAGAGACGCAGACTACTTCCGGCGCCGACAGAGATGGCCACCTCGCTTCGCGTTCCTAGGAAACTATGCAGTTTTTTGTTTTTTGTTTTTTGTTTTTTTACGTGTTATTTCTTACATTGGTACCCCAGGTCATCTTAGGTTTCATTACATACAGTCGAGAAGAACTACTGAATATAAGAGCAGCGTCAACTCACCATCAGTATGACCAAGAATATGACTTTCGCGAAGCGGATCCTGTGTTCTGCCTTTCACCCAGGACAACGGAATGGATCCCAGCCGGCGACCCAAAAAAACAACTTCGTAAAAGAGGTAAACGAAGCTGTCTTCTGGTCAGACTCCGGAGACGGGCACATCGTGCACCACTCCCTAGCATACTTCTCGCCAATGTCCAGTCTCTTGACAACAAGGTTGATGAAATCCGAGCAAGGGTAGCATTCCAGAGGGACATCAGACACTGTAACGTTCTTTGCTTCACGGAAACATGGCTCACTGGAGAGACGCTATCGGAGTCGGTGCGGCCAGCTGGTTTCTCCACGCATCGCGCCGACAGAAACAAACATCTTTCTGGTAAGAAGAGGGGCGGGGGCGTATGCTTTATGGTTAACGAGACGTGGTTTGGTCACAACAACATACAGGAACTCAAGTCCTTCTGTTCACCTGATTTAGAATTCCTCACAATCAAATGTCGACCGCATTATCTACCAAGGGAATTCTCTTCGATTATAATCACAGCCGTATATATTCCCCCCCAAGCAGACACATCGATGGCTCTGAACGAACTTTATTTGACTCTTTGCAAACTGGAATCCACATATCCTGAGGCTGCATTCATTGTAGCTGGGGATTTTAACAAGGCTAATCTGAAAACAAGACTCGCTAAATTGTATCAGCATATCGATTGCGCAACCAGGGCTGGCAAAACCTTGGATCATTGCTATTCTAACTTCCACGATGCATATAAGGCCCTCTCCCGCTCTCCTTTCGGAAAAGTTGACCACGACTCCATTTTGTTGCTCCCTGCCTACAAACAGAAACTAAAACAAGAAGCTCCCGCACTGAGGTCTGTTCAACACTGGTCCGACCAATCTGATTCCACACTCCAAGACTGCTTCCATCACGTGGACTGGGATATGTTTCGTATTGCGTCAGACAACAACATTGACAAATACATTGATTCGGTGAGTGAGTTCATTAAGAACGTGCGTTGAAGATGTCGTTCCCATAGCAACAATTAAAACATTCCCAAACCAGAAGCCGTGGATTGATGGCAGCATTCGCGTGAAACTGAAAGCGCGAACCACTGCTTTTAATCAGGGCAAGGTGACCGGAAAAATGACCGAATACAAACAGCGTAGCTATTCCCTCTGCAAGGCAATCAAACAAGCTAAGGTCAATATAGAGACAAAGTAGAATCGCAATTCAACAGCTCAGACACAAGAGGTATGTGTCAGGGTCTACAGTCAATCACGGATTACAAAAAGAAAACCAGCCCAGTCACGGACCAGGATGCCTTGCTCCCAGGCAGATTAAATTACTTTTTTGCCCGCTTTGAGGACAATACAGTGCCACTGACACGGCCCGCAACCAAAACATGCGGACTCTCCTTCACTGCAGCCGAGGTGAGTAAAACATTTAAACGTGTTAACCCTCGCAAGGCTGCAGGCCCAGACGGCATCCCCAGCCGCGCCCTCAGAGCATGCGCAGACCAGCTGGCTGGTGTGTTTACGGACATATTCAATCAATCCCTATCCCAGTCTGCTGTTCCCACATGCTTCAAGAGGGCCACCATTGTTCCTGTTCCCAAGAAAGCTAAGGTAAATGAGCTAAACGACTACCGCCCCGTAGCACTCACTTCCGTCATCATGAAGTGCTTTGAGAGACTAGTCAAGGACCATATCACCTCCACCCTACCTGACACCCTAGACCCACTCCAATTTGCTTACCGCCCAAATAGGTCCACAGACGATGCAATCTCAACCACACTGCACACTGCCCTAACCCATCTGGACAAGAGGAATACCTATGTGAGAATGCTGTTCATCGACTACAGCTCAGCATTTAACACCATAGTACCCTCCAAACTCGTCATCAAGCTCGAGACCCTGGGTCTCGACCCCGCCCTGTGCAACTGGGTACTGGACTTCCTGACGGGCCACCCTCAGGTGGTGAGGGTAGGTAACAACATCTCCACCCTGCTGATCCTCAACACTGGGGCCCCACAAGGGTGCCTTCTGAGCCCTCTCCTGTACTCCCTGTTCACCCACGACTGCGTGGCCACGCACGCCTCCAACTCAATCATCAAGTTTGCGGACGACACAACAGTTGTAGGCTTGATTACCAACAACGACGAGACGGCCTACAGGGAGGAGGTGAGGGCCCTCGGAGTGTGGTGTTAGGAAAATAACCTCACACTCAACGTCAACAAAACTAAGGAGATGATTGTGGACTTCAGGAAACAGCAGAGGGAACACTCCCCTATCCACATCGATGGAACAGCAGTGGAGAGGGTAGTAAGTTTTAAGTTCCTCGGCGTACACATCACAGACAAACTTAATTGGTCCACCCACACAGACAGCATCGTGAGGAAGGCGCAGCAGCACCTCTTCAACCTCAGGAGGCTGAAGAAATTTGGCTTGTCACCAAAAGCACTCACAAACTTCTACAGATGCACAATCGAGAGCATCCTGTCGGGCTGTATCACCGCCTGGTATGGCAACTGCTCCACCCACAACCGTAAGGCTCTCCAGAGGGTAGTGAGGTCTGCACAACGCATCACCGGGGGCAAACTACCTGCCCTCCAGGACACCTACACCACCCGATGTCACAGGAAGGCCATAAAGATCATCAAGGACAACAACTACCCGAGCCACTGCCTGTTCACCCCGCTATCATCCAGAAGGCGAGGTCAGTACAGGTGCATCCAAGCTGGGACCGAGAGACTGAAAAACAGCTTCTATCTCAAGGCCATCAGACTGTTAAACAGCCACCACTAACATTGAGTGGCTGCTGCCAACACACTGACTCAACTCCAGCCACTTTAATAATGGGAATTGATGTAAAATATTTCACTAGCCACTTTAAACAATGCTACTTAATTTAATGTTTACATACCGTATATTATTCATCTCAAATGTCTACTTATATACTGTACTCTATATCATCTACTGCATCTTTATGTAATACATGTATCACTAGCCACTTTAAACTATGCCACTTTGTTTACATACTCATCTCATATGTATATACTGTACTCGATACCATCTACTGCATCTTGCCTATGCCGTTCTGTACCATCACTCATTCACATATCTTTATGTACATATTTATCCCTTTCTTTATCCCTTTACACTTGTGTGTATAAGGTAGTAGTTTTGGAATTGTTAGTTAGATTACTCGTTGGTTATTACTGCATTGTCGGAACTAGAAGCACAAGCATTTCGCTACACTCGCATTAACATCTGCTAACCATGTGTATGTGACAAATAAAATTTGATTTGATTTGGTTGAAGATATCCCTCTAGTGATGTGGGGGCTGTGCTTTGGCAAAGTGGGTGGGGTTATATCCTGCCTGTTTGGCCCTGTCCGGGGGTATCGTCGGACGGGGCCACAGCCTCCAGTATTTATGCTGCAGTAGTTTGTGTCGGGGGGCTAGGGTCAGTCTGTTATGTCTGGAATATTTCTCCTGTCTTATCTGGTGTCGTGTGTGAATTTTAAGTATGCTCTCTCTAATTATTTATTTCTCTCTCTCGGAGGACCTGAGTCCTAGGACGATGCCTCAGGACTACCTGGCCTGATGACTCCTTGCTGTCCCCAGTCCACCTGGCCGTGCTGCTGCTCCAGTTTAAAATGTTATTTGACCTGTTCACCGGACGTGCTACCTGTCCCAGGCCTGCTGTTTTCAACTCTCTAGAGACAGCAGGAGTGGTAGAGAAACTCTGAATGATCGTCTATGAAAAGCCCTCGACAACCACTGTGATTATTATTATTTGACCCTGCTGGTCATCTATGAACATTTGAACATCTTGGCCATGTTCTGTTATAATCTCCACCCAGCACAGTCAGAAGAGGACTGGCCACCCCTCATAGCCTGGTTGCTCTCTAGGTTTCTTCCTAGTTCTGGCCTTTCTAGGGAGTTTTTCCTAGCCACCGTACTTATACACCTGCATTGCCTGCTGTTTTAGACTGGGTTTCTGTACAACACTTTGAGATATCAGCTGATGTAAGAAGGGCTTTATAAATAAATTTGATTTGATGGATAACGGCTTGCTCTGAGAAGTGTTTATAGTTTCTCTTTAGAATTATACGGGGGTCAGGGTTTTTTAGCCTAGTGTCTCTGATACATGCAATAGGGCAGTGGTCACTGAAGTCATTTGAAAATAACCCACAAGCTATATATTTGTGAGGTGTATTTGTTAAAATCAGTTCTATTAATGCAGATTTTTCCGGGTCTTTTGGATTAGGACGGGTAGGTGTAGTTATTTGTTGAGTAAGATTTAGTTTGTTACAAATGTATTTTAATTTAAGCAATGCTAGCATCAGCCAGTCCAGATTGAGATCTCCAATAATCAATCATTCACAGTTTGCATAATTAGACATTAACTCAAATAATTTGCATAGAGCAGATACTGGAGCTGAGGGTGGGTGATAGAGCAGATACCGGAGCTGAGGGTGGGTGATAGAGCAGATACCGGAGCTGTGGGTGGGCGATAGAGCAGATACCGGAGCTGAGGGTGGGTGATAGAGCAGATAGAGCTGAGGGTGGGTGATACGGAGCTGAGGGTGGGTGATAGAGCTGAGCTGAGGGTGGGTTAGAGCAGATAGAGCAGGGTGGGTGATAGAGCAGATACCGGAGCTGTGGGTGGGCGATAGAGCAGATACCGGAGCTGAGGGTGGGTGATAGAGCAGATACCGGAGCTGAGGGTGGGCGATAGAGCAGATAGCTGTGGGTGGGCGATAGAGCAGATGAGTGGGTTAGAGCAGATAGAGCAGATACCGAAGCTGTGGGTGGGCGATAGAGCAGATACCGGAGCTGAGGGTGGGCGATAGAGCAGATACCAGAGCTGAGGGTACCTTCGGCCACCTTTCCTTCCAGTTCTCTGCTGCCAATTACTGGAACAAACTGCAAAAATCACTGAAGCTGGAGACTCATATCTCCCTCACTAGCTTTAAGCACCAGTTGTCAGAGCAGCTCTCAGATCACTGCACCTGTACATAGCCTATCTGTAAATAGCCCATTCAACTACCTCATCCCCATACTGTTATCTATTTTATTTATTTTTGCTCCTTTGCACCCCAGTATGTCTACTTGCACACTCATCTTCTGCACATCTATCACTCCAGTGTTTAATTGCTATATTGTAATTATTTCACCACTATGGCCAATTTATTGCCTTACCTCCGTTATCCTAACTCATTTGCACACACTGTATGTAGACTTTTTCTACTGTATTATTGACTGTATGTTTGTTTATTCCATGTATAACTCTGTGTTGTTTGTGTCGCACTGTTTTGTTAATCTTGGCCAGGTCGCAGTTGTAAATGAGAACTTGTTCTCAACTAGCCTACCTGGTTAAATAATGGTGAAATTAAATAAATACATTTAAAAATGTTAGCATGTAATTGTGAGACCAGTATTTCAATAAAATCTAACTTTTGAATCAAGCTTCTAGCATTCAAATTAATAATTCCAAGGCCATTGTTTCGAGAGCTCATATCAGATCGAGCATTCAAGGTAATATTAGATGAGTGACACTTCCTCGTATAGCTACTGACAGGCCTGAGTTGGATGTAGACAGGATTACTTCTAACAATACCCGTCTGCCTGTATGAGGAAGTGGCAACACGGTACCTTGACAGTAGTGTAACAATAACATCAATCCATCAAAAGTTGAATCCATGTTAGCAGCACCTGTAGAGCTGTTTAAAGCTGGGAGGGGAGCAATGAGTATAGTCTGATGGGTAATTGACCAATTCCGCACTTGAATCATTCCCACGGTGAATGACTAGGCCCGCTATGAATCCACACACTATTGCAGAGACTTTGATATTACAGGCCACAATTGATATGGTGAAAACAATGTGTGGGGAGGCAGCGGCAAAGAAACTCACATCAATACCTCTCCAAATAGACGTTAGCTGTGATGGCCAAGATGCTCATGCATTGACTTTTATTCTTTATACATGTCGGGGGATGCTATTCACGAGGACATATTGTTCTGTCTCACAGTTCCCGAGCATGAAAGGGCACAGGGGATGTTCAGTGTGCTGCGTGGCGATATTGACGAAAAACAGATTCCATGGGGTCGAATGGTGGGCTTTTGCACAGATGGGGCTCAATCTATGGCGGGACGGTGGGCAGGCCTCTGCACTCTAGTTATGAATGTGTCTCCCTCTGCCATATGGATGCATAGTATGATACACCGAGAGCAACTGGCGGCAAAAGAGCTTAGCACAGAACTCGGAGATATACTGGAGCAGGTAACTTAGATTGTAAACTACATCAAACCACATCTACTGCACACACACATGTTCGCAATATGGAGATATGCGATCAGAGCATGACAATGTTTTATTTCATACCCGAGGCTTGGTGGATATCAAGGAGGAGTGTTAGAAATATTTTTCGCATTGAGAGGAACTGTTGTCATTCACAATGGATTAAAAAAAAGATTTGTTGTCTTTCTGTGTAATGAAAAGAAAACGTGTAAGAGACACATTTCGGAAACTGAACGAACTGAACACAAGCACATGCAGAGGAAATACAAAAACATTCTACAGATGAGTGACCGAATCAGGGGATTCAGAGAAAATAAATCTTATTGGAGAGTCTTTCAAAAGTGAACCACGCCCTCTTCCCTCAGCTGTGCATGTTTCTAACAGAAATCAGCATCAGTAAGTGTACCACACGAGTGATGACTGCTCACCTCCAATGCTTGGAAGAGCACTTTGGGACCTCATTCCCAATCTGTTTGCCTGTCATCCTGGCTCAGTTGACATGCCGGTAAGTGAAATCGAACAGCTGATTGAGCTGTCATGTGACAATGCATTCACGGGTCACTACGGAGGAGTTTTAGTTCCTGACTCATAGGGAATACCCTGCTGTCTGCCGCTGAGCATTAATGCCGCGGTCAAAACAACTGGGAACTTGGGAAAGATCGTTTTGAATGGTCATGCAACTCAGAATTCCAACTTGGGAATTCAGACCTCTTTGTAGAGCTCCGACTTGAAGATCACTGACGTCATTTGACCTAATATTTTTCAGATTTCCCAGTCTCGAAAGCACCATAAAACTCAAGGTACCCTTCGCCAGCTCATATCTGCATGAAGCAGGATTCAGTGCTCTCGTCTGCATTAAAACCAAATAGCCATCCAGGTTGTATGTGACAACAGAGATGAGGTGTGTACTGTCGACCAAGCCCCCTGACTTTGAGAAGCTCTGACACAACATGCATCAAGCACATTTCATTTGTTGTGGTGAGATACTGTATGTGATGGTATGTGATGGTGAGTTGAGAAGACAATCAGAAATAGTGTTAGAATGTTTTTCTATTGACTGCCATAGGCCCAAATAAACAAGTAAACATTGGCTGTTAATTACCCTCTTTTTTTTTACATGGTTTGGGACGTGAGAATTTTCAGATATGAAAATGGGGTTGTAAAAGGTTTGGGAACCCCTGGTATAGATGCAGGGCAGGACACAGGTATAAAAAAAAGATGTGTAAGCCTTGTGTAAGATAATTGAGACATGGATTGTGTATGTGTGCCATTCAGAGGGGGAATGGGCAAGACAAACTATTGAAGTGTCTTTGAAAAGGGTACGGTAGTAGGTGCCAGGCACACAAGTTTGTGTGAACAACTGCAATGCTGCTGAATTTTTCATGCTCAACAGTTCCCTATGGGTATCAACAATGGTCCACCACCCAAAGGACATCCAGCCAACTTGACACACAACATGTGCTTTCAAGTCATGTAGAGGTATCTATTATAAGATGTTCTTAATGTTTGGTATACTCAGTCTATGTTCCCGAGTGGCGCAGCAGTCTAAGTCTGCATCTCAGTGCAAGAGGCGTCACTACAGTCCCTGGTTTGAATCCAGGCTGTATCAAAGCCGGCCGTGATTGGGAGTCCCATTGGGCAGCGCACAATTAGCCCAGCATTGTCCGGGTTTGGCTGGGGTAGGCCCCGTCATTGTAAATAAGAATTTGTTCTTAAACTGACTTGCCTAGTTAGGTAAAAAAGAAAAAGTTCCTTAGGCAGTAACCAATGCTGTAGTGTTATTTTAGCACAGAACAAATGCATCTTCCCCCTATCTTTCACTTTAAGCACATTTTACTGTCATTTATCATCACTTGCAGTACTTGAGCAGTGCAAAACATTTAATCAGTGCTACTGAATACATTGACATGATTCAATCATAGTTGATGATAGTATTTCTCATTAATTAGAAGTGTTTCAAGGATATTTGCAATGAATCCCTTCATCTCCTTCCCCAGAGTCAGATGAACTTGTGGATAAAAATGTTACGTCTCTGTGTCCAGTATGAAGGACGTTAGAGGTAGTTTCACGGGCCAATGCTAACTAACATTAGCGCAATGACTGGAAGTCTTGGTATATACTAGCATGCTAGCAATTACCATAGACATCCAGTCATTTCGCTAACACTACTTAGCAATTGCATTAACTCTCGTTAGCAACTTCCTTCAAGGTGCACGCAGAGACAAAAAAATGGTATCCACAAGTCAATCTGACTCTGGGGAAGTAGATAAAGGGCTTCATTGGCAAAATCTTGAAGTATCCATTTAAGATATTATATGGGATGTCAAACCTGCATCACAATAAATAGATAACAGTTCCTCAACAATGCACGATGCTTTAATTCATCGATGATGGCAATGACGATCACTAACTGCTTGCCTCGATTTTCATTTAATGCTTGAAAATGATTCAGATATTATTGCTAATTTGTGAATGATGAGCTGTTATCGATGAGAATCTACTAACTCTGGTCTTTCCCAGAGTTAGACTTCCTAATTATATTGTCCTGTCAGTAATATACTGGACATGATGCTACAGTAAAACACCCACAGAAGACCACTACAAAGTTTTGGGAATAGTCACACCTGTAATTTAACTGCAATATATTATTTTAGTACACAGACAACGTGCTCCAAATGTGTTGGCCAGATTGAATATGTGAATATGGTAATGTGACATATCCCTAATGTGGCTGTTTATGGAGAAAAATGATGCCATTCCCACTGTTTTCATGTTTCCATTGGTAGCATCTAGAGAGAAAATCCTTTCGTTCATAGATTGGATTAACCTGAGCAACATAGCATTTCTAAGTCTAATGAAAAATAAGAGTCACATTTTTCCCCCACGTCACGCTTCTCCAAATCTGTCTTGCATGGTAAGAATTCCACTTCTTTCTGTATAAACTGGGAACTTAAGCATGACGTTTGGAATGAAATATGCCAGTTACAGACCCAGGGAGTGTTTATCCGTCTGTACATTGCTGCACACGGAGGCACGCAAGCTACCATGAGTCATGTTTTACAGACTGTGGGTTCCCTCTGAGCATCGTTGGGGCTATTCTCACAATCAAGCCATTGTTGAAATACAGCTATTTAATCCAATGGTTAGGGGACCATTACTGGCAGCCATAATGGAATCTGTTTCTCTCTCCCTGTTATTACCAACAAGCTGTGGAGCCATGCAAAGTATTTGCATAACACAAACAGCCTTTGGATTTAGTCTTTTTCATGTCCTCTCTTTGATGAGACAATGTCCTCTCTTTCGTGTCCTCTCTGCCTACAAATAGTCAACAGGTTGTAAAGGGGATTTCTATAGATTTGATTGTTTTCTGACTAACTAAGTCAAGCAGTTGACATACTCTACTAAATTACTATTGTATAACACTATTAGTAATACAGTACGTAAATAGTATGTACATTTTTAACCCTCTATAAATGCATTTCCAAAGCAAATACATTAATCATTGTCGATCCATCAATTCTGTAAACATTTCCCCCCCTCTGATATTGTTGTCGAGTTGAATAAAATTGGCATTTAGAAAACACTAGTATGTCCAGAGCTCAGCTGGGTGCACTGCAGTTTGTAGAACAAGATCAAAACTGAAAGTGCAAACCACTGCATTTAACCATGGCATGGTGAATGGGAACATGGACGTGTACAAACAGACCAGCTATGACCTCTGTAAGGCAGAACAATAGTACAGGGACAAAGTGGAGTAGCAATTCAACGGCTCAGACTTGAGACATATGTGGCAGGGTCTACAGACAATCACAGATTGTAAAGGGAAAGCCAGTTATGTCGTGGACACTGACGCCTCGCTCCTGGACGAGCTAGGCACATTCTTTGCCCGCTTAGAGGAAAACAACATTGAGCCGCCGACGTGGGACCCCAACGCTCACGTGTGTGCTCTCGTTCTCCGTGGCCGATATAACTGTTAACCTTCGCAATGCTGCTGGCCCAGACGGCATCCCAAGCCGCGTCCATCAGAGCATGGGTAAACCAGCTGAGTGGAATGCTTACTTCCATATTCAATCTCTCCATATACCAGTCTGTTGTCCCCACTTGTTTCAAAATGTCCACCATTATTCCTGTACTCAAGAAAGCGAAGGTAACTGAACTAAATGACTATCGCTCCGTAGTACTCACTTCTGTCATCATAAAGTGCTTTGAGAGGCTAGTTAAGGACCATATCACCTCCACCTTACCAAACACCCTAGACCCACTACAATTTGCATAAAGCCCTAACAGATCCACAGATGATGCAATCGCCATCGCACTGCACACTGCCCTATCCCACCTGGACAAGAGATATACTTATGTACGAATGCTGTTCATCAACTTCAACTACAGCTCAGCCTTTCCACACCACAGTGGCCTCCAAGCTCCTCACTAAACACAGGGCCCCGGATCTAAACCCCTACCTGTGGAACTGGGGCAACAACACCTCCGCCACGCTGATCCTCAACACGTGGGCCCCATTAAGGTGCATGCTCAGCCCCCTCCTGTACTCCCTCTTCACCCATGACTGCATGGCCTCGCACGTCTCCAACTCGATCATCAAGTTTCCTGACGACACAACAGTGGTTTGCCTGATTACCAACAACGATGAGACAGCCTACAGGGAGTTGAGTTCCCTGGCGTAGTGGTGTCAGGAAAATAAGATCTCCCTCAACGTCAAAAAAATGAAAGAACTGGCCGTGGACTACAGGAGACAGCAGATAGAGCATGTCCCCATCTACATCGAAGGGGCCGCAATGGAGAGGGTCAAAAGCTTCAAGTTCATCGTGTGCACATCACTGACAACCTGAAATAGTCCCTTCACACAGACAGTGTGGTGAAGGAGGAGCAACCCGGTGTCACAGGAAGGCCCAGAAAATCATCAAGGACCTCAGCCACCCGAGCCAGGTCCTGTTCACCCCGCTAACATCTAAAATGCGGTGATCGTACAGGTGCATCAAAGCTGGGACCAAGAAACTGAGAAGATATCCAGGATATCAGACTGTTAAACATTCACCGCCCCGACACTGCCCTGAACCTTAGTCAATGTTCTACCCGGCTACCTTAGAGATTGCTGCCCTATGTGCATAGTAGGGGCGTTTTTCAGTATAAAAAAGAAACGGAATGGAGCAAAGCAAAGGCAAAATCCTAAAGGAAAAGCTGGTTCAGTCTGCTTTCCACCAGACACTGGGAGATGAATTCACCTTTCAGCAGGACAATAACCTGAGAAAAAATAAGAAACCGCACTGTGCAGGTTTCTTCTTTTTTCTCATCTTATTCAACTGTTAACATGCTCCGGAAAAAAAGACAGTTCAGATGTACGTGTGCCTTTTGAATAGCAGCACAATAATCTAAAAGGCCAAATCTACACTGGAGTTGTTCACCAAGAAGACAGTGAATGTTATTGAGTAGCCGAGTTACAGTTTTGACATAAATCTACTTGAAAATCTATGGCATGACCTGAAAATGTTTGTCCAGCAATGAACAACAACCAATTTGATAACGCTTAAAGAATTTTGAAACAAATAATGGACAAATGTTGCACTATCCTGGTGTGGAAAGCTCTTAGAGATAGACTCACAGCTGTAATTGTTGCTAAAGGTGCTTCTATTAAGTATTGACTCAGGGGTTTTAATACTTCTATAAATGAGATATTTCTGTATTTACTGTTCAAAACATTTGCTAAAATGTCTAAAAACATGTTTTCACTTTGTGGTTATGGGTTATTGTGTGTAGATGGGTGAGATAATTATTTATTTTTTTAAATTAATTTTGAATTCAGGCTGTAACACAACAAAATTGGACTAAGTCCAATATAAATATATAATATAAATATATTAAATACTTTCTGAAGGCACTGCATATACTGTATTATAGTCATTGCTTATCCTATATAACTACTGCTGTACATACCTTTCTACCATTCTATGTATATGCAGTGCATTCGGAAAGTATTCAGACCCCTTACCCTTTTCCACATTTTGTTACGTTACAGCCTTATTCTAGAATGGATTTAAAATAAATAAATCCTCATCAATCTATACACAATAACCCATAATGACAAAGCAAAAACAGGTTTTTAGACATTTTAGTAAAGGTATTCAAAATAAACCTTATTTACATAAGTATTCAGACCCTTTGCTGTGAGACTTGAAATTGAGGTCAGGTGCATCCTGTTTCCATTGATTATCCTTGAGATGTTTCTACAACTTGATTGGAGTCCACCTGTGGTAAATTCAATTGATTGGACATGATTTGGAAAGCACACACCTGTCTATATAAGGTCCCACAGTTGACAGTGCATGTCAGAACAAAAACCAAGCCATGAGGTTGAAGGAATTGTCCATAAAGCTCAGAGAGAGGATCGTGCATACCCAAAAAAAATCTGCAGCACTGAAGTTCCCCAAGAACACAGTGGCCTCTATCATTCTTGACCCACCAAGACTCTTCCTAGAGCTGGCTGCCTGGCCAAACTGAGAAATCGGGAGAGAAGGGCCTAGGTCAGGGAGGTGACCAAGAACCCGATGATAGAATATGGTAGAACCTTCCAGAAGGACAACCATCTCTGCAGCACTCCACCAATCAGGCCTTTATGGTAGAGTGGCCAGATGGAAGCCACTCCTCAGTAAAAGACACAACAGCCAGCTTGGAGTTTGTCAAAAGGTGCCATTTTCAACCTGTCCCTGACTGAGTCTGTAATACCAACATGTTTCAAGCAGACCACCATATTAACTGTGCCCAAGAACACTAAGGTAACCTGCCTAAATCACTACTGACCCGTGGCACTCACGTCTGTAGCCATGAAGTGCTTTGAAAGGCTGGTTATGGCTAACATCAACACCATTATCCACAAAACCCTAGAGCCACTCCAATTTGCATACTGCTCCAATAGACCCATGCCAAATCTTTTCAGTGTCCGGAGTGGAAATAGGTATTGTCGTGCCCTCATTACATGCATCTGCGCAATATAGGACTCACCTGGACTGACTCTGTTACTTTGTTGATTGTCCCTCTATATCTGTCTGCTCCTCAGTTTGTTCCCCATGTCAGCATTGATGTCGTTATGTTTACCCCTGTCCAGACGCTGTCCTTGTTTGTTTCTTGTCTGTTATCCATTAAATGTTCACTCCCTGTACTTGCTTCTCGTCTCCCAGTGTCAGTCCTTACAGAATGCCGACACCACAATTTGAAGCATCAGGGAGTTTTGTGTTTTTTGTTTTGTTGGTGACGTCGGGTCCGGGGATGCCTCAGCTGGCTTCTATGCCTTAGTTGGCTCGAGAGATTTCCTTGCCTCGGTTGGCTCGGCAGGCTTGTCGGGCTCCCATGCCTCAGCCGGCTCATCGGGCTCCCATCCCACGTCATGCCTCGGCCAGCTCGTCGGGCTCCCACGCCTCGGCCGGCTCATCAGGCTCCCATCCCATGTCATGCCTCGGCCAGCCCGTCAAGCTCGCCCATGTGGGACGCCATCATTACGTGCATCTGCACAATATTGGACTCACCTGGACTCCATTACTTTGTTGATTGCCCCCCTATATCTGTCTGCTCCTCAGTTTGTTCCCCGTGTCAGCATTGATATTGTTACGTTTTCCCCAGTCCAGACGCTGTCCTTGTTTGTTTCTTGTCTATTACTCATTAAATATTCACTCCCTGTACTTTCTTCTCGTCTCCCAGCATCGGTCCTTACAGTTGGAGCTAGAAACACAAACATTTCGCCGCACCTGCGTTAACATCTGCAAATCTGTGTACGTGAACAATAACCTTTGATTACATTTTTTTTATTTTATTTTGATCAACACCATTGATTGTGTATGTTTGAGTGAACTACTTTGCCCTGAAAACCTTGAATAATCAAACCTGATATCTTCCTGACTTTTCAACCACAAGTGAGAGGGGCATTTGTCTGTTGCGATCTTATACCATATTGTGCTGCACATTTTGGGGGGGTCAGGGTAAATGCAGTATGGGGGCAGATGTTTATTTCTGAAGGGAAAACACGTTAAAAAATGTACTGATAATTTTGTAAATATACCCTAATCATAACTGAAATAGCAATATTTTTTAGATATTTCTTTAAACTTTACTCTTAACAGTTCAGATACTCACCACCACACCCCTTCTTTAACTACATTTAAATGCCATAACCTATTATTCTATTTGTGTACCCTTCACCATGCTTGGCTCATACATGGTCTTGAATAGAAAATGTATACCCAATTAACTTAAAAGGAGTCGAGGCAATCAAAGTGTAACCAGAAATGTCTTACTTGGTTACACAATTTAATTGTAGTATTTAATTCATAAAATAATTCAGTGCCATTCAAAATATAATTCTTCAATATGGAATAAAATGCTATTGGAAAATAGACTTCAAAATAAACCAATCAATATGGCATCAAGCTCAAGAAATAGAAAAAAGACATAGCAAGAAAAGTAAAAAAAAAAAAGAGAAAAGTAAAAAAGACATAGCAACAGCTCATTGTCATTCACCATCAAGTAAAAAAACATACACATTCAATAACAGTCAATAACCGGTTGCAACCTTATACATGGTACATAGAGGGGTCAGCTCTTCAGTCTCAATTAACTTAAATGCAACAATACCATTTTACGCCTGTCACTGCCAGCAATAACATTCTGGCATATTGTTTTCATATCTATGCTATCCAGCTTCTCCTGGTGAATATGACAGAAAGCAACATGGTCTGCTTTGTCATTGTTGAGCGCAGCCACGTCTTCAACCTCCTGAGGGCACTAAAGCTCCAGTCTGCTTCAGAGGACAATATACGTACGACAAGGAGCAACCTGACCAGAGCTTCAACATCTGTAAATAAACCATGAACTTCTACTGGCAGTCCTTTTAGAATTTCTGCAGCCTCTGTACTAGAACTGAGTAGTTGAGTAAAAACATGGGCAGTTGCACTGCAAGAGAGCGGGTATTAACATCTGGATATTGAGCAACCATAGATTCAATCTGTCCAGTGAGTAGTGTTCTCTAGTTTCAAGAGTCAGTAGAACATCTTGTTGAAACCTCTCATTAAACTGTTAATCGACCGCATCTCCTACCTTATATAACTCTATCCTCTAGTGTTCCATGGGAGATTTTGATTTATACACATTTGCCTTATAACTCAAATTCTCACCTGATGTCCTGTTCGTCCTCTACCTGCTTCAACATGGGTTGTGTTCTCCCTCTCCCTCTCTCTGCTGCGTGTCTCTGGCCCCTGCCATGACAATCAAATTCAATCCGAATGGAGGCAATACCATTTGTTATATCACTTGGGCTACAGTCAGAAAAGATGAGGAGTTGAAAAGATAGTGCCATATAAATCAAATTCTCACCTGATGACCTGTTCGTCCTCTCCCTGCTCACTCTCTCCCTCTCTCTACTTCCTGTCTTTGACCCCTGCAATAATCATATGAACAACTACCATTATCATCTGACAAAAATGGCTAGCCTTAATTATGGTGTTAGCTTATTAACATTAATTCGATTCTGCTTTTATTAGCAGAATTATTTATTTACTGGCTGGTGATATGTATAGCTAGCTAGCTGATGACACCATTATTGTAATGAGTGCGCTGAGAATCGGGAAGCATGTACAGGGAGTGAGTGTTTTAATAAATAAACACGAAACACAAACAACGTACCGATATGAAACAGAGTCAATAACAGCTGAGGAAAGAACAGGAGGAGTGACAGATATGGGGAAGATAATCAGGAAGGTGATGGAGTCCAGGTGAGTGTCGTGAGGCGCAGGTGCGCTTGACGATGGTGACAGGTGTGCGGGATAATCAGCTACCTTATGACCTAGAGGCCGGAGAGGGAGTATACGTGACAAGTATGAATTGTACAGTGTACAGTGTAGTTAGCTAGCCAGCTATTTAGCCATTCCTTCATAACTTACAGTTCTCTGCAGCCTAATCTTATGTCCTGCACTTTTCTCTTATTTGGTGATGTCATCTCCATTAAGGGCACTACCCACTGGGCACAGTCGTCAGTTCAATGTCTAGTTTGATTTACATTTGATTGAGTTGTCAACTAACATGAACTCAACAAGAAATCAATATTTAAAAAATCTCTGGGAACTAAAAAAATATATATATTTTGAGGAATATTTTGAGGAACTTAGTCGGGGTCTCAACTTACTGTTGAGAGTTATTATAATAGTTCACACAATGTGCAATTAAAAAACGTGGTTGTGCATCAGCAGTCACTCAATTAGCCCATGTCAGCAAATTGTATTTATTTATTCGTAAGTTCGTCTAGCGGCCAGCAATCAAAACTTGTCATAAGCATGGTCGAATTACCAACCGGGCTGTGGCCCATTGATCATCAGTTATCATATTAAAAACAGCAAACTTTTGCCTCCATCCTAAGGCAAAATGTATAGAATTGCTAGAAATTAGCTGTAAAACTATGGATTTTTTTCTCCACCCCATTGGAAAAATTTGTAGAATTGCAGCAAACTTGCTTTAAAATGAAAACATTTTCTCTATCGCAAAACGTGCAGAATTCCAGGAAATTAACTTGGGAAAAAAAGTATCTTCGATGTGGCCCCCACCCCCATCGCTGATCTAGAGGGTGACTCTTCGCTGTAACGAGGGGGGCCGCTAAAATGTTTTACTCGCAGAGTGGGGTAAGCAGCATTTCTTTTTTACATTGAACCTTTATTTAACTCATGATGAGATCCAATGTTTTGTAGGCCCCCACCCCCATCAAAGTTGCCCCCCTCAACTCATTCAGTTAGTAGTCAAAACATCAATATCACAACCCAACCCAGAGTTTATGAATGGGACAGACTCCACCTAACCGTACACAAGGGAAAATTAATCTTGTTTGAAGTGGTTTTGTCATTGCCTGCAACCATTACTCTGGATAGAAGATATTTCATGCCTCAGAACTATACATTCATTACCTTTATCCAAAAATGTATTTCCCAAGCTGAAGAACAAACTGAGGATTTTACCTCAATTATAAAACCATAATTTGCTCAACCGGACTCATTTTGGTTGTTCTGTTTGACAGCGGGCAATCGGTCAACTTGCCATGCATCTCACACCACATCTGTCCCTGTATGAGACAAGGTGAACGACAGTGAGAGTTAGAAAGAGACCGACAGAAACAGAGAGACAGGTTCTATGTCTCATCACCCCCAGGACGTCCGCTATCTCCGAACAGCTGTTGTCTGAGAGCTAGAGGCAACACTGCGGTGTCCTGTCAACTCCTTCTCCTGTGAAAGCCTTGTGCATGCCAAACAGTTACACGCTGCCTTCTCGCTTTCCACCTCCGTCACTCTCTCCCCCTTACATCTCTCTCTCCGTCTTTCACTACCAGCCTCTCTCTCTCTCTCCGTCTCACTCTCTCTCTCTCTCTCTCCGTCTCTCTCTCTCTCTCTCTCTCTCTCCCTCCCTCTCTCTCTCCGTCTCACTCTCTCTCTCTCTCTCTCTCTCTCTCTCTCCCTCTCTCTCTCCATCTCTCTCTCTCTCTCTCTCTCTCTCTCTCTCTCCCTCCCCTCTCTCCGTCTCACTCTCTCTCTCTCTCTCTCTCTCCTCTCCCTCCCTCTCTCTCTCCGTCTCACTCTCTCTCTCTCTCTCTCTCTCTCTCCCTCCCTCTCTCTCTCCGTCTCACTCTCTCTCTCTCTCTCTCTCTCTCTCCCTCCCTCTCTCTCTCCGTCTCACTCTCTCTCTCTCTCTCTCTCACCCTCCTCTTTAATGCTCCGCACCTTCAAATCTAATACAATCAAGCTTTATTTCTACAGCACATTTCAGACCTGAATGCAACGTAATGTGCTTCACAGGAAAAAGAAAAAAGAAAACATGAAAAGAAAAAAAGAAATGTACCACACAACAAACATAAGAGGATTAAAACCAAAAGAATAACAATAAAAACTGACAGATTAAAAAGCAAAGCTAAAAAGATCGCTTAAGATCTCTTTTTAATCATGTCCACAGTTTCGGCCCCCTTCAGGTTCTCTGGTAGGCTGTTCCAGAGGCTGAGGGCATAGTAACTGAAGGCTGCCTCTCCATGCCTCTTGGTCCTAGGCTTTGGATCTTAGCACACATGCACTCACTCACGCACACACAATACATTAATGCTACACACACACATCACAATTGCTGCTATCAAACTTATTTACTATTGCAAATATTGCAGAATTTAAACACTTGCCCCCCATTCCAACATTCCTCTGATATATGTGTAAATATTGTAAATACTATAAATTGTGCCTTCCTGTATTATACTTACGCTAAAATGTGTATTCTATTCTACTGAGCCATTTACTTTATGTTCATATTCAAATATTTTTGGGATGGTGTACTGTATACCATGTGTATCCTGTACATATGACTAAGAAAACTTGAAACTTGTCTCTTAATATGTACACCTCCACTTTATATTGCATAAGCATTGTCTCAGTGCCAACTTTTAAACAATCTTCTCATATCTCTCTCTGGTCACATTCCATGAGTTCCCATTCTCTTATTATAGACACAGACAGCGCCATCTTGCCGAAGAACATGGCTGACATTTTACATTCTCCCAACCAATTGTACTATTTTGTAAAACAATTTTTGTATTTTGTGTAACTTGTTTTTTTACTTATTGTGTACATAATGTTGCTGCTACCGTCTCTTATGACCGAAAATAACTTCAGGACATCAGAAAAGCGATTACTCACCACGGACTGGAAGAAATGTTTTACTTTAATGAGTCCGACGAGAAGGATGTCCTGCATTCACTGGACAGGCCCAGATCCACCACTTTTGCGTGAAGAAAAATCGGCAAAAAAAGGGGACGCAAATCTGGGATCCTTAGAATTCGGAGACGAGCGAGTAAACTCCCAATGCATTCCATTCTTCTTGCTCGTGTGCAATCATTGGAAAATGAAATTGATGACCTACTATTAAGATAATCCTACCAACGCTACCTCTGGTAAGACGATGGGTGGGGGTGTGTGTCTTTTTGTCAATAACAGCTGGCGAGCAATGTCTAATATCTCAAGCTCGAGTCTAATATCAAGCAATGTCTAATATCTCAAGCTCGAGTCTAATATCAAGCAATGTCTAATATCTCAAGTCTCAAGATATTGCTCGCCTGAGGTAGAGCTGCAGACCACATTATCTACCAAGAGAGTTCTCATCTGTATTATTCATAGCTGTCTATTTACCACCACAAAACAAAGCTGGCTCTAAGAGCGCTCTCAAACAACTCTATAAGGCCAAAAGCAAAGAAGAAAATGCTAACCCAGAAGCACCGCTCCTAGTGGCCGGGGACTTTAATGCAGGCAAACTTAAATCATCGAGAGTAGGCAACAACATGTCTGCCATGCTGATCCTTAACCCTGGGGCCCCTCAGGGGTGAGAACTTAGTTCCCTCCTGTATTCCCTTTTCACCTACGACTGCGCGGCCAAACACGACTCCAACACCATCATTAAGTTTGCTGACAACACAACAGTGGTAGGCCTGATCACCGACAACGATGAGACGGCCTATAGGGAGGAAGTCAGAGAACTGGCAGTGTGGTGCCAGGACAACAACCTTTCCCTCAATGTGAGCAAGACAAAGGAGCTGATCGTGGACTACAGGAAACAGGCCCTAATTAACATTGACGGGGCTGTAGTTGAGCGGGTCGAGAGTTTCAAGTTCCTTGGTGTCCACATCACCAACAAACTATCATGGTCCAAAGATACCAAGACAGCCGTGAAGAGGGCACAACAAAACCTTTCCCCCTGAAAAGATTTGACATGGGTCCACAGATCCTCAAAAGGTTGTACAGCTGCACCATCGAGAGCATCTTGACCGGTTGCATCACCACCTGGTATGGAAACTGCTCGGCATCTAACCGTAAGACAGAGGGTAGTGCATACGGCTCAGTACATCACTGGGGCCAAGCTTCCTGCTATCCGGGACCAAAATAATAGGCGGTGTCAGAAGAAAGCCCATAAAATTGTCAGAGACTCCAGTCACCCAAGTTATAGACTGTTTTCTCTGCTACCGCACGGCAAGTGGTACGGGAGCGCCAAGTCTAGGACCAAAAGGCTCCTCAACAGCTTCTACCCCCAAGCCTTTAGACTGCTGAACATTTCATAAAAATCGCCACCGGACAATTTACATTGACCCCCTCCCTCCCTTTTGTACACTGCTGCTACTCTCTATTTGTTTGTTACCTATGCATAGTCACTTCGCCCCAACCTACATGTACAGATTACCCCAACTAGCCTGTAGCCCTGCACACTGACTCAGTACCGGTGCCCCCTGTATATAGCCTCGTTATTGTTATTCTTATTGTGTTACTTTTTATTATTACTTTTTATTTTAGCCTACTTTGTACATTTTTTCTTCTTCTTGAACTGCACTGTTGGTTAAGGGCTTGTAAGTAAGCATTTTCCTATACTAAGTCTACACTTGTTGTATTCGGCGCATGTGGCAAATAAAGTTTGATTTTGATTTGAACAAAACATTTGACAAGGATCATCAACTAGATTCAGCCACGGGCCGATTTTTTTCTTGAACGGATGGTCAGGGGGCCGGAACACAATTACAAATAATTTATAGACCGCAAATCAAATCAAATCTAATGGTATTGGTCACATACACATATTTAACATATGTTATTGCGTGTGTAGCAAATGCTTGTGTTCCTAGCTCCAACAGTGCAGTAGTATCTAACAATTCACAACAATACACAACAAATCTAAAAGTAAAATAATGGAATTAAGAAATATATAAATATTAGGACGAGCAATGTCTGAGTGGTATTGACTAAAATACAGTAGAGTACAGTACATACATATGAAATGAGTAAAACACTATATAAAAATTATTAAAGTGACTAACATTCCATTTAAAGTGACCTGTGATTCCATGTCTATGTACATAGGCAGCAGCTTCTAAGGTGCAGGGTTGAGTAACCGGGTGGGAGCCGGCTTGTGATTGCTATTTAACAGTCTGATGGCCTTGAGATAGAAGCTGTTTTTCAGTCTCTCAGACCCAGCTTTGATGCACTTATACTGACCTCGCCTTCTGGATTATAGCGGGGTGAACAGGCCTTGGCTCGGGTGGTTGATGTCCTTGATGATCTTTTTGGCCTTCCTGTCACATTGGGTACTGTAGATGTCCTGGGGTTGCGGGTGGTGCAGTTGCTGTACCCGGCGGTGATACAGCCCGACAGGATGCTATCAGTTGTATATCTGTAAATGTTTGTGAGGGTCTTAGGGGTCAAGACAAATTACTTCAGCCTCCTGAGGTTGAAGAAGCGCTGTTGCGCCTTCTTCACCACACTGTCTGTGTGGGTGGACCATTTAAGATTGTCAGTGATGTGTACGCCAAGGAACTTGAAGCTTTTCCCCTTCACTGCGGTCCCGTTGATGTGGATAGGGGCATGCTCTCTGTTGTCTTCTGAAATCCACGATCAGCTCCTTTGTTTTGTTGACGTTGAGGGAGAGGTTATTTTCCTGGTACCACTCCACCAGGGCCCTCACCTTCTCCCTGTAGGCTGTCTAGTCATTGTTGGTAATCAGGCCTACTACTGCTGTATCGTCTGCAAACTTGATGACTTGGAGGCGTGCCTGGCCATGCAGTCATGGGTGAACAGGTAGTACAGGAGGGGGCTGAGCACGCACCTTTGTGGGGCCCCTGTGTTGAGGAGCAGCGTAGTGGGGGTGTTGTTTCATACGTTCACGACCTGAGGGTAGCCCTTCAGGAAGTCCAGGACCCAGGGCGGGGTTCAGACGTCCAGGACACAGGGCATGGTTCAGACCCAGGGCCCCGAGCTTAATGATGAACTTGGAGAGTACTATGGTGTTGAAGGCTGAGCTCTACTTAATTGAACAGCATTCTTACATAGGTATTCCTCTTGTCCAGATGGGATAGGGCAGTGTGCAGTGCAATGGCGATGTCATCATCTCCAGATCTATTGCGTTGGTATGCAAATTGAAGTAGATCTAGTGTGTCAGGTGAGGTAGGGGTCATATGATCCTTAACTAGCCTCTCAAAGCACTTCATGACGACAGAAGTGAGTGCTACGAGGCGATAGTGATTTAGTTCAGTTACCTTTGCTTTCTTGGGTACAGGAACAATTGTGGACATCTTGAAGCAAGTGGGTACAGCAGACTGGGATAGGGAGAGACTGAATATGTCCGTGAACACTCCAGCCAGCTGGTCTGCACATGTTCTGAGGACACAGCTAGGGATACTGCCTGGACCAGCAGCCTTGCGAGGGATAACTCGTTTAAATGTCTTACTCATGTCAGCCACGGAGAACGAGAACCCACAGTCCTTGGGAGCAGACCACGTCGGTGGCACTGTGTTATCCTCAAAGTGGGCGAAGAAGGTGTTTAGCTTGTCCAGGGGCAAGATGTCGGAGTCTGCGATGTGGCTGGTTATCCCTTTGTAATCCGTGATTGTCTGTAGACCCCGCCACATACGTTTTGTTTCTGAGCCGTTGAATTGCAACTCCACTTTGTCTCTGTACTGACATTTCCCTTTTTTATTGCCTTACGGAGCAAATAATTACACTGTAATTATGCGGTGGTTTGTGCTTTCAGTTTTGTGCGAATGCTGCCATCTATCCACGGTTTTTGGTTTGGGTAGGTTTTAATAGTCATAGTGGGAATAACATCCCCTATACACTTCCTGATGAACTCAGTCACCATGTCAGTGTTATTCTCAGAGGCAACCTGAAACATATCCCAGTCCACGTGATCAAAACAATCTTGAAGCGTGGATTCTGATTGGTCAGACCAACGTTGAATAGACCTTAGCACGGGTACTTCCTGTTTGAGTTTCTGCCTATAGGAAGGGAGAAGCAGAAAGGAGTCGTGATCTGATCTGATCTGATTTGGCAAAGGGAGGGCGGGGGAAGGCCTTGTAGCCATCCCGGAAGGGAGAGTAACAATGGTCTAGAGTTCTTGTAGCGCGAGTACTACAGGCAATGTTGATAGAACTTCGGTAGCGTTTTCCTGAAATTTGCTTTGTTAAAATCCCCAGCTACAATACATGCGGCCTCAGAATATGTGGTTTCCAGTTTGCATAAAGTCTAGTGTAGTTCCTTGAGAGCCGTCGTGGTATCGGCTTGAGGGGGAATATACACGGCTGTGACTAAAACCGAAGAGAATTCTATTGGGAGGTAATATGGTTGACATTTTATTGTGAGATATTCTTTGTTGGGTGAACAAAAGGACTTGAGTTCCTGTACGTTATCGCAATCACACGCTCCAGCAGGTATATCTCACTGGACACCCCCAAAGCCAATTCCTCCTTTGGTCGCCTTTCCTTCCAGTTCTCTGCAGCCACTGACTGGAAGGAACTGCAAAAATCCCTGAAGCTGGAGATTCCCATCTCCCTCACTAGCTTTAAGAACCATCTGTCAGAGCAGCTCACAGATCACTGCACCTGTTCATAGCCCATCTGTATACAGCGCATCTATCTACCTCATCCCCATACTGTATTTATTTATTTAGCTCCTTTTGCAACACAGTATCTCTACTTACACATCCATCTTTTGCACATCTACCATTCCAGTGTTTAATTGTCATATTGTAATTACTCCGCCACCATGCACTATTTATTTCCTTAACTCCCTTATTTGACCTTATTTGCACTCACTGTATATAGACTTTTCTTTTTTTCTACTGTATTATTGACTGTATGTTTTGTTCTTTCCATGTGTAACTCTGTGTTGTTGTATGTGTCGAACTGCTATGCTTTATCTTGGCCAGGTCGCAGTTGCAAATGAGAACTTGTTCTCAACTAGCCTACCTGGTTAAATAAAGGTGAAATAAATAAATCAATAAATAAATATGCACGCACCACTTTTCTATTTTAAATTTTAGATTACTTTTTAAAACAAGTTATTTTTTAAATTCGACTTCTCGAATTTGGACAATTTTGTATATGTCCATTACAGGAAATCCAAATAACAATCCATTTAAATTACAGATTGTAATGCAACAGAATAGGAAAAATACCAAGGGGGATGAATACCTATGCAAAGGCACTGTACCACTCATTTAGCAGACCAGATTGATTGTGTATTAGGCAGCACCTTTAATACATTTCCCTATATAAGAAAATGAATGAACATGTCCTAAACTGATTAACCTGTGAAGCTTGTAATGCTCTCGGCTACCCTCAGCTGTCAGAAGCCATTTGCAAAGAGGAGAATTAGGCAGTGTCAAACTATTCTCCAGTCTCCATGGTACCAATTTAAATGGCACGGACTACACCAGTCATGCATATGTATGAAGTTAAAATACAAGACACCAGATATTACTTGTGTTCATTTCACCATTTGTTTTACACATTTGGGGACTTTTCTGTTCTTGTTTTTTATACTGTGCCTCTCCATTCAAGTGATAAGGTACTGCATGAAATTTGTTAGGAATGCTATATAAAGTCACTGTCAGCAAAAAGTGGGGTAGTTGTAGTAGAATATGAACTCATCTGATTTTACAAGGTTGGATGTGTTCAGAGCTCTACTCAGGACACAGGAGTTCAATATCTCAATGGAAGCCCTGTGCTGTCTCAGAATGAGATGGAAGAGGGTAAACACAGGTACTTGTGAACTTTCTGATAACCTACCAGATGTGTCTGGGTTGGGTGCCTGTCTGCTGAGAAGATCACAGTCTTGAGTCAGGCTGTAATCTCAGGACCGTGACATTGTGTAATAGCTCCCACTATAGAGTTTTCAGATTTTCAGATTGGCTTTTTTAAATCCAAGTGTATGAGATTTTAGATAGCGAGCAGGCAGAGTTATCTTTGCCAGAACCACTACATTTACAATGCACTCCCACTGTTGCTTGCTGTTTGTTATTTGTACAACATATCCTGTCAAAAAAAAATTAAGTGTTCAAAATCTAATTCATAAAGAATTAAAATCATATCTTTCCCTGTGGAGAAACTGTTGCCAATTAAGCTAGACACAACACGGCACTAAGTGTGCACCTGTTTCTCAGTCAGTTAAGTGGCAGCTTGACTAATTCATTTGAGACCATTTAATGTGTATGAGAAACAAGTGTCAGGTTAAGCTGGATGCGTCAGTGACTAAAACCACCAGCATATGTAGCCATTATGTAAAACCCATGTGCATTCCTAAAAAGATGGTAGACACACACAGCGACAGATTGTCACCTTGTCAGCTCGGGGATTCGATCCAACAACCTTTCGGTTACTGGCCCAACTCTCTAACCACTAGGGTACCTGCCACCCCACAACTACAGCCCACAACATGCTTACAACACAACATGTGTACAGTGCTCCTGTACAACAAACGTTGTCTTTGATAGAGCATGGCGCTTGCATCGCCAGAGTTGTTGGTTCGATTCACATGGGGGACCAATACAAAAATATATGGACCACTGTAAGTCGCTCTGGATAGAGAGTGTCTGCTAAGAGACTCAAATGTTAAGCAAAAATGTAAAATGTTATAAAGAACATACACAGGGCCTGGTGTGCCTCTGTGAAAATGGTCTTATTGAACGGTCATACTAAATCTCTCCTTATCTCAGTCTGTTGTCCCCACTTGTTTCAAGATGTCAACCAACGTTCCTGTACCCAAGAAAGCGAATGGAACTGAACTAAATGACTATGTTTATTATATATGCATAGTCACTTTAACTATACATTCATGTTCATAATACCTCAATTGGCCCGGCCAACCAGTGCCCCCGCACATTGGCTAACCGGGCTATCTGAATTGTGACCCGCCACCCACCACCCGCCAACCCCTCTTTTACGCTACTGCTACTCTCTGTTCATCATATATGCATAGTCACTTTAACCATATCTACATGTACATACTACCTCAATCAGCCCGACTAACCGGTGCCTGTAAATAGCCTCGCTACTGTTATTTTCCATTGTCTTTTTACTCTTGTTTTTATTTCTTCACTTACCTATTGTTCACCTAATACCTGTTTTGCACTATTGGTTAGAGCCTGTAAGTAAGCATTTCACTGTAAGGTCTACACCTGTTGTATTCGGCGCACGTGACAAATAAACTTTTATTTGATTTGATTGCCATGTAGCACTCACTTCTGTCATCATGAAGCGTTTGAGAGGCTAGTTAAGGACCAGAGCATTCTGGCAGGCTGTTTCACCATCTGATACGGCAATGGCACCACCTACATCCACAGGGATCTCCAGAGGGTGGTGCAGTCAGTCCAACGCATCACCGGGGGCACACTGCCTGCCCTCCTGGACATCTACAGCACCTGGTGTCACAGGAAGGCCAAGAAGATCATCAAGGACGTCAGCCACCTGAGCCATGGCTTGTTCACTACCATCTAGAAGGCAGAGACAGGACAGGTGCATCAAAGCTGGGACCGAGAGACTTTGAAACAGCTTCTATCTCCAAGACATCAGACTGTTAAACAGTCATCACTAGCTGTCCTCCGCACCGGTACCCTGCCCTGGACCTTAGACACTGTCACTAGCCGGCTACCACCCGGTACTCTACCCTGCACCTTAAAGACTGCTGGCCTATGTACAGTGCATTCGGGAAGTATTCAGACCCCTTGACTTTTTCCACATTATGTCACGTTCTGACCTTTATTTCCTTTGTTTTGTATTTATTTAGTATGGTCAGGGCGTGAGTTGGGTGGGCAGTCTATGTTTGTTTTTCTATGATTTGGGTATTTCTATGTTTCGGCCTAGTATGGTTCTCAATCAGAGGCAGGTGTCATTAGTTGTCTCTGATTGAAAATCATACTTAGGTAGCCTGGGTTTCACTGTGTGTTTGTGGGTGATTGTTCCTGTCTCTGTGTTTTGCACCAGATAGGACTGTTTAGGTTTTCACACGTTTCTTGTTTTTGTAATCAGTTGTTCATGTGTACGTTTACGTATTAAAAGAACCATGGACACTTACCACGCCGCATATTGGTCCTCTGATCCTTTTCGCCTCTCCTCTTCGGAAGAACAGCCTTATTCTAAAATTGATTAAATAATGACAAAGCAAAAACAGGTTTTTAAAAAACTGAAATATCACAATTAGATAAGTATTCAGACCCTACTCAATACTTTGTTGAAGCACCTTTGGCAGCTATTACAGCCTCGAGTCTTCTTGGGTATGACGCTACATGCTTGGCACACCTGTATTTGGGGAGTTTCTCACATTCTTCTCTGCAGATCCTCTCAAGCTCTGTCAGGTTGATGGGGAGCGTCGCTGCACAGCTATTCTCAGCTCTCTCCAAGGCACTGTACCACTCATTTAGCAGACCAGATTGATTGTGTATTAGGCAGCACCTTTAATACATTTCCCTATATAAGAAAATGAATGAACATGTCCTAAACTGATTAACCTGTGAAGCTTGTAATGCTCTCAGCTACCCTCAGCTGTCAGAAGCCATTTGCAAAGAGGAGAATTAGGCAGTGTCAAACTATTCTCCAGTCTCCATGGTACCAATTTAAATGGCACGGACTATCGGGTTCAAATCCAGGCTCTGGCTGGGCCACTCAAGGACATTCAGAGACTTGTCCCGATGCCACTCCTAAATTGTCTTGGCTGTGTGCTTAGGGTCGATGTCTTGATAGATGGTGAACCTTCACCACAGTCTGAGGTGCTGAGCACTCTGGAGCAGGTTTTCATCAAGGATCTCTCTGTACTTTGCTCCGTTCATCTTTCCCTCTATCCTGATTAGTCTCCCAGTCCCTCCCACTGAAATACATACCCACAGCATGATGCTGCCACCACCATACTTCACCGTAGGGATGGTGCCAGGTTTCCTCCAGATGTGATGCTTGGCATTCAGGCCAAAAAGTTAAATCCTGGTTTCATCAAACCAGTTTCTCATGGTCTGAGAGTCCTTTAGGTGCCTTTTACTGAGGAATGGTTTACGTCTGGCCTCTCTACCATAAAGGCCTGAGTGGTGGAGTGCTGCAGAGATGGTTCTTTCTGGAAGGTTCTCCCATCTCCAGAGAGGAACTCTGGAGTTCTGTCAGAGTGACCATCGGGTTCTTGATCACCTCCCTGACCAAGGCCCACCTCCCCCGACTGCTCAGTTTGGCCGAGCGACCAGTTCTAGGAAGAGTCTTGGTGGTTCCAAACTTCTTCCATTCAGAATGATGGAGGCCACCATGTTCTTGGGGACCTTCAATGCTGCAGACATTTTTTGGTAGCCTTCCCCAGATCTGTGCCTCGACACAATCCTGCCTTGGAGCTCAATGGACAATTCCTTCAACCTCATGGCTTGGTTTTTGCTCTGACATGCACTGTCAACTGTGGGACCTTATATAGACAGGTGTGTGCCTTTCCAAAGCATGTCCAATCAATTGAATTTACCACAGGTGGACTCCAATCAAGTTGTAGAAACATCTCAAGGATGATCAATGGAAACAGGATGCACCTGAGCTGAATTTTGAGTCTCAAAGTAAAGGTTCTTTTATTTTAAATAAATCATGGGATATAGTGTGTAGATTGCTGAGGTTTTTTATTTATTTAATAAAAAACTAAATATATTTAATCAATTTTAGAATAAGGCTGCAACATAAAACAATGTGGAAAAAGTCAAGGGGTCTGAATGCACTGTACATAGAGTCATTGAACACTGGTCACTTTAATATTTACATACTGTTTTACCCACTGTTTATGAATATACTGTTTCATAGTCATGGCTCATCCCATATAACTACAGCTGTACACACCTTTTTTATTCATATACACACGATATATATATGCTTTCCACAGTTGTGTCAAGTTGGCTGGATGTCCTTAGGGTGGTGGAACATTCTTGATATAAAAGGGAAACTGTTGAGCTGTACCTCGTTCAAAGGCACTTAAATATTTTGTCTTGTCAATTTATCCTCTGAATGGCATACATACACAATCCATCATATATATATATAATTCAGATTAAAATTAAAAAAATTCCGGGCTCTGACATTGCTCATGCTGATATTACTCGTTCTGATAAAAAAAAAATGTTTTTCATATAACATTTTTTTATTTGAGATATTACTGCATTGTGGGAGCTAGAAACATAAGCATTTCATTGTACCTGCGATAACATCTGCCGATCTGTGTACCCGACCAATAGACTTAATTTGATTTGAAAAAGGTCTGACAGTCCAACAATGCCATCTACAGATATTCGGTAAGCAATGGGTCCCAGGAAATGCTTTTTATAGTTAAATACCTGCTGCCACCATGTGGTATCCCTCAATAAATACAACTTGAAACAGAGAATTTTGATTTGATTTAATTTAATCTTTATTCAACTAGGCAAGTCAGTTAAGAATAAATTCTTATTTGCAATGACGGCCTTCCAAAAGGCAAAAGGCCTCCTGCTGATATAAAAAATAAAATATATATAAATATAGGACAAAACACACATCACGACAAGAGAGACAACACTACATAAAGAGAGACCTAAGACAACAACATTGCAAGGCAGCAACTCATGACAACACAGCATGGTAGCAACACAAAATAACATCACCATGGTAGCAACACAACATGGTAGCAGCACAAAACATGTTACAAACATTATTGGGCACCGTCAACAGCACAAAGGGAGGTAGAGACAATAACACAAAACACAATGCAGCCACACGTGTCAGTAAGAGTGTCCGTGATTTAGTCTTTGAATAAAGAGACTGAGATAAAACTGTGCTTTGGGGACCTTCAACAGAGTGTGACTGGCAGAACGGGTGTTGTATGTGGAGGATGAGGGCTGCAGTAGATATCTCAGATAGGGGAAGTACAGAGAAATACAGAGAAAAAGTGTGGTTATTTTGTTTCTCCCTATTATTAAAGAGTAAAAAACATATATTTTTGAAAAACACTAAACATCTATTTTATATCCTTCTAAAATAAAGGATTACGTTATAAAGGGGTTACTAGATTATTTAATTATCTAATCTCACAAGTGTATCTGTTCCAAATATGATCCATTGTCAATGATGACTGCAGCATATCAGGGTCACCGCAGTTCCCAGATCCTCATTCACTGTGACAGTGCATTTTGAGTGGTGTGAAGGCTGAGCAACAGAATAAGTTGTGGTTTCACATGAATAAACCAACTCATCAGATGTTGTTCAATAGTGGTAACATGAAATGAATAATCATCAATCGTTCAAGCTCTGAATGCTGAAATATACCTTGGTAACCAGTTTATAATAGCAATAAGGCACCTGGGGGGGTTGTGGTAAATGGCCAACACACCCCTGCTAAGGACTGTATCCAGGCACTGCCTAAAAACAGCCCTTAGCCATGGTATATTGGCCATATACCAAACATCCTAGGGCCTAAATGCTAAAGTATAAGCCATATGATGGTTATTGCCTATGGCACCCCAAATACTCAAGCAACTAGGCTATCAGTCAATTCAAGTGTCAACCTACCAAATACTGTGTAGATGACAATGTGAAGTTTTTTACTCATGAATCCTTCAATTAGGCCTAGGCCTACTTATTTTTCTATTTACTCGTGAAATTGTTTTTGTTCATGTAGTGTATGTCTGCAGTAGCTAACACTATTTTTCTCAACAGCTTTGGAGTGATTAAAACCGAACAGGACTGTTTTTCAAAGTAGCTTTTCTTGAGATATTAGCACGAGCACATTGGCCATCACTAGTGTGTAGCCTATGTTTCATCTTCATCAGTGGGTGAGTCAGTGTCACTAGAAAGTTTATTTTGTAGCCTTTATATCTACATATAAACATACAGTGCATTCAGAAAGTATTCAGACCCCTTCCCCTTTTCCACATTTTGTTACATTGCAGACTTATTCTAAAATGTATTAAATAAAAAACGTTCATCAATCTACACACAATACCCCATAATGACAAAGCGAAAACAAGTTTTTAGAAATGTTAGCAAATTTATTTAAAATAAAAGAACCTTTACTTTGAGACTCAAAATTCAGCTCAGGTGCATCCTGTTTCCATTGATCATCCTTGAGATGTTTCTACAACTTGATTGGAGTCCACCTGTGGTAAATTAAATTAATTGGACATGATTTGGAAAGGCACACACCTGTCTATATAATGTCCCACAGTTGACAGTGCATGTCAGAGCAAAAACCAAGCCTTGAGGTTGAAGGAATTGTCCGAAGACCTCCGAGATAGTATTGTGTCGAGGCACAGATCTGGGGAATGGTAACAAAACATTTCTGCAGCATTGAAGGTCCCCAAGAACACAGTGGCCTCCATCATTCATAAATGGAAAAGTTTGGAACCACCAAGACTCTTCCAACAGCTAGCTGCCTGGCCAAACTGAGCAATTGGAGGAGAAGGGCCATGGTCAGGGAGGTGACCAAGAACCCAATGGTCACTCTGACAGAGCTCCAGAGTTCCTCTGTGGAGATAGAAGAACAACCATCTCTCAGCACTCCACCAATCAGGCCCTTATGGTTGAGTGAGTAGATGGAAGCCACTCCTCAGTAAAAGGCACATGACAGCCCACTTGGAGTTTGCCAAAAGGCACCCAAAGACTCTCAGACCATGAGAAACAAGATTCTCTGGTTTGATAAAACCAAAATGGAACTCTGTGGCCTGAATGCCAAGCATCACGAATGGTGGTGGCAGCTTCATGCTGTGGGGATTTTTTTAAGTGGCAGGGACTGGAAGACTAGTCAGGATCAAGGGAAAGATTAACAGAGAACAGGGAAAGATGAACAAGTACAGAGAGATCCTTGATGAAAAAATGCTCTAGAGCGCTTAGGACCTAAGACTATGGCGAAGGTTCACCTTCCAACAAGACAACGACCCCAAGCACACAGCCAAAACAACGCAGGAGTGGCATCAGGACAAGTCTCTGAATGTCCTTGAGTGGCCCAGCCAGAGCCAGAGCCTGGACCTGAACCCAATCTAACATCTCTGGAGAGACCTGAAAATAGCTGTGCAGCGACGCTCCCCATCCAACCTGACAGAGGCTGAGAATATCTGCAAAGAAGAATGGGAGAAACTCCCCAAATACAGGTGTGCCGTGCTTCTAAAGTCATACCCAAAAAGACTTGAGGCTGTAATCGCTGTCAAAGGTGCTTCAACAAAGTACTGAGTAAATGGTCTGAATACTTATGTAAAAGTGATTTCATCAGTGTGGGATGCTCTAATTTACTATTGCAGCACCCAAAGAAAAGAACACAGTTGCACAGGACATACATAGGTAGGACTACAAGGTGTGCATTGAAGAAGTATCGACTGATACTGACTCAATGTATTCTGAGGTAGGCCTATACTCCACCAAAACTCCATTGAGATGTAGGCTTTATCGTGGGGTGGAGTTTAGTCAGCTATGAAAGTAGCCCATGCAATACTTCTTTTTTTTTAAAGAATGTAGTAGGCCTAGCTACCATAGACAACTACATGAGGACACCAAGGTCCAGACCTCAGTAATTTGGGGTCACTTAGAAATGTCCTTATTTTTGAAAGAAAGGCACATTTTTGGTCCATTAAAATAACATCAAATTGATCGGAAATACAGTGTAGACATTGTTAATGTTGTAAATGACCATTGTATCTGGAAAAGGCAAATTTTTTAATAGAATATCTACATAGGCATACAGAGGCCCATTATCAGCAACCATCACTCCTGTGTTCCAATGGCACGTTGTGTTAGCTAATCCAAATGTATCATTTTATAAGGCGAATTGATCATTATAAAAACCTTTTGCAATTATGTTAGCACAGCTGAAAACTGTTGTGCTGATTAAAGGAACAATAAAACTGGCCTTCTTTAGACTAGTTGAGTATCTGGAACAGCAGGATTTGTGAGTTCGATTACAGCCCTAAAATGGCCAGAAACAAATAACTTTCTTCTGAAACTCGTCAGTCTATTCTTGTTCTGAGAAATTAAGGATATTCCATGTGAGAAAATGCCAAGAAATTGAGGATCTCGTACAAAGCTGTGTACTACTCCCTTCACAGAACAGCGCAAACTGTCTCTAACCAGAATAGAAAGAGGAGTGGGAGGCCCCGGTGCACAACTGAGCAAGAGGACAAGTACATTAGAGTGTCTAGATTGAGAGACAGACGCCTCACAAGTTCTCAACTGGCAGCTTCCTTAAATAGTACCAGCAAAACACCAGTCTCAACGTCAACAATGAAGAGACGACTACGGGATGCTGGCCTTCAAGGCAGCCCAAACTTTTGAACGGTAGTGTACAGCAGCCAAGGTGATAATAGCTGGGGTCATTTTTGCTTTTTTTTCTGTTCTCCAAATATAACTTTTTTATTTGAATAGAAATGTACAAGTTGAAGCTTATTTACTACACTTCTATACAATAAAAAACTTCGGACCTCACTAAAATTCTAACAGTCTTACAAGCTACTACACTTATAAGCTACTACACTGTAGCCTAAGTAGGCCACTGCTGACAGTAATAAGAGAACATTCGGAACCCACTACGGTGTTTCCGGTGCCAAGTTTCTGGTCATGTTGCAGCAGTATGTAGGAGGGAGATTCAAAGATGTGAGAAGTGTGCAGGAGGGCTTGTGACAAAAGAGTCTGTAGTTTCAGGGAAAAGGTTGGGTGTTTCAATTGTGGTGGTGGCCATGTTGCTGGGGTTCAGAAATGTCCTGTGCGAGTGAGACAGATTGAAGTTTCCAGGGTGAGAGGAGCACAGAAAGTGTCACATGCTGAGGCAGTGAGGAAAGTAGAGGATGAAGTGCTAAAGGAATGGGAAAGTAGGTCAGTACAGAGTGACCAGAACAGTTTGTGCTTTATTAAGGTTGGCTTCTTGGAATTTATTGCTTTGGTCATTCATTTTACTGCACAGATGGAAAGGAAATCCTAGAAGATTGAATTGGTAGTAGCAGAAGCATAGATGTGTTTGGGTATCAGAGATTTTAGTGCAGAAAAACTACAGGGGGTTTTGAGAGAAGGGGTTCCAGCCTCCCAGGCTGATGACCTGCTGTAGGATCTGTTGGGGCCAAAGTATTGGGCAGGGGTGGATGGGTGTTTTGGAGATAGTGGTATATATATATAGAGAGAGATGGGGGTGCAATTTCCTATTTTTTTATTTCCCTTTTCTGTGAACAGTGCACTTTCCAAACTGAAAGGCAGCAATACACAACAAAGCGCCTGTGTAGTCTGCTAGAAAACCAGACGAAGAAGAAGTAGTGAGACAACTAGATCAAAGGAGACTGCCAAGTTGCGGAAGTGCGCGCTCTGTCTGCAGAGAATGACACCTTGAAATGCATTAGGACCTTGAAGAAACTAGCTTATTACTTAATTATGAGCGCAGCCGGTATCGACCAATAACATGAGTTGGAGTTGGGGATGTGCTAATGAAAAAAGATCTGTTCCACTGAACTGACGCTGTTTCGATTTCAGTAGTTACCAGCGTTGTCCTGAGCGAGACCAATCGTTATTTCCATGCGTCTGGATTGGTCGGCTGGCACGTTTCTCGAGTTATGGGCGCATTACAGTCATTATCTGATGAACCAGAATACAGAGAATTGGCAGAGAAGACGGGCTGTGAGTATTACATTTGTTTCTTGTAGTATACGGGTACAATTGTTGAGAATACTCATTGTTATGGGTCTATGTAATCCTGCGCTAAAATGTATCATTATTGTAAAATGAAACGCCACCACAATACGCAACCCCATTCTCAATAATGAGTATCTTCATAATATACGTCATCAAGTGTAGCGGTAAGTGTTCTGGGGGCTATTTCCATAGCAGAACAGCATGAGTTATATATTGCTGTAGGCTACAGCACTAGTATGAGTATCTTTCCTGCTAGTTGGCGCCGATGCTATCCCTCTTGGACATCAGCGCGCAAAAGTCTTTGACATAACCGGAAAGCTAGTTTCATGTCCACTGTGTCACGAATGTTGAATAAAATTCAATTTGAACTTACTCTGCTGATTGTCTGTCGCGTTGGTTCTTGTATAGTGCGGAATTTGAGACAATATCCACATGAAAGTATAATTAAACTAACTTTTAAAAGCCTGGTAGTGCGTTCAGATCACCTGAAGCATGCGCAGGCAATGCATGCATACTTGCCTAGAGGCCTCCTGTAGACGTTTGTTTACATTGTTTTGCGCATGTGCCATCGGATATAAATATCAATGGAGGTACCAGTGTTTGGAAAGTCAGTTTAATAATACTTTATTACTTTCCTGTGGATATTTCTGCTCAAATTCCTACCCACAAAAGGACAACCCGCACAGACTACTGGTAGAATACATTGAAATTCAATTGTATTCAGCATTCTGGCTTGTGAGAGGACATTTTCAAATCAAACGTATGACATTAATCTCAGACTGTGAACCTGAGGTATTAGTCTGATGATTGTCAGGCATCTAGTAGGCCTACTGCAGTGTCTTTCCTGATACCCTGCAATGAGATGAGCTACCATGTCTAAATTAAAAGCAGAACAATGAGAAGACTGTTTGATCAAATATGGAATGTCCTTGTGACTAAAGTCAGATGAAAGAAATGAGACTTGATAATCGTATTAGACCAGATTAATCATCTATATTTTTTAAAGCTGCAATGAGTAACTTTTTGGGCTACCTGACCAAATTCACAATAACAGATAACTCACATTTCTTTCTCATTGAAAGCAAGTCTAAGAAGCGGTATATCGGTTCTATGTGCTCTATTTCTATGCTTCCCATTCTTAAGTTTAGTTTTTGCATATTTTACTTTCAGATTTGTACACTATTGTAACGACCCTGGGTTTATAAGCGCGGAAATCGACTCTGCCGCATGAGCATGCTTTTGTGGCACAGTCGATAGCGCACTGAACTTCGGACTAGAAGGTCAAGGGTTCGAGACCTGCTCCCTGCCTGTTTCATTACACAATCTTTAAACAGCTGAAAATATAATATTTTTGGTAATGGAAAATATATTTCACAGCAAATTTATACTTGCTTGTTTTGTCACACAAACTGAAATTAGGTGAACTATCAGAATTTTAGCAACCAGGAAATGGTTGCTAAAACTATTAAATCTTAAAAGGGCGATTCTATGCCAGTGTAGCCGAAAATATTTTTGGTATCTTCGATTGTTCTGGCAATTTTCACATAGAAACTTCATTGGATGTTTGACATGCTTTTTGCATTTGTATCGCAAACCATCGCAATCCCGCTAACGGGATCGATATGACAACAGCCAGTGAAAGTGCAGGGCGCCAAATTCCAACAACAGAAATCTCATAATTAAAATTCCTCAAACATTAAGTATTTCACACCATTTTAAAGATACACTTCTTGTTAACCCCACCACAGTGTCCGATTTCAAATAGGCTTTACGGCCAAAGCACCACAAATGATTGTTAGGTCAGAGCCAAGTCACATAAAAACACAGCCATTTTTCTAGCCAAAGAGAGGAGTCACAAAAATCAGAAATAGAGGTATAATTAATCACTAATCTTTGATCTTCATCAGATGACACTCATAGGACTTCATTTTACACAATACATGTATGTTTTGTTCGATAAAGTTCATATTTATATGAAAAACTCTCAGTATACATTGGTGCGTTATGTTCAAAACATCCAGTGATTTTGCAGAGCCACATCAATTTACAGAAATGTTGTTGAAAATACAAGTGTTATACATGGAACTTTAGATACACTTTTCCTTAATGCAACCGCTGTGTCACATTTCAAAAAAGCTTTACGGAAAAAGCAAACCATGCAATAATCTGAGTACGGCGCTCAGAGACCAAAACAGCCAAACAGATATCCGCCATATTGTGCAGTCAATCAGGTTTTTGGCCTGCCATATGAGTTATGTTATACTCACAGACTTCATTCAAACAGTTTTAGAAACTTCCGAGTGTTTTCTATTCAAATATACTAATAATATGCATATATTAGCAACTGGGACTGAGTAGCAGGCAGTTTACTCTGGGCACCTTATTCATCCAAGCTACTCGATACTGCCCCCAGCCATAAGAAGTTTTAATATATCAAAGTACCCTTTTTGATTTTGTTTATTTCAAGACATTGTTTAGAACAATATACTCTACAAGTATATAACATTTCCAGAGTGGGCTCTCTGCTAATTCTTAAGGTTTTATCAGAGGGCATTTTTTCGAAGTTCAAATCAAATCAAATCAAATTTTATTTGTCACATACACATGGTTAGCAGATGTTAATGCGAGTGTAGCGAAATGCTTGTGCTTCTAGTTCCGACAATGCAGTAATAACGAGCAAGTAATCTAACTAACAATTCCAAAAAAAACTACTGTCATACACAGTGTAAGGGGATAAAGAATATGTACATAAGGATATATGAATGAGTGATGGTACAGAGCAGCATAGGCAAGATACAGTAGATGATATCGAGTACAGTATATACATATGAGATAAGTATGTAAACCAAGTGGCATAGTTAAAGTGGCTAGTGATACATGTATTACATAAGGATGCAGTCGATGATATAGAGTACAGTATCAACGTATGCATATGAGATGAACAATGTAGGGTAAGTAACATTATATAAGGTAGCATTGTTTAAAGTGGCTAGTGATATATTTACATCATTTCCCATCAATTCCCATGATTAAAGTGGCTGGAGTAGAGTCAGTGTCATTGACAGTGTGTTGGCAGTAGCCACTCAATGTTAGTGGTGGCTGTTTAACAGTCTGATGGCCTTGAGATAGAAGCTGTTTTTCAGTCTCTCGGTCCCAGCTTTGATGCACCTGTACTGACCTCGCCTTCTGGATGGCAGCGGGGTGAACAGGCAGTGGCTCGGGTGGTTGATGTCCTTGATGATCTTTATGGCCTTCCTGTAGCATCGGGTGGTGTAGGTGTCCTGGAGGGCAGGTAGTTTGCCCCCGGTGATGCGTTGTGCAGACCTCACTACCCTCTGGAGAGCCTTACGGTTGAGGGCGGTGCAGTTGCCATACCAGGCGGTGATACAGCCCGCCAGGATGCTCTCGATTGTGCATCTGTAGAAGTTTGTGAGTGCTTTTGGTGACAAGCCGAATTTCTTCAGCCTCCTGAGGTTGAAGAGGCGCTGCTGCGCCTTCCTCACGATGCTGTCTGTGTGAGTGGACCAATTCAGTTTGTCTGTGATGTGTATGCCGAGGAACTTAAAACTTGCTACCCTCTCCACTACTGTTCCATCGATGTGGATGGGGGTGTTCCCTCTGCTGTTTCCTGAAGTCCACAATCATCTCCTTAGTTTTGTTGACGTTGAGTGTGAGGTTATTTTCCTGACACCACACTCCGAGGGCCCTCACCTCCTCCCTGTAGGCCGTCTCGTCGTTGTTGGTAATCAAGCCTACCACTGTTGTGTCGTCCGCAACCTTGATGATTGAGTTGGAGGCGTGCATGGCCACGCAGTCGTGGGTGAACAGGGAGTACAGGAGAGGGCTCAGAACGCACCCTTGTGGGGCCCCAGTGTTGAGGATCAGCGGGGAGGAGATGTTGTTGCCTACCCTCACCACCTGGGGGCGGCCCGTCAGGAAGTCCAGTACCCAGTTGCACAGGGCGGGGTCGAGACCCAGGGTCTCGAGCTTGATGACGAGCTTGGAGGGTACTATGGTGTTGAATGCCGAGCTGTAGTCGATGAACAGCATTCTCACATAGGTATTCCTCTTGTCCAGATGGGTTAGGGCAGTGTGCAGTGTGGTTGAGATTGCATCGTCTGTGGACCTATTTGGGCGGTAAGCAAATTGGAGTGGGTCAAAGGTGTCAGGTAGGGTGGAGGTGATATGGTCCTTGACTAGTCTCTCAAAGCACTTCATGATGACGGATGTGAGTGCTACGGGCGGTAGTCGTTTAGCTCAGTTACCTTAGCTTTCTTGGGAACAGGAACAATGGTGGCCCTCTTGAAGCATGTGGGAACAGCAGACTGGTATAGGGATTGATTGAATATGTCCGTAAACACACCGGCCAGCTGGTCTGCGCATGCTCTGAGGGCGCGGCTGGGGATGCCGTCTGGGCCTGCAGCCTTGCGAGGGTTAACACGTTTAAATGTCTTACTCACTTCGGCTGCAGTGAAGGAGAGACCGCATGTTTCCGTTGCAGGCCGTGTCAGTGGCACTGTATTGTCCTCAAAGCGGGCAAAAAGTTATTTAGTCTGCCTGGGAGCAAGACATCCTGGTCCGTGACTGGGCTGGGTTTCTTCCTGTAGTCCGTGATTGACTGTAGACCCTGCCACATACCTCTTGTGTCTGAGCCGTTGAATTGAGATTCTACTTTGTCTCTGTACTGGCGCTTAGCTTGTTTGATAGCCTTGCGGAGGGAATAGCTGCACTGTTTGTATTCAGCCATGTTACCAGACACCTTGCCCTGATTAAAAGCAGTGGTTCGTGCCTTCAGTTTCACACGAATGCTGCCATCAATCCACGGTTTCTGGTTAGGGAATGTTTTAATCGTTGCTATGGGAACGACATCTTCAACGCACGTTCTAATGAACTCGCACACCGTATCAGCGTATTCGTCAATGTTGTTGTCTGACGCAATACGAAACATCTCCCAGTCCACGTGATGGAAGCAGTCTTGGAGTGTGGAGTCAGCTTGGTCGGACCAGCGTTGGACAGACCTCAGCGTGGGAGCTTCTTGTTTTAGTTTCTGTCTGTAGGCAGGGATCAACAAAATGGAGTCGTGGTCAGCTTTTCCGAAAGGGGGGCGGGGCAGGGCCTTATATGCGTCACGGAAGTTAGAGTAACAATGATCCAGGGTCTTTCCACCCCTGGTTGCGCAATCGATATGCTGATAAAATTTAGGGAGTCTTGTTTTCAGATTAGCCTTGTTAAAATCCCCAGCTACAATGAATGCAGCCTCCGGATAAATCGTTTCCAGTTTGCAGAGAGTTAAATAAAGTTCGTTCAGAGCCATCGATGTGTCTGCTTGGGGGGGGGATATATACGGCTGTGATTATAATCGAAGAGAATTCTCTTGGTAGATAATGCGGTCTACATTTGATTGTGAGGAATGTTGAAGTTGAAGCTCATTTAGTGGACAGCAAAAACAAGCAAAAATGGCTCAAGCTATTATCACCTTAGCTGCATTAGGTTCATTCACCTCATTCACCTCAATTTGTAATGTTATAGGCCTACCCCTGGAAGGGGGTAAATATGAGAAATGATTCACACCGACACATAGCATCAGGGATTGTTCAGTTAGTTGTAATAATGAATTGCATAAAATCATATATTCTATACATTGATAGGCTCTCTTTTCTCAAATTACATAGTGTTCACATTTGTATTCCTAGGCATTACTAATCAAGCTCCTAACAAACAGACATCCATGGAGCACACAGATGATTGTATTATCACATTCACATAAGTTATTAGAATATTACTTACGATTCTGTATTAATATCAGTGATGTAGTGGTAAAAAAAGGGTGGGTAATGGGAACTATAAACTACAGTGGGCGATGGAGATAAGACGAACAACCACCAATATAACAAAAAAACAAATGTCATTTTTAGAACTGTATTGTTTGCACTTTTAGGGAAGATGGCCATGTGGATATGTTCATATTGAAACATATCTTTCAACATGAACAACCCCAAGTTTGGGAACCACTGCTATAACCTCGCTGCTTGCTTCCTCTCTTTCTCTTCTGCTTCCTCCTGCAAGCATTGCAGCCTGACTCAGCCTCACCACTGAGCGCCACATCGCTATCTGTCTCAGTAGGCTACTCTCTGTAAAGAAAAGCTATTATGAGAACTCAGTAGCCTATTTTCTGCTCCTGCTGAGGTGGGCTACGTTTAACATTAGCTTCTTACTTCATCCTTCTATCTGGCAAAGTAATACTAGCCAAAGCCCTTCAACGTCTCTCCCGGCAGCTAGCCACCTGACTGACTGACATACACTATACAGTACCAGTCAAAGGTTTGGACACATCTACTCATTCCAGGGTTTTTCTTTCTTTTTTACCATTTTCTACATTGTAGAATAATAGTGAAGACATCAACACTATGAAATAACACATATCAAATCATGTAGTAACTAAAAAAGGTGTTAATAAACAAATAAAAATATATTTTATATTTGAGATTCTTCAAAGTAGCTACCCTTTGCCTTTGATAGCTTTGCACACTCTTGGCATTCTCTCAACCAGCTTCACGAGGAATGTTTTTCCAACAGTATAGAAGGAGTTCCCACATATGCTGAGCACTTGTTGGCTGCTATTGTTGTTGTAAAAATGTATGTAACCATTATTTAACTAGGCAAGTCAGTTAAGAAGACATTTTTATTTACAATAACGGCCTACACCGGCCAAACCAGGACGACGCGGGGCCAATTGTGCAACGCCCTATGGGACTCCCAATCATGACCGGTTAAGATACACCCTGGATTCAAACCTTTTCCTTCACTCTTCCGTCCAACTTATCCCAAACCATCTCAATTGGGTTGCGGTCTCGTGATTGTGGAGGCCAGGTCATCTGATGCAGCACTCCATCATTCTCCTTGGTCAAATAGCTGTAGTGACCATAACATTGTGGCAATAATAAGGAAAGCCGAAGTGCCAAAGGCTGGGACTAAAGTAATTTATAATGTTGAGTCTTTTGAGTCTTTTGTTGAAAATGTATGTTGGTCTGATGTGTATGAAGAGGTGAATCCAGATGCAGCGTTGGAAGTATTTATTAAATTATTCATGCCAATTGTTGAAAAGCATGCACCTGTTAAGAAATTAACTGTGAGAACTGTTAGAGCCCCCTGGATGGATGATGAATTGAAAAATGTTATGGTTCAAACAAATTATGCAAAAGAGGTGGCAAACAAGTCAGGCTGCTCATCTGATTGGTTGATATACGGTAAACTGAGACATTTTGTGACTTAACTAAAAGAAGAATCAATTATATTTCCAAACAAAGATAAATGACATGAAACACAATGGAAAAAGACTTTGGAGTACATTAAATGATATAATGGGCAGAAAGCACAATTCATCTCCATCTTTCATTGAAGTTGATAGTTCATTTATAACAAACGCTTTCGATAATGCCAATCGTTCAATTACTATTTTGCTAGTAAGGTGGAAAAACTTACGGTAGCAGAATGTATTGCCAGCCCTATTTGCTATATATTTAACCAAAGGGGTGTGTGTGTGTGTGTGTGTGTGTGTGTGTCCACAGATGTGGAAGGATGCTAAAGTAATTCTACTGCCTAAAAATAGTAAAGCACCCTACTGGAGTGCTGATTTAAGGTAGATACTGTATGTATAGGGGTATATGAAAAAAAGAACAGTGGGTGGGTGTATGTGAGTGCGTGCGTGTGTAGAGTCAGTATAAATGTGTGTGTGTTGGAGTGTCAGTGTGCGTGAGTGTGTAGAATCCTGTCAGTCTGTTAGAGACAGTGAAAAAATACAAGGGACAGGTAGTCTGTATAGCTATTTGGCGGTCTTAAGGCTTGGGGATATAAACTGTTCAGGAGCCTGTTTGTGTCAGACTTGATGCACCGGTACCTCTTGCCGTGCGGAAGCAGAGAGAACAGTCTATGGCTTGGGTGGAGTCTTTAACGATTTTTCAGGCATTCCTTTCACACCGCCTGATAAGAGGTCCTGGATGGCAGGGCGCTCGGCCCCTGCCATGCACTGGGCTGTCTGTACCATCCTCACATTGCCATGTGATCCAGGACAGTGATGTTGCCATAACAAACAGTGATGCAGCCAGTCAGGATGCTCTTAATGGTGCAGCTCTATAACTGTTTGAGGATTTGAGGGCCCACGCCAAAACTTTTCAACCTGTTGAGGGGGAAGCGGCACTGTCACACCTTCTTCACGACTGCGCACGTGTGTGTGAACTATTTTAAGTCCTTAGTGATTTGTACACCATAGAGCTTGAAGCTCTCGACATGCTCCACTTCAGCCCTGTCGATGTGGATGGGGGCATGCTCCCCCCATTTGCTGTAGTCCATGATCAGCTCTTTGGTCTCCCTGACATTGAGGGAGAGGTTGTCCCGGCACCACACTTCCAGGTCACTGACCTCCTCCCAGTCTCATTGTCGCCAGTGATCAGGCCTACCACTGTCGTGTCTTCAGCAAACTTGATGATGGTGTTGGAGAAATCGTGGGTGAACAGAAGGGGACTAAACTTACACCCCTGTGGCATAAGCGTGGCAGAGGGGATGTTGCCTACCCTCTTCACCTGGGGTCGGCCATCAGGAAGTCCCAGGGTCCTGAGCTTGGAGGGGAAACTGGTGTTGAAAGCTGAGCTGTAGTCAATTAACATTATTCTCACATAGGTATTCCTCTTTTCTAGGTGGGTGAGGGCAGTGTGGAGTGTAATTGACATTGTGTCACCTATGTGGAGAATCCATTGAGTTGGATAGCCATTGGGGGTGTCTTGTCTGAAAGCTGAAAGCAATCAGAGCATATCCGCAATCAGAGTTAATCAATTTTATAGAATGGAGGAAGAGGTGGCTGGTTCTCCCTTGGCCTTAATCTTGCCAGGACTCCCCTCTCTTGCCTCTGTAATGCCGGCATTTCCTTTTGGATACCCCAAAAAATGGTGTAGAGCACTCACCTTGTACTGCGCTGACTCCGATGACAGATTGGTTTTAAAAAAAGGACAATAAGATGATAGTTGAAGCTGTATTGTTAGATTTCTTCTAGATCTCTTCTAGTTATGAGAAATATTACTGCGATGAAGATTCCAGATTGTTTGCACAATCAAATTCTATTCAGCTCAGACACACATGCATACCCCACAAGACATGCCATCAGGGGTTTCTTCAGTCCCCAAGTCCAAAACGAGTTCATGACAATGCACTGTATTATACAGAGCCATGATCTCATCGAACTCCCTTCCAACTCAAGAAAACAGCAGAATTACCGTAAAAAATAATAATAATAATTGAATTATATCACATGGAACGGTGGGGACAGTGAGGGGACAAACACACACACTCTAACACACAATTTTTGTTGTATTGTTTGTATATCGTTGTATTTTAAATTTGTGTGACTGTCCTTGTCCATCAGTGTTTTGTTGCATGTCATGTTTTGTGTGAACCCCAGGAAGAGTAGCTGCTGCTTCTGCAAAAGTTCATGGGGATCCAAATAAACAAATAACAGTGTAGGCCTGACTGAGCCACCATGAATAATAGATTAGATACTTTGTGTATAGCTTCAGAAAAACATGCAAGCAATGAGGCCGTGAACAGACCGGTTTTCTTCACCATCTCTATTGTCTGAAATCCCCACCCTCAGTGAGTCTCCTCATACCACTGGTAATCCAACATTAGATCTTCACATACTGGTATGCCCGTACAATATACCTAGGAATGTATCACATGCGGCTGGTCGCCCCATAATTGGGGAGGACGGACTCATAGTAATGGCTAGAATGGATTCAATGGAATGGTAAATAACTCATCCAAGATATGGTTGATACCATTCCATTCACTCTGTTCCAGCTGTTATTATGAGCTGTCCTTCCCTCGGCAGCCACTTTTTCACACACTGAAACACTCACACTCACTCACTCACACACACACAAACTCTTAATTGAAGTATTGTGGCGATTAGATAGATAGATATTAGATATCAGTCCTTGTTTGAATGCATTTGAATACTTTGAGCTCATTACATGTAATACACAGTTTAATAAACATTTATTACTGTATTTTTCTAAACTACAATGAGAATGCAATGTGAAATCGTTTTTACATTTGAATATACAAATCCACTGGCATCAACTAAAAATAATGCTGAATAAACATTCAGCCCTACTCTCTGCTTATACTATGTGTGTATACAGTGTTAGTCCTGAGGATGTCAAATCAGGCAAACTGAATGATAAATTAGACATAACTTCAAGACACAAACAAAATGTAGTTGGCCAAAGTTAAAAAACAATTGTGTTCCGTCAACATCATTACTCTGCAGTCCGTCATGGTTTCCTGCTCATTCAATGTTAACTGATGTGCTGCCTGGCATTTTGCTAATAAGAGGCCTCTTGAAGATACATTTGAGTTCTCCTTCATCCATCTATGTCTCTAACCTGCTGTGGTAGGCTGGCAGGATGTCCCTCTCTGTCTTGGACTCATGACAGTCCTTTTTTTTGTTCCTCAGTTTCCTTCGAGCAAATTGGAATCCTGCACAAAAGATTCAAGCAGTTGAGCCACAATGAAGACATGCTGAGGTAGGACTCCCTAATAATGTTTGACATTCATACACTCTGTAAAGGCCCATTCTAACACACTTTATTTTTTAACTTGTGCTGTTACTATGGGGACACACATGGGTGTATCCTGGCATAATACATTTCTGGTGAAGTGGTTCTTCCCAATTCTTTATAATAAACTAGTCTAACAGGTTTTGGTTTGGCTTTTGTTGAGCAAGATGTTATAAGTGACCAGCTTCCTGGTGCACACCTTTTAATTATCTCCTTGTCTTTTCACTTGTAGGAGAGCTGACCTCGACACAATTCCAGACCTGGCATGCAATCCAATCCGCACCCAAATTATAGAGGCCTTCTTTGACAAAAGGTAGATTATCGTGTTCCCGTCAAGTACACAACTAAGGGCTCTATTTTAACAAACCAAACGCAAAGTAAATCTTAGCAGTTGAGTGGTGGTGTGTCTGAAATATTTGGGCTATTTTGACAGCGGGAACAATGGCCGTAACACCTGGCGTTAGCGTAAAGAGGCAGACTTTTCTTTGAATGAATATAAATTGTTGGTGTGACGTGGGCTTGATCCCTCACTTGATCCCTGCTTCAACTTGTAACAAGATTTGTAAATGTTCTAATAAGATTAGTCTACCTTCGACGTTGCTATGGCGAAGTAGAATTGTAAAGGCAAAGAAACAGGCAATCAATAGTTCCTGCAATTTGACATTCAGATCCAACAGATGACAGTGGAAAATGGTTTCTTTATATATAAATGAAAAACAATAATTTGACATTGTCACGGTCGTCCTCCTCTTCATCTAAAGAGGAGAGGCGAGATAGATCGGAGGACCAAAATGCGGCGTGGTATGTGTTCATCATTCATTTTAATACAGAAAACACTGAACACTGAAACCCTATACAAAAACAATAAACGAAATAACAACCATGAAGCTAAATGCAAACTGCGCTGAAACAAGCAATCAACATAGACAATCACCCACAAACAAACAGTGCAACCCAGGCTATCTAAGTATGATTCTCAATCAGAGACAACTGACACCTGCCTCTGATTGAGAACCATACTAGGCCGAAACATAGAAATACCCAAATCATAGAAAAACAAACATAGACTTCACGCCCTGACCATACTAAATAATGACAAAACGAAGGAAATAAAGGTCAGAACGTGACAGACTTTCACAACTTGATGTTTCTAAATAGGCATATTTCATTCAGTGGGCATCGTACATAATGAGTCAAGTTTCACAGGAGCTGGATATAAATAATATCCATAGCCTATAATGAGACTTTGGGGTTTCAAGACACATGTAGTTTTTTTAGACACATTCAGGGCTTGACATTAACGCAACTCCGGTAAATAAAAATGTTGGACAAGAAGAATATAGATTTGAGTTGTCCGAATGGACAAAAGTGCTATTTTAATATAACATTGGGCATAGGCTATTCTATTGATTAGTCTACTGTGTTCCTCTGCTGGCAAGATCCATGCCATAACCAACTAAATAAATATCCCCATTAGCGTTGCCTGAAATGTGCCCTTTGGCGCATGTTTTTTAAGGGCACACCTCAGATATTTCTTACCCTCCCACCTCAACGCAAGCAAGCTGATATTAGACACGTCAATTACCAATCCTGGGGCAAGGTTTGGAAAATAGCAGTGCGCTGGCTTTAACAAATTGAAATTGCTAACGAGCGTGCGTTTGACAATTGGGCTGGCTTAACACCAGTCGAAAATAGAACCCAAAAAGTGAACTTCTCTCAAGATGCTCCTATCTACCTAGTGTGATTTTCATTAAACAGTAGGTTTGGTGGTGCCTCACATAGATGTCAAATGTCAGCCTCATCTAGAAACAACCCCTAGCCTTTAGCCCCTAGCCGTTGGTCACTACCACCTAGCACTTGTGTAGACCGGAAAAGGTTTGAATATTAAGTTTCTTTCCAAAATGATATATATCCTTTTTCAGAAATCTTGATAAATGAGCTTTTATTGTTTTAAAGAACTTATGAAAGAGTGAAAAAAAACATCAATCTTATCATGGCATAGTGTTGCTCAATGACAGATAGGCATGTATTTATTTTCAATCACTTGATGGTTTCATTTCAGAGAGACAAATAATGTTTTTTCAGCAAAACGAAAAGTATACAAAATATTAAGAAAACTTCCTCTTTCCATGACAGACTGACCAGGTGAATCCAGGTGAAAGCTATGATCCCTTATTGATTGTCACTTGTTAAATCCACTTCAATCAGTGTAGATTAAGTGAAGGAGACTAAAGAAGGATTTTTAAGCATTGAAACAATTGAGAAATGGATTGTGTATGTGTGCCATTCAGAGGGTGAATGGGAAAGACCAAAAATGTAAGTGCCTTTGAACGGGGTATGGTAGTAGGGGTCAGGAACACTGATATGTGTCCGGAACTGCAATGCTGCTGGGTTTTTCACGCTCAACATTTTCCTGTGTGTATCAAGAATGGTCCACCACCCATAGGACATCAAGCCAACCGGTCAGGATGCTCTCTGGTGCTGCTGTGGAACTTTTTGAGGATCTGAGGATCCATGCCATATCTTTTCAGTCTCCTGAGGGGGAATATCTCTTGTCATGCCCTCTTCACGATTGTCTTGGTGTGTTTGGACCATGATAGTTTGTTGGTGAACTTGAAACTCCACCTCTACAATACAGCCCAACAATGTTAATGAGGGCCTGTTCGGCCCTTCTTGTCCTGTAGTCCAGCTCCTTTGTCTTGCTCACATTGAGGGAGAGGTTCTTGTCTTGACACCACACTGCCAGGTCTCTGACCTCCTCCCTATAGGCTGTCTCATCACTGTTGGTGATCAGGCCTACCATTGTTGTGTCGTCAGCAAACTTAATGATGGTGTTGGAGTCGTGTTTGGCCACGCAGTCGTGGGTGAACGGAGAGTACAGGAGGGAACTAGGCATGCACCTCTGAGGGGCCCCGGTGTTGAAGATCAGCGTGGCAGATGTGTTGTTGCCTACCCTTACCACGTGGGGGTGGCACGTCAGGAAGTTCAGAATCCAGTTGCAGAGGGAAGTGTTTAGTCCCAGGGTCCTTAGCTTAGTGATGAGCTTTGAGGGCACTATGGTGTTGAACGCTGAACTGTAGTCAATGCATAGCATTCTCAAATACTGTAGGTGTTTCTTTTGTCCAGGTGTGAAAGGACAGTGTGGAGTGCGATTTAGATTGCATCATATGTGGATCTGTTTTTAGGTTGTATGCGAATTGGAGTGGGTCTAGGGTTTCCGGGATGATGGTGTTGACGTGACCCATAGCCAGCCTTTCAAAGCACTTCATGGCTACCGACGTGAGTGCTACGGGCTATAGCAATTTAGACAGGTTACCTTCGCTTCCTTGGGCACAGGGACTATGGTGGTTTGCCTGAAACATGTAGGTATTACGGACTCGGTCAGAGAGAGGTTGAAAATGTCAGTAAAGACACTTGCCAGTTGGTCCGCTTATGCTGTGAGTACACGCCCTGGTAATCCATCTGGCCCCACAGCCTTGTGAATGTTGACCTTTTTAAAGGTCTTGCAAACGTCAGCTACGAAGAGTGGGATCACACAGTCATCCGGAACAATTGGTGCTCTCGTGCACGCTTCAGTGTTGCTTGCCTTGAAGCGAGCATAAAAGGCATTTAGCTCATCTGGTAGGCTTGTTACTGGGCATCTCGCGGCTGGGTTTCCCTTAAGTCCGTAATAGTTTGCAAGCCCTGCCACATCCGACGAGCTTCAGAGCCCGTGTGTAGTAGGATTCAAACTTAGTCCTGTATTGATGCTTTGCATGTTTGATGGTTCGTCTGAGGGCATAGTGGGATTTATAATAAGCGTCCGGATTAGTCTCCCGCTCCTTGAAAGTGGCAGCTCTAGCCTTTAGCTCGGTGCAGATGATGCCTGTAATCCATAACTTCTGGTTGGGATATGTACAGTGAGGGGAAAAAAGTATTTTGCTGCTGATTTTGTACGTTTGCCCACTGACAAAGAAATGATCCGTCTATAATTTTAATGGTAGGTTTATTTAAACAATGAGAGACAGGATAACAACAAAAAAATCCAGAAAAACACATGTCAAAAATGTTATAAATTTATTTGCATTTTAATGAGGGAAATAAGTATTTGACCCCTCTGCAAAACATGACTTAGTGACTTAGTACTTGTACTTAGTACTTGGTGGCAAAACCCTTGTTGGCATTCACAGAGGTCAGACGTTTCTTGTAGTTGGCCACCAGGTTTGCACTCATCTCAGGAGGAATATTGTCCCACTCCTCTTTGCAGATCTTCTGCAAGCCATTAAGGTTTCGAGGCTGATGTTTGGCAACTCGAACCTTCAGCTCCCTACACAGATTTTCTATGGGATTAAGGTCTGAAGACTGGCTAGGCCACTCCAGGACCTTAATGTGCTTCTTCTTGAGCCACTCCTTTGTTGCCTTGGCCATGTGTTTTGGGTCCTTGTCATGCTGGAATACCCATCCATGGTCCATTTTCAATGCCCTGGCTGAGGGAAGGAGGTTCTCACCCAAGAATTGACCGTACATGGCCCCGTCCATCGTCCCTTTGATGCGGTGAAATTGTCCTGTCCCCTTAGCAGAAAAACATACCCAAAGCATAATGTTTCCACCTCCATGTTTGACGGTGGGGATGATGTTCTTGGGGTCATAGGCAGCATTCCTCCTCCTCCAAACATGGCGAGTTGAGTTGATGCCAAAGAGATCCATTTTGGTCTCATCTGACCACAACACTTTCACCCAGTTGTCAACTGAATCATTCAGATGTTCATTGGCAAACTTCAGACGGGCATGTATATGTGCTTTCTTGAGCAGGGAGACCTTGCGGGCGCTGCAGGATTTCAGTCCTTCATGGCGTAGTGTGTTACCAATTGTTTTCTTGGTGACTATGGTCCCAGCTGCCTTGAGATCATTGACAAGATCCTCGCGTGTAGTTCTGGGCTGGTTCCTCACCATTCTCATGATCATTGCAACTCCACAAGGTGAGATCTTGCATGGAGCCCCAGGCAGAGGGAGATTGACAGTTCTTTTGTGTTTCTTCCATTTGTGAATAATCGCACCAGCTGTTGTCACCTTCTCACCAAGCTGCTTGGCGATGGTCTTGTAGCCCATTCCAGCCTTGTGTCGGTCTACAATCTTGTCCCTGACATCCTTGGAGCGCTCTTTGGTCTTGGCCATGGTGGAGAGTTTGGAATCTGATTGATTGATTGCTTCTGTGGACAGTTGTCTTTTATACAGGTAACAAGCTGAGATTAGGAGCACTCCCTTTAAGAGTGTGCTCCTAATCTCAGCTCGTTACCTGTATAAAAGACACCTGGGAGCCAGAAATCTTTCTGATTGAGAGGGGGTCAAATACTTATTTCCCTCATTAAAATGTAAATTAATTTATAACATTTTTGACATGCGTTTTTCTGGATTTTGTTGTTGTTTTTCTGACTCTCACTGTTCAAGTAAACCTACCATTAAAATTATAGACTGATCATTTCTTTGTCAGTGGGCAAACGTACAAAATCAGCAGGGGATCAAATACTTTTTTCCCTCACTGATGTACAGTCACTGTGGGGACGATGTCGTCGATGCACTTACTGATGATGCCAGTGACTGTTGTGGTATTTTCCTCAATGCCATTAGATGAATCACGGAACGTATTCCAGTCTGTGCTAGCAAAACAGTCCTGTAGCGTAGCGTCCATGTCATCTGACCACTTCCGTATTGAGCGAGTCACTGGTACTTCTTTAGTTTTTGCTTGTAAGCACGAATCAGGAGGATAGAATTGTGGTCAGATATGCTGGTATAAATTAGGTAAAATGGATTTAAGTTTACCTGCATTAAATTCCCCGGCCACTAGAATTGCCACTTCTGAATGAGCATTTTCTTGTTCGTTTATGGCCTTATACAGCTCGTTGAGTGTGGTGTTAGTGCCAGCATCAGTTTGTGGTGGTAAATAGACAGCTACTAATAATATAGATGATAACTCTATTGGTAGATAGTGTGGTCTACAGTTTATCATGATGTACTCTACCTCAGGCAAGCAATACCTCGAGACTTCTTCAGTATTAGACATCGCGCTCCAGCAGTTATTGACAAATGGACAATCACCCCAGCCCCTTGTCTTACCAGACATAGCTGCTCTGTCCTGCTGGTGCACGGAAAACCCAGCCAGCTCAATATTATTTGTGTCAGTGGTATTTGGTATTTTATTAGGTTCCCCATTAGCTATTGCCTAAGCAGCAGCTACTCTTCCTGGGGTCCACACAAAACATATGACATATGACATCATTAGACAAGAACAGCTCAAGGACACAACTACATACACTTTTAAAAAGGCACACGTAGCCTACATATCAATGCATCCACACAAACTATCTGGGTCAAATAGTGGAGAGTCGTTGTGCCGCGAGATGTTGCTTTCTGTTTTATTAAACCAGGTTTAACTGTTTGTTTGAGCAATATGAGATGGAAGGAAGTTCCATGCAATTTTTATTTTACCTTTTATTTAACTAGGCAAGTCAGTTAAGAACAAATTCTTATTTTCAATGACGGCCTAGGAACAGTGGGTTAACTGCCTGTTCAGGGGCAGAACGACAGATTTGTACCTTGTCAGCTTGGGGGTTTGAACTTCCAACCTTCCGGTTGCTAGTCCACCACGCTAACCACTAGGCTACGCTGCCGCCCCAGATAAGGGCTCTATATAATACTGTACGCTTTCTTGAATTTGTTCTGGATTTGTGGACTATGAAAAGACCCCTGGTGGCATGTCTGGTGGGATAAGTGTGTGTGTCAGAGCTGTGTAAGATGACTATGCGAACAATTTGGGATTTTCAACACATGAATGTTTCTTATAAAAAGAAGTGATGCAGTCAGTCTCTCCTCAACTCTTAGCTAAGAGAGACTGGCATGCATAGTATTTATCTCAGCCCTCTGATTACAATTAAGAGCAAAACGTGCCGCTCTGTTCTGGGCCAGCTGCAACTTAACTAGGTATTTCCTTGCCGCACTGGACCACACAACTGGACAATAATCAAGATTAGACAAAACTAGATCCTGCAGAACTTGCTTTTTGGAGTGTGGTGTCAAAAAAGCAGAGCATATCTTTATTATGGACAGACCTCTCCCCATCTTTGCAACCATTGAATCTATATGTTTTGACCATGACAGTTTACAATCTAAGGTAACGCCAAGTAATTTAGTCTCCTCAACTTGTTCAACAGCCACACCATTCATTACCAGATTCAACTGGAACATAAGATATTACAGTTTTTAATGTCCCGTTGGTAGGATAGTCTTGACCGTAGTTCATCAAGTTTGTTTTCCAGTGATTGCTCGTGATTGATCGTTGGTCAATTAGACTCCTGAACAGGTAATCAAATGGCTACCCGGACTATTTGCATTGTGTGCCCCCCCCCCACAAACCCCTCTTTTACGCTGCTGCTACTCTGTTTATCATATATACATAGTCACTTTAACTATACATTAATGTACATACTACCTCAATTGGCCTGACCAACCAGTGCTCCCGCACATTGGTTAACCGGGTTATCTGCATTGTGTCCCACCACCCGCCAACCCCCCTTTACGCTACGCTCCTGCTACTCTTTGTTCATCATATATGCATAGTCACTTTAACCATATCTACATGGTCGTACTACCTCGATCAGCGTGACTAACCGGTCTCTATATGTAGCCTTGCTACTGTTATTTTTACTGTTTTTATTTCTTTACTTACCTATTGTTCACCTAATACCTTTTTTGCACTGTTAGTTAGAGCCTGTAAGTAAGCATTTCAGTGTAAGGTCGGCGCACTTGACAGATAAACTTTGATATGATTTGAATCGATGGTAGTGGTGATTTACTCACTCTCCTCTGAATCCTCACAAGGCACCCCCACCTCCTCCCTCTGTATCTCTGCCTTCACGCGAATGACAGGGATTTGGGCCTGGTCTCCGGAATGTAGCATATCCTTCGTGTCAGACTCATTAAAGAAAACATTTTCGTCCAATTCGAGGTGAGTAATCACTGTTTTGATGTCTGGAAGCTCTTTTCAGTCGTAAGAGACAGTAGCAGCAACTTTATGTACAAATAAGTTACAAACAATGCGAATAAACACAACAGCACAGTTGGTTTGGAGCCCTTAAAACGGCAGCCATCCCCTCCGGAACCTATATATCATTATATCCTGACTAGTCTCCCAGTTCCTGCCGCTGAAAAACATCCCCACAACAAAGGGCTACCCAGACCCCTCTTTTACACTGCTGCTACTGTCACGACTTCTGCCGAAGTCGTTGCCTCTCCTTGTTCGGGCGGTGCTCGGCGTTCGACATCACCGGTCTTCTAGCCATCATTGATCCATTTTTCCCTACCCACGGGATACAACGGAGATACTGCCGGCTGCCAGGGTTTCCTCCTTAAGCTGAACTTGTATCTGGCCACGGTCTCCCCAGTACCATCTGACCGTGAGAAGAGTTACGCCCTCGTCTCATGCCTCACCAGGAAAGCCCTGGAATGGGCCAGCGCTGTGTGTAGAAGGGAGGATGCGGCGTTGGACCATTTTGAGGAGTTCACCCGCCAATTCCGGGTAGTATTTGACCATCCACCCGAAGGCAAAGCAGCGGGTGAGCTCCTCTATCATCTGAGGCAGGAGACGAGGAGTGCACAGGAGTTTGCTTTGGAGTTTAGGACCTTGGCTGCCGGCGCTGGATGGAGCGACAGGGCCCTGATCGACCATTACCGTTGTAGTCTACGCGAGGACGTCCGTCGGGAGCTGGCCTGTAGAGACACCACCCTCACCTTCGACCAGCTGGTGGACATGTCCATCAGGCTGGACAACATGCTGGCTACTCGTGGACGTCTAGATCGGGGTCTGGTTGTTCCATCCTCCCGCACCCTCTCTCCCGAACCTATGGAATTGGGAGGGATGGTGCGCAGGGAGACCGGAGGGGGTTCCCGCTCGAGCACCATTCATGGTCGCAGAGGGCACACTGCTGGTCGGTGCCGGGTTGGTTCCTCTGGGAATAGAGAAAACAGGCAGGGCATTCTGGCATCACCCCAGGTGAGTAGGCACCATTCTCATCCAGAGCCCTCTGTTGCACTAATGTTTGTCTCGGTCTCTTTTCCTGATTTTTTTCCCCCCCTGCATTCCCAGTATAAGGCGCTAGTAGATTCAGGTGCGGCTGGAAAGTTTAGCTCATAGTTTAGGGATCCCTATTGTTCCTGTGGATATGCCTTTCCCTATTCATGCCTTAGATAGTCGACCATTAGGGTCAGAGATTCTGTTAGATATATGTGTATAGGTGGCAGGGAAGTCAGGCGCAGGAGAGTCAAAAGGAGTGTAAAATGGAGTCTTTTAATAAATGTCCAAGTACATGCTCCATAACACTAAATAGAAAAAATGAATATAAACAAATATGGGTACGAAGACCCGTCGCGCACATATATAAAAAACACTACACTGACAATAAACAATCTCTGACAAAGACATGAGGGGAAACAGAGGGTTAAATACACAACAGGTAATGAATGGGATTGAAAACAGGTGTGTGGGAAGACAAGACAAAACCAATGGAAAATGAAAAATGGATCAATGATGGCTAGAAGACCGGTGACATCGAACGCCGAGCACCGCCCGAACAAGAAGAGGCAACGACTTCGGCAGAAGTCGTGACAGCTACTCTCTGTTCATTATCTATGCATAGTCACTTTAACTCTACCTACATGTACATATTACCTGAATTACCTTGACTAACCAGTGCCCCCCCCCGCACATTGACTCTGTGCTGGTACCCCCTGTATATAGCCTCGCTATTCTTGTTTTACTGCTGCTGTTTAATTATTTGTTACTTTTATTTTCTATTTATCCATTTTTTTACTTAACCAACAATGCAGTTCTAAGAAAAATAAGTGTTAAAGGGCTTGTAAGTAAGCATTTCACTGTAAGGTCTACACCTGTTGTATTCAGCGCATGTGACATACAATTTTATTTTATTTGATGCTGCCACCACCATGCTTTACCGTAGGGATGGTGCCAGGTTTCCTCGAGACGTAATGCTTGGCATTCAGGCTAAGGAGTTCAATCTTGGATTCATCAGACCAGAGAATCTTGTATCTTATGTTCTGAGAGTCCTTTATGTGCCTTTGGCAAACTCTTTAAGCGGGCTGTCATGTGCCTTTTACTGAAGAGTGGCTTCCGTTTTGCCACTCTACCATAAAGGCCTGATTGGTGGAGTGCTGCATGGCTGGTTATCCTTCTGGAAGGTTTTCCCATCTCCACTGAGGAACTCTGGAACTCTGTCAGAGTGACCATTGGGTTCTTGGTCACCTCCCTGACTATGGCCCTTCTCCTCCAATTGCTCAGTTTGGCCAGGCGGCTAGCTGTTGGAAGAGTCTTGGTGGTTCCAAACTTCTTATGGCTGCAGCGACAAGGGCAGTATTGAGTAGCTTGGATGAAAGGTGCCCTGCTTAAGTACTGCAGTGCATCTCCTCCTCATGGACTGCACCAGATTTGCCAATTGCTGTGAGATGTTACCCCACTCTTCCACCCAAGGCACCTGCAAGTTCCCAGACTTTTCTGGGGGGAATGGGCCTAGCCCTCACCCTCCGATCCAACAGGTTCCAGATGTGCTCAGTGGGATTGAGATCCGGGCCATTCGCTGGCCATGGCAGAACACTGACATTCTTGTCTTGCAGGAAATCACACACAGAACGAGCAGTATGGCTGGTGGCATTGTCATGCTGGAGGGTCATGTCAGGATGAGCCTGCAGGAAGGGTATCACATGAGGGAGGAGGTTGTCTTACCTGTAATGCACACAGGCCTGCCTTACAACAGGCCTACAAGCCCACAGTCCAGCCTCTCTCAGCCTATTGCGGCAGTCTGAGCACTGATGGAGAGATTGTTCCTGGTGTAACTCGGGCAGTTGTTGTTGCAATTCTGTACCTGTCCCGCAGGTGTGCTGTTCAGATGTACCGATCCTGTGCAGATGTTGTTACACGTGGTCTGCCACTGCAAGGACGATCAGCTGTCCGTTCTGTCTCCCTGTAGCGCTGTCTTAGGCATCTCACAGTACGGACATTGACATTTATTGCTCTGGCCACATCTGCAGCATGCGTAAGGCACGTTCACGCAGATGAACAGGGACCCTGGGCACCTTTCTTTTGGTGTTTTTCAGAGTCAGTAGAAAGGCCTCTTTAGTGTCCTAAGTTTTCATAACTGTGACCTTAAGACACTAACAGCTTACAGACGGTAGGAAAATAACGACCGTTCCACAGGTGCATGTTCATGAATTGTTTATGGTTCATTGAACAAGCATGGGAAACAGTGTTTAAACCCTTTACAGTGCAGATCTGTGAAGTTATTTGGATTTTTACGAATTATCTTTGAAAGACAGGGTTCTGAAAAAGGGACGTTTTTTTGTTGTTGCTGAGTTTATAATCTATATGACAATAATACAAACTTAGCTAGCAATAGGCGGAGTCGAGCTACTACCATATTGCGTACAGTATCCATTTCAGTATCCATGATGTGCCTAGGATGTCATGCAGTGACCTCATCTGTCCACAAGATGGAGATATTTATGTTCCTTGCTTTTTCATACCTCTATAGAAACTTCCATCAGAATGGTGACGGGACGGTCGAGGAGATCAGCTTTGAGGAGTTCCTTGTGGTGATGTCCCACTTCAGACCTCCAGCACTGAACATGACAGAGGATCAGAGAGAGAAGGTCAGGAGGGAGAAACTCCGCTGTGAGTACCGTTATTAAAATGTTACAGTGTGGACTGGTGTTAAGATGGATGTTTTGCATTATAGTATAGTTTCACTACCAAATGTAACACTGCTGAAATTGATATAATAATATCTAAAAATGAAATGGATATAATAATTCTTTGTGCTTCTCTTTCGGGACACACAACCGGTGCCTAAATACATACCTGAATCACAAGCAATAACTACAGCAGACAGCACATGTGGATTCAGTTCCTTGTTAGTTCCTTATTAGCTTGTGTACTTTCTACAATGACATTCAGAACACTGTACACGGTTTGATGTGTACTATGGCTCGCTCTTTGACTGGAATCCAGAAAAGGAATCAATTATCTGTAAACGTTCTGCTGGGATAGCAGGTACGCATACAACAGATCTGTATCCCATATACAGCATTATTCAGCAAATGCTTGACAGTGATGCCTCATGACACATGCAGGTAAGCCTTTGGTAAGCAAATATTTGTAAAGAGTTTGTGTAAGATTTTCCTTGTTTTCTTTCCCAGTCCTGTTTAACATGCACGACACAGACAACGATGGAACAATCACTCTGGAGGAGTATCGACATGTAAGCCATTGCCCAGCCCTGTCTTTCAAATACTTTATCTGCCTATCACTATGTATTGTAACCATGACTGCCTTTCCTCTGAGTGTACTGTAGGTAGTGGAGGAGCTGCTGTCTCGGAGCGGAGCCCTGGGGAAGGAAACGGCTAAAGGAATAGCAGACGCTGCCATGCTGGAGGTGGCCAGTATTTCCATAGGTCACATGGTACGGCTACTTTTTTACAACATCTTGTGAATGTTTTTTTCCTCACTCTGAGTTTTAGATCTGGAATCAGTTGCTATATGACATCTGACTATTATACAAGTTTTTTTCAATATTCAATAATCTCATTCTCAGGAACCAGATGAGTTTTACGAGGGGATCACTTTTGAACATTTTCTAAAGGTTTGTCATAAAACATATTATTTTGTGTCTAATAATATTTTTATTTTTTGGGGTAAAAGTCATGGCTATAGTTTTATTTTTAAAAGGTTTTTATTATTAAATAAAGGAAGTATAGATTATTTAAGTGAGCTTCGCTGGAGAGCCCATTAAATCATCACTGTTCTTTTAAAGGCGTGATCTGCACTCCTTACATCCATTATTTTACTTTTAAATTAACGATATATGCCCATTGATTAATTAAGATTATAAACTGGGTGGTTGGAGCCCTGAATGCTGATTGGCTGACAACTGTTGTATATCAGACCATATAGCATGGGTATGACTGCTCTAATTACGTTGGTAACCAGTTTATAATAGCAATAATATACCACGGCTAAGGGCTGTATCCAGGCACTCTGCGTTATAACAGCCCTTAGCCGTGGTATATTGGTCATATACCACACCCCCAGGCCTTATTGCTTAATTATAACTTTTAAACGTCTCATGACCTTAGTTCAACTCTCACATCCCATTAGAACCCAAAATATAAGCTTGTTTTACACCATTGTTTGTAAACAAATACTGTATAGCATCAAAACGTGGTTAAAACTATCATTTTAATTTCTGGTGGATGGTCAGTCCTTGCATCTATAGCTCTGTCTTTGTAAATCTAAAGTGGTTACATTTCTCCAGCCCTATCTCTCTGCTGTTTGACAAGACTGCAGATTGGCCCTTTAACAAACTATAGCAGCACAATTGTTGTTCTTGTTATTAAAGTACACAATAGTTTAAGGTATTGTCAGAGTTTAGTAACTAAGTACTATACTGGTAGTAAAACAACATTTTCTTTTCAGATACTGAAAGATATTGAGATCGAGACGAAAATGAACATTCGCTTTTTGAATATGGACACGACGACCCTGTGCAAGTGAGGATCTTCCACTTTATTTTATTACTGTGATCCACAAGCACTCTTCTATGGTCTTTTTATTTAGTGGTCAGATAGGGCATACTTTACCTTCTCAGACCAACTATTACAAAGCTCTGTTTTAATAGTTTTGAGTGACGGTTTAAGCTTCTACTATCTATTAGCCTCTAACACACACTTTATGTTTTTACAAATTTATTGGATAAAAAAATATTTATGTGCAACTATGCAAATATACACAGATTAGCAGTAGGTATGTTATGAATTTAGCATGCCTGTATCTATCACTCCATATTTTATGCAAGAGTATTCACAATGCTCTAAATGCCATGAATCAATAATAGATTCAATAATAATGCAACAATCCAGTAATAACAATCTAATAAAGCGATAGCCAATTATGGAGCTCCATGATTGAAGTGAATGCAATTTACCTCCTAGTATATCTAGGGCACTGTGTGGAATAAGCTACAAACATTTGCACGCCTCTTCTATACTGTCATGCACACCTAAACTGTTTTGCTGCCACTGCCATCAGTTTGGAATCAAAACAGGTTAGAATTTTCATGTTCATTAAAAAGTCACTGACCAATAGAAACAAAGTACTTATTTCCAAAGTTTAACTGACCAGCCTAGCAGTATAGCATACTGCACATGTCCTGTGGCAAGACCCTCCTCATATTGAGATAGTAGTTTCAAGTAAAATGTGCGTTAGACTTGTGCAAATGTTTTAAGAATCAAGCCCACACAAACAAGCATTTGTTGACTGTTAGAAATGGAAACAATGATATGCAACTTGTCTGTGCTGCCCTGTAGAGACCAAAGAATGTGAAGTCTATCCCATTCCCACATTTAATCATCTCTATACTGCCTATTTTATTGTTTGGTTTGTGTTTGATGCCATTCCATTTGCTCCATTCCTGCCATTTATTATGAGTCGTCCTCCCCTCAGCAGCCTCCTGTGGACTAAATGGCATGCAGTCATTGAATTAATTTGGCCTTAAAATACATTTGATCTGCAACTGATTAAGTAGGCACCAGCAAATACTGCAGCCTGCCGATATCTTGATTGCATCTACAGATTTTAGCATGTCTTGGTGTTTAAATTTCCATGCACACTGTATATTTGTACTGTAAAATACAATATTTTCATTCCGATTTGGGATGTTACTGTAGCAAGGAATAATGTAAATGATGTGGCCTTCTCTTTTTATTGAGAACATTAAAATAGGAAACTGCTCACCAAAAGTTATGTACTGTAGGGATTGGGGTGTGTTTTAGTTTTGCTTTTAAGAAAATAATTGTATTATCAGACAGCCTTGGAGAGGGATCTATAATGACTTGAACTTGAATTTGCTTTGTGCTTAATCAAATCAAGTGGGGGCAGCACATAGCCTTGGGGCTAGAGGCGTGAGCCAGCAACCGGAGGGGGGTTCCGCTTTGGGCTGAATGTGTCAATGTTTTGTTCATTTGAAATCGACTGTTTTTCTGGAAGCTTTATATATATATATATATATATATATATATATATATATATATATATATATATATATATATATTAGTTGGACCTTGTTTGCAATTGACCAATAAAGTGATATTAATCATAGTGAATTTATGTAATTACCTTCTAAAAAAACTTTAAAGACATTCCCTGTATCTTTGGTGACTCTGTACTTTTTTAAACTTTCCACTTTGGGCTGAATGTGTCAATGTTTTGTTCATATGAGCAGAATTACTGTCTTAACTCACAAGCCACAGAAATCCCTAGTTTGAAATCAACTGTTTTTCTGGAAGCTATGCTGTGCCCTGCATTTATGTGGGCTAGCCCCCAAGCAATTTGAGTTCTGGCCGATGAGCTTCAGACCCTCGCCACACAGCGGCGCGAGAGAGTACTGATGTGGTGCTCAAATCAAATTTTATTTTCAGAATACAACACGCACACACTGGCAATCCTTACAGTGAAGTGCTTACGTACAAGCTCTTAACCAACAATTTAGTTTTAAAAAAATACCCCCCAAAGAGTAAGAGATAAGAATAACAAATAATTAAAGTGCAGCAGTAAATAACAATAGCGGGGCTACATTATATACAGGGGTACCAGTACAGAGTCAATGTGCGGGGACACCGGTATTGAGGTAATATGTACATGTAGGTAGAGTTATTAAAGTAATTATGCATAGATAATAACAGAGAGTAGCAGCAGCGTAGAAGGGGGGGCAATGCAAATAGTCTGGGTAGCTGTTCAGGAGACTTATGGCTTGGGGGTAGAAGTTGGTTAGAAGCCTCTTGGACCTAGACTTGGAGCTCTGGTACAGTTTGCCATGTGGTAGCAGAGAGAACAGTATATGACTAGGGTGGCTCGAGACTTTGAAAATGTTTAAGGCTTTCCTCTGACACCGCCTGGTATAGAGGTCCTGGATGGCAGGAAGCTTGGCCCCGGTGATGTGCTGGGCCGTACGCACTACCCTCTGTAGTGCCTTGTGGTCGGAGGCCGAGCAGTTGCCATACCAGGCAGTGGTGCAACCCGTCAGGATGTGGTAAAAATGTACCCCGGTAGGCTGTCATTGTAAATAAGAATTTGTTTTTCACTGACTTGCCTAGTTAAATAAAGGTTACTTTTTAGCCAGTTTATTTATTTTTTTTAAATGTATGTAAAAGTACTGGTGAATCTCTAACTTCACCAGACCTCATATTTCCCCACAGACCTCAGTTATGGCATTACTCCCTCTGTCATAGTGTATATGCTGCGGTGAGGAGGCCCCCCCTTACCTTTCCTTACCCCAAACATGGCAAACAGACCTCACTGCCCATCTGATGTGTTTTCTATTCATCTCAGGTTTTTCTCTCAGGTAACCTACATACTGATCAAATGTTATTTTATTTTATTGTAAATGTGGTGGATTAGCACAGTTGCCTGTAATTTGATTTCACTTGTAGTTTTCATTACAATATGGTTAACATGAAATATTTACATAATTAACTGCCAAAGTAGCATGTTATTGTAGAGTTCCTGGTACTCCCATAAAGTGTGCTCAATTTATCTGAAGGGAGTTTTTTTCTGTTTGTCCCTCATGGGCAGACAGACTTTTAGCTGATTATAGCAGCTTTTATCATCCTCCCATTTTTCATGTGTGTGTGTGTGTGTGTGTGTGTGTGTGTGTGTGTGTGTGTATGTATGTGACCTTTCACATTTTCATGGATATAGAAAATAACATGATAAAGAGAAAGCCAGTTAGTGCTTTGGTTCACCTGAAGACTTATGATTATCAAGTCTGTTTCAATCACAAAGGGAATCTGTGTCAATGACCTTTCATTCCAGTAAATGTTTGATGGTTTCAGTTGTTGCCCAGACTTACCCCATTGTCTCTTGGTTTTAAATAATGTTCTGGGTTGAAACCGGGAACTTGATTCATGACCTAGAGTGTATCCCTCCTCAATTTCCAGTCTTGCATGAGCTTGTGATCTAAGGAAAGCTTAGAATATTTCTGATGGCATTTGTCTGTTGCTTATTTGGATAGTATATCTACAGATGTGCACACTATTACAAACTATCAGTTACATTCATTGTGTCAACTGCAAAACGTTTACTTACTACCTTTTTCCTCCCAAGCAACGCTCATGCAACATACTTGGTTGTAATTGACATTTGATAAAATAAACTGACAGTCTATTGATAGTTTTTTATGGAATGTAAAATCATGAAACGCTTGAATTTGGTCCCAGTACAGGTCTGCCTTATAGGGAGTGATGAAGAGAACCATTACATCTATGTGAACGCATCACCCCAGAACACACACACAATCTGACCCATACACACCCACACCTTGTGACTGGCCAGACAGAAGCCCGCCACTTTCACAAAATCTTTCCTATCCGATGCTGTTTAGTCTTCAAGACGTGTCACTGTGAGATGAGATCACAGACTGTGTCTCAATTGCTTCCTGGCATATCTCATGTTGGGACCACTGTGTGGAAGTTCTGCAGTCTAAGGCTAACGTCATAGACTTCACTTGAGCACAGGCTGCGAGAATACTTATTTTTAATTTGCTCACAAAACTTAAAATGGACAAAACTATCAAAGTGACTCAGATTTGACAAAAGACATTCATTTTAAAATCTCACAGTAGTCTAGAGAGAAAACTGCAGGGCAATTTTAACACACAAGATAAGTTAATTCATTCTCAACACAAACAAAATATATTTAAGTTATTCAAAGTCGAACATTTTTGCGGACAGTTTTTTTTTCAGTGGCAGCAATAAGCTTCCGTAACTTCTGAACACGTGTACTAATAAATAATAAATAAAATATAATAGAAAGTCGGCCTCAGAACAGTGCATTTGTGTATGCAAATGTCCTACTTTTGCACATTTGGTTCTTTATGGTCCTTAGTTCATGTCTGATCTGTGACAGGAGCTCCTTGAAATTCTTCAGAACCACACAACCATAGACCTTCTGTTGGAACACGTTTTGGGAGGGGTGTATTGACGTCGGTCCGTCTACAGGTTCAAGTGGGATGGGCAGGTTTGGAAAGAGGGTTTGGTAAATGCACTTTATTTGGTTGGCCAGACCACTAGTGCGGTACTGGGCAGTGGTGAGGTTGTTTAGTAGGGGGCTGGAGGGTGGCTGTAAGTCCCTCTGTTGCTCAGTGACTCTCTTCAGGTGTGGTAGGAAAGCCTTACAGTGGGAGTAGATGCTCAGCATCCGCTCTGAGGGGTCCAGGCCAGAGATGTTTGGGTTAGGAACAATGTTGATTGGCATTTGGCAGAACAGCTCTGACAGGTCTCCTTGACTGGCCTTCTGGAGATCAGGAAGTTGTTGGAAGCACAAGTATAATGCGTTATGATTTGTCAACAATGTAGCTTTTAAAGCAGTTTTACATTTCCCATTAGACTGTGGACAATGTATGCATGTTACACTAGGCTATAATTCTGGATAAATGTTATGGCATTGATTTTCTACTTACATATATTTTTAAGAGGTCCACAGATTCCATATGTATGAGTCTGGTTAGCTTGGAACTTCTTTGTATGTGACTCTCACATTGTTGGTTTCTACATGCTATTCCAGCATTCATTGAATCAATGGCAGCCACCAGTAACAGGGAGAGCAATGCTGAGGAGCAAGATATAACACAATTTGAAATCTACGTCTGCATTGCTTTGCTCTTTGGGGTTTTAGGCTGGGTTTCTGTTTAAGCATTTTGTGACAACTTAGATAAATAGATGTGATTTGACGCCAACACCTCTCACAGACACTTAATCATGCTACCTTAGCAGTGTTACATGAAAATCTAAATTAGAAGTATGAAGTTCTGAAATAGATATGTTGTGATAAGTAGCTGTGGTAACGGTTACAATATGTCAAATGTATACATGAGCAAAGGACCCAAAAGTTGAGTGTACATATACAGATGTAAGATCTTAATTTGATCGCTTTTTTGTTGCTGAGAATTTGTTTCAACCCCTGTTGTATCAAACTGGCTCAAATTGAAGACCCTACATCTGTACTAAGCTTGCACCTGTGCACTGAGTACAGTCATTCATACACAAAAACAAAAATCAATATGCAATTATGTGCACAGCATCATACATTCAAAGTCTGCTCATTGATGTTCTATAAATACTGAAGACGTTACAGCAAAGTAAAGTATAGTATGCAGATGGTTTCATTTACAATTGGAGAATATGAAATATAGTTATCTTGGTTGTATAATGTAATTGTACTTACTTCTTGCTGCTTGTGATATGGACAGCTGAGGATACATATTCTTTACATGACCACTCATCTCTCATACAGTGACATAGGCCAAGTGTCAGACACAAACTAGTCATGATCACTCCCCTGAAAAACCTTTTAAAAGACTGAAACCACACATTTGTCATTGGAGGAAATGACGTGCTCGGCTCTTTCTTTGTGAAGCAACCCAATTTCCTCAGAATTTCTTTTTTCAGACATTTAATTATTTTCTCTGATGTCAAATCTAAATGAATACCAGATCTATCTACAACAAATATGCATTGCAGGTGTATTCAGTTGTGTATATTGAGCACATACATTTACAAACAGCATAACTGTCAATGGATTATACTACTTGAGGTACTGTAAATGCTGAGTTACCTATGCATATGTGAGGTTGTTTGTCATTTGTTTTATATCAGTCACAAAAGGTCAACCCACTATGACACAATTCATTGTAGATAGTACTGTCGCCACCTAGAGTAAGTGGTTGTGAGGTTTTACAGTAAATTGATGCATGCAGTGTTGCAATCTGAGTTTGGGTATCATACAATGATACATTGTTGTTTACCTTGTAGTTACACACAGAATGTGCATGGAGTATCGAAAATACTGTAAAGCTGTGCTCTTGTCAATAGAGGAAACAAAACAGAGTGAGCGCACAGTGGTTGCTTACGTCAGTTAAGACCATTTTCAGGTTCATGAGAAACCCTTGCATGTGGCCTTACGGGAAGCTGTCAACGCACAGGAAGAGTTTCTCAACAGGAGACTTTCACCAGTGCGTAAAAGACAGAGTAAAGAATGGGTCAGAGTCACCAAATTAGGCCATGAGACAACATTACCACATCTTGATTGTTAGAGGAGCCCGGGGTTGGTTATCACAGTGCTTATTACTCAAAATCTAGGAGGGGTATTTGGTATTAATTAGGATCCCAATTAGCTGCTGCAAAAGCATCAGATACTCTTCCTGGGGTCCACATGAAACAATACATAGTACAGAACATTATTAGTGGAGGACTGAAATACATACATTTAAAATGTCACACACAACTTATATATCAGTACAAACAGTGCATTCGGAAAGTATTCAGACCCCTTGACCCTTACAGCCTTATTCTAAATGGATTAAATTGTTTTTTTCCCCTCATCAATCTACACACAATACCCCAAAACGACAAGGCAAAAACAGGTTTTTAGAATTATTTGCAAATGTATAAAAAAATAGAAATACCTTAAGTATTCAGACCCTTTGCTATGAGACTCAAAATTGAGCTCATATGCATCCTGTTTCCATTGATCATCCTTGAGATGTTTCTACAACTTGGTTGGAGTCCACCTGTGGTAAATTCAATTGATTGGACATGATTTGGAAAGGCACACACCTGTCTGTAATAAGATCCCACAGTTGACAGTGCATGTCAGAGCAAAAACCAAGCCATGAGGTCGAAGGAATTGTCCATTGAGCTCTGAGACAGGATTGTGTCGAGGCACAGATCTGGGGAAAGGTATCAAAACATTTCTGCAGCATTGAAGGTTCCCAAGAACACAGTGGCCTCCATCATTCTTAAATCGAAGAAGTTTGGAACCACCAAGATTCTTCCTAGATCTGTCCGCCCGGCCAAACTGAGTGCAATCTGGGGAGTGCCATGGTCAGGGAGGTAACCCAGAACCCAATGGTGACTCCAGAGTTCCTCTATGGAGATGGGAGAAGCTTCCAGAAAGACAACCGTCTCTGTAGCACTCCACCAATCAGGCCTTTATGGATGACTGCCCAGACGGAAGCCACTCCTCAGTAAAAGGCACATGACAGCCAGCTTGGAGTTTGTCAAAAGGCACCTAAAGAACTCTCAGGCCATGAGAAACCAGATTATCTGGTCTGATCAACCAAGACTGAACTATTTTGGCCTGGATACCAAGCGTCAAACCTGGATACCAAGCGTCAAGTCTGGAGGAAACCTGGCACCATCCCTACGATGAAGCTTGGTGATGGCAGCATCATGCAGTGGGGATGTTTTTCAGCAGCAGGGACTGAGAGACTAGTCAGGATCGAGGGAAAGATGAATGGAGCAAAGTACAGAGAGATCCCTGATGAAAACCTTCTCCAGAGCGCTCAGGACCTCAGACCGGGGTGAAGGTTCACCTTCCCAACAGGACAATGACCCTAAGCACACAGCCAAAACAACGCAGGAGTGGCTTCGGGACAAATCTCTGAATGTCCTTGAGTGGCCCAGCCAGAGTCCGGACTTGAACCTGATCGGACATCTCTGGGGAGACCAGAAAATAGCTGTGCAGTGACACTCCCCATTCAACCTGACAGAGCTTGAGAGGATCTGCAGAGTAGAATGGGAGAAACTCCCCAAATACCGGTGTGCCAAGCTTGTAGCGTCATACCCAAGAAGACTCGATGCTGTAATCGCTGCCAAAGGTGTTTAAACAAAGTACTGAGTAAAGGGTCTGAATACTGATTAGAAATACTATTTTCCTTTTTGCGTTATCATTATGGGGTGGATTGAGGGAATTATTTTTTTTTAAAATCCATTTTAGAATAAGGCTGTAACATAACAATGTGGGAAAAGTCAAGTGGTTTGAATACATTCCAAATGCACTGCAGGTATATTATGGGACTATCCATAAACAATTACTATTATTGAAAGAGTAAAGGGAGTGCTTTATTGAAAACCTATTTGTGAGTTCCTAGGTCAATCCATGTGTTTAAGCATCATAGCATCATAATTAGCATTGGGGGTGTGGTTGAGGGATAGTTGTCACATTGATGTTGGGATTGCATGTCACAATCTGACAACCATCCCCATTGTAACAAAGTACCAAGTAAGCTAAATGACGTTGAAAAGACTCCTAGTATATTTATTTTAGTGTACATTGAAAAGACATCTATGTTTCAAATGCTTGGACAGCACAGTACAGTCCAGTAGTTGAATTCAGTAGAGTACAGTATAGACCAAAGTATAGTACAGTTGAGTTTATTCAGTAGAGTACAGAAGGATACAATACAGTACATTATACTGAACTCTACTGTATTGTATCCTACTTTGCTGTACAGAACTATACTTTAATTTTAGTGTCTTTACTGTGTTGTACTGAATACACTACTTTTATTTTCTTTACTGTATAGAACTGAATACACTACTTTTATTTTCTTTAATGTACTCAACAGTATTATACTGAATACATAATTTTTTCTTTACTGTGCTCTACTGTATTCTGTGCTGTCCGAACTTGTGAAACATAAACATCTATGATTGGTTCCGGTCTGGACCTGCTTGTCAAAACTGTGTTTCCACATAATTTCAACAACAAAAAATACAGTGTGGTGGTGTTGAACCAACGTGGGAAAAGTCGTCAATGTAGTATTTTTTTCACTCAACTTTTAACCTAAATGCAAAAACACAGTGATCTTTTTTGTAGATTTCATATTGAATTCACATTAGTTGACAACTCAACCAAATCTAAATCAAAACTAGATGTTGAACTGTTCTCTGTTCCCAATGGGCAGTGACTTAACAGGAACCAGGATTGAGATGGGGCCCCTTTTTATCCTCATAGAGTATCTTATTTCAACATGGAGTTATGAGCCATAAATATTAATAAATAAATAGTTTTGTAAGCTATACTGGTGCTGAAAAATACACAAAGTGACAACTAATCCCTGTCTCCTCTACCTGTAGTGTCGGTCTCTTTCCCCTTCACCAAACCAAGCCACACCTCGAAGGCTGTTGAAACCTACAAAAGTTTATTTTGTCAGGAAACTCCTTATAGGTAAATCTATTTCAGAGAGGCCCTTTTTTCATCAGATGAGGATTGTCCAATTACTTATCAGATTGTTCTTTATAGCCAATAAAAAAAGCATGCTTCTCCATTTTCAACCACAATCCCCAAATATTTCAATGAACCAACCATGACCCAAACAATTATGAATTTTCAGTGATGACATTTGTGAAATGAATCACCAAAGTGGGACATGTACTGAAAACAGTCATTTATTTTTGAGAGACATTTTGCTCACTGATGACATAATATAAGAATGATGCATGTTGCTTCATTTCTGCTTGACTCAGACTTTGAAGTCTGTGGGGTGTCATAATCACCTAGCAATGCCGTCAGGGGTACGCCAAATAAAATGTGGCTCACATTTTCAAACAGAGGGGGGGGAGTTCTCTCCTGAGTAGCCTCGTTTCACTGCCAAAAATTAAACCTAGTGTTCAGCGAAATAACAACACAATGTCAAATACAGGTAGCCTAGTTAAATAATTAACATCCAATCACGTTAACCGTTACTCTCTCGCGGGAATTCCACTAACGGTCCATATGTGGCCAAATGTAGCTGCTGCTCATTCCGTTTGCTTGAAAATTGATGAATGGATTAAAAAAAAGTAAGGCCCGCGTCCAAAGAGACACATACCAGCTCTACTACCAGTAGGTGTAGGTGTAGTACTCCTACTACCAGCAGTACTACACCTGCACCTGTCGACGACACAAGTTGTTCTGCTTCCACGAGCACATCCAATGCTAGCATCAGTAATTCTACATTTGTTGTTAGCCCAGCTAGCATGCACACTGACAGTTGTGAATCTAATGCAGCCGAAGAGCTACTTACTGCCCCCTTACCCGGGAAAGCACCGAACAACAGACAGAGTTGGACCATCGAAAGGTGCTTATATGATGAGAACTACATTGATTTGGGGTTCACTTACACTACCGTTCAAAAGTTTGGGGTCACTTATGAAGGTCCTTGTTTATGAAAGAAAAGCACTTTTTTTTGTCCATTTTAAAATAACAAAATTGATCAGAAACTAGCTATAGCTGGAAACGGCAGATTTTTTATGGAATATCTACATAGGCGTACAGAGGCCCATTTATCAGCAACCAGTACTCCTGTGTTCCAATGGCACGTTGTGTTAGCTAATCCAAGTTTATCACAGACAGAGATGCAAAGAAAAAGCCATATCTCAGACTGGCCAATAAAAAGAAAAGATTAAGATGGGCAAAAGAACACAGACACTGGACAGAGGAACTCCCGGAGTCGCCTCTTCACTGTTGACGTTGAGACTGGTGTTTTGCGGGTACTATTTAAGGAAGCTGCCATTTGAGGATTTGCGAGGCGTCTGTTTCTCAAACTAGACACTCTAATGTACTTGTCCTCTTGCTCAGTTGTGCACCGGGGCCTCCCACTCCTCTTTCTATTCTGGTTAGGGCCAGTTTGCGCTGTTCTGTGAAGGGAGTAGTACACAGTGTTGTATGAGATATTTCGTTTCTTGCAATTTCTCGCATCGAATAGCCTTCATTTCTCAGAACAAGAATAGACTGACGAGTTTCAGAAGATAGTTCTTTGTTTTGAGCCTGTAAAAAAAACAAATGCTGATGCTCCAGATCCTCAACTAGTTTAAAGAAGGACATTTTTATTGCTTCTTTAATCAGGACAACAGTTTTCAGCTGTGCTAACATAATTGCAAAAGGGTTTTCTAATAATCAATTAGCCTTTTTAAAATGATTAACTTGGATTAGCTAACACAACGTGGCATCGGAACACAGGAGTGATGGTTGCTGATAATGGGCCTATGTACACCTATGTAGATATTCCAGCTACAATAGTCATTTACAACATTAACATTGTCTACACTGTGTTTCTGATCAATTTGATGTTATTTTAATGGATAAAAAAATAGCTTTTCTTTCAAAAACAAGGACATTTCTAAATGACCCCAAACTTTTGAAAGGTAGTGTATATTTGGAGTAGTGCCTTTCCTCAGCCACGGTGTGTTATATGTGCAAAAGTACTATCTCACAAGTCGATGAAACCTTCACTCATGCGCAGACATATAGACGCAAAACATACCAATTTGAAAAATAAGCCACAGGATTTTTTTTTGCAATAATTAAGATTGCTTTTAAGTAGTAAGACATGTATAAAAGCAACATTAATACCATTAATGAGAAGGGGCTAGAAGCGTCTTATATGGTGAGTTACCGAGTGGCAAGGACAGGCAAGCCCCATACTATTGTGGAGGACTTAATTCTTCCTGCTGCCGCGGATATGGCTGGGACAATTCTGGAGGAACTATAGACAATGCCCTCATCAAACCACACTGCTTCACGATACATCAGTGACATGGCAGGAGATGTATTGAAACAATTACTGCTTCGCTTAAAAGCCAGTGAATTCTATGCGTTACAGCTGGATGAGTCAACAGACGTGGCGGGCCTGGCACAGCTCCTGGTATACGTCTGTTACGTTTATGGGGGGTCAATTAAGCAAACCACTTGAAACCAGGACAATAGGAGAGAATATTTTGGACAGCTTTGTGACATCAAATGGACTTTGGTGGTCAAGATGTGTCGGTATCTGTACTGATGGCACAAAAGCCATGACAGTGAGACATAGTGGAGTGGTAATGCGCGTGCAAGCAGTTGCTCCCGACGCCACTTGGGTACACTGTACATCCACAAGAGGCTCTTGCTGCCAAGGGAATGTCTGACAGCTTGAAAGACGTTTTCGACAATACAAGTGAAAATGGTTAACTGTGTTATTAAAGCAAGGCCCCTGAACTCTCATGTATTTTCTGCACTATGCAACTATACGGGCAACGACCATGTAATGCTTTTACAACATACAGAATCGCACTGGTTATCAAGGGGCAAAGTATTGACATGTTTTTTAGAATTGAGAGATGAGCTTAAAGTTTTTACTGACCATCATTTTCACTTGTCTGACCACCTGTATGATGACAAGTTCTCACACAACTGGCCTATCTGGGTGATGTTTTTTCTCACTCAATGATCTGAATTTAGGATTACAGGGATTCTCTGCAACTATATTCAATGTGCGGGACAAAATTGAGGCTATGATTAAGAAGTTGGAGCTCTTCTATCTGTGCATTAACAAGGACAACACACACGTCTTTCCAGCATTGTATGATTTTTTTGTGTTCGAATGAACTCAAGCTTACAAATGTGATATAGCGAAGCACCTGAATGAGTTGTTTGCGCAATAGACAGGTACTTTCCCGAAACGGATGACACAAACAACTGGTTTCGTTATACCTTTCATGCCCTGCCTCTAGTCCACTTACCAATATCTGAACAAGAGAGCCTCATCGAAATTGCAACAAGGGGTTCTGTGAAAATTGTAATTTAATCAGAAGCCACTGCCAGATTTCTGGATTGGTCTGCACTCAGAGTATCCTGCCTTGGCAAATCGCGCTGTTAAGACACAGATGCCCTTTGCAACCACGCACCTATGTGAGAGTGGATTCTCGGCCCTCACTAGCATGAAAACTAAACACAGGCACAGACTGTGTGTGGAAAATTGTTTAAAAATTTGATTTGATTTGAAATTATTTAAGACTGAGACTCTCCAATACAACCCAACATTGCAGAGTTACGTGCATCCTTTCAAGCACACCCTTCTCATTAACCTGGGATGAGTTATTCACAATTTTTGATGAACAAATAAGGTTTTATATGTAAGATGATTCAATAAAGAGCAAAATGATTGATTATTATTATTTGTGCCCGGGTCCTATAAGAGCTCTTTGTCACTTCCCACGAGCCAGGTTGTGACAAAAACTCACACTCATTGTTATGTTTAAATGTATCATATAGTATGTGTGTGGCAGGCTTACAATTATGGCAAAAAACAACATTTGAGAGTGCGCTGACCTTGACGCTAGAGGGGGTATGCAGCTGGAGGTTGAATGTTTGAAGGGGTACAGGACTATAAAAAGTTTGGGAACCACTGACCTACACCATTGCTTTTTAGGAACCAGGATTGAGATGTCATTTATAACATGACATCTCAATCCTGGTTCCTGTTAAGTCACTGCCTGCTGGGCACAGATGTCAGTTCAACATCTAGTTTTGATATATATTTGGTTGAGTTGTCAACTAATATGAATTCAATGTGAAACCTACGAAAAATATCACTGTCATTGTGTTTAGGTTTGGTGAAAAAAATACTACATTTCCTTACAATTGACAACTTTTTTCAAATCCAATCAGTTTTCCCCCATTGATTCAACATCATCACATTGAATTTTTGTTGTTGGAATGATGTGGAAACAATGTTGATTGAACCAGTTTTTGCCCAGTGTGTGTGTTACGTGAGAATGCATTTACTTATGTACACTCATTCCCTTGAATGATTATCATCCACATGTCCCCATTTCAACTCAGCAATATTTTTGGAGGTGAGCATTTTATTCTGATTTACATCAGCAGGGACTCTAGTTCTATCAGATGACTGACTGCTTGAGAAAAGTGAGGGGGAACTCATACGACCACATCCCTGTCAGCACAACTCAGGTAAGTGTAAAGTGCCTCCACCACATCTCCTCTACCCTTCATCCCAGGGTACTTTCCATTTGGCCAACGTTTAAAAGGCGGCTGCTGATACCACAGCCAGTCAACACTTTGAGGAACTTACAGTTGAATTATTGCCAGTGAATACAGACTTGAAGCCAGTGAGAATGTCCCTCCCCTACAGCCAGATCAAAAGAGATGCACAGTCTGCATGGTAAATGGTAGACCACAGGGCATCGAGGAAACACAGGAAGCACTGCCGTGTAACTTCCTTCACCAACATAACACACAGCACTGTGGGAACTATGGAGTGTCCCTTCTAGTGAACCTGACATGCTATTATTATTTTTTGTATTTCTTGTGACTCCTTACAGTATGCGGTTGTTCTGGTCAATAACACTTTGTCATGTCCGGGTGTATACTGTATATAACGCATATGGTAACAATACAGGAAAGAATCAAATAATTGCACATTCATGCACTGAAATCGGATGCAGGATGTTGATGCAGTCATCATGTTTCAAGAGAATCTCTTTTATTTTGTCTGTGCCACACAGGAAATGCTGCATGGCTTAGTTTAGGAAAGTCCCCTTTATTCTAGCTAAATACATATTTCTTTATAACTGAAGTCCACATAAACACTTTGGTTCATAACAGGTTTAAACCATTTTCAACCAACCCAGAGAAAATAGCATATGGATCTTAACCATTTGTCAACAAAAGTTACAATCTGAAAAACCTTCCTAACTCAAAATATTTTGCTTTCAAAGGAGTAATTTACAGCAAATCATTCCAAAAATGAGGCCTACTAAATAACTTTGACACTTGAATTCTTGCAAGCAGCCATAAGTCTGGGGGTATCAACAATGCCATACTGGGTTGTTCACATTGAAAATATTAGTTGTTTATTCATGTATTTTGAATTCCATAGTTCTCTTGCATTTATGTCAGATATTATACCATTCTCAATCTCACTTGCCCAGCCCACCACTATGAAGAGCATGATTTCCATCACATATCAATGTATAGGGAACAGGAGAGTTTGGAGGCAACTGTCAAAATACCAGGGTTGCATTCAAGAAATCTTTTGAAACTGTTCACCCTGGACACTTTGAAATAGTTTGTAACATCCATAGACAGACATTCAATCTGGTCTTCTGTCTGTGTCACAGGATCACAAAGGCTGATGGTGATAGTAGAAATCAAGTCACTGTAATGGACACATTGTGCAACCTTATGTGCAATAACAACCGTGAACACTGCAAAACATTGTACATCTGGTAGCTAAACAGCTATGACTTGAATGCAACCCAGAGCAAAGCAACCACCTGCCAGACATCTTTAAAAAATATGTATTTACAGTAATTTTGTGTTACCATTAAACTGTTTTTATACAATCTGATAAGTCTGCAGTGATTCGTTTTCAGTATGTTGATCTACTGTATTACCATGTCAGTTTTATTTGTGACAAAAAAAAAACATTCCCAATTATAATGTGAGGTTCCTTCATCAAGTAATCGACCAAATCTTCTGTATCTCCTAGTTAGGTACTCAAATACAAATATTTATATCAAAAGTTATACAGCACAATTCTCACCATTTCCTTTACAATACCTTTGATTAGTGAACATTAAATTATTCACAAATTGGAATGGAACAAACAATGGTGTTGGCCGTGCTAAACAAACATGAAAGAACGACAAATCAAAACCGCTTCATAGGCACAACTTAAATAAAGGCATTTGTGAAATTGTCATATCTAATATGGCGCTTATGTTCAGTATCAATAGGCATTAAAACAAAAATGCTATGACCACTTATTTACAAACGGCTAAAATCTCTTGACAGATTCATGCTTTACTTCACAACCTGAATGTGTCTTTAAAGTGCATGCAACAATAAGCAGTTTTACTGAGTTGAATCATTGTGATAAAATACACACCTTGATCAAACTGATGCCAATAAATCCTAAATACTGAACAATGGAACATAAATATCGTAATTGTTTAAAAAAGTGAAGGACTATATTCTTTAGCTCAATATGGAATTAAGTAAAAGCTCTCCATAAAACTGCGTACATACATCTGACACCGTCCCCATACCCTCTTTTTAGCTCACAGTATTCACATCCAGTATTATTCACATTCTCTGAGAAGAAAGATGAAGCAGCTAAACATCACGGTGTAGTCCGCAGCTCACATTCCACAATGCCCCTCCATGTGACATACGCATTAAGCATTATATGAACATGGTTAATACTTAAACATATCAAAGTGCTCATTTTTACTAAAATTTCCTGAATTTTATACCAAAAGGAGCTGTGACGGCATGGAGGAAAGAGTCTGTTCTTATTTTTGATAAGCATTAGTTTCTTGCTTTGTCTTGCTTTAGTCTTGTGTTTTGAATTCATCTTGTTTTATTTTCCCCCTTTTTTAAATTGCACAAAAGTAGTTCCCCTGGCACATGACAGCACTATGCTGTGATGTGGTATCTAAAAGACTAGAGAGAGAGAGAGAGAGAGTTATCCAGCATTGTCACTGTGGAGGTTGACGATGGTCAAGTCGACAGTGAAACCGTGCAAGCACGTGTCTACACCATACACCAGAAGCGAAGAGTCCTCCACACACACATCCATTTTCATCTGTCGTCCTCCTTGGGGAAGTCCAGTGATCCTAAGCTCCCAAACCCCAGCTTAGCGCTCTCTGCATCAAAAGCGTCCATCTCCCTCTCTTGCCGTTCAAACAGGTGCTTGATCCTTTCAGTGCGTTCCTTCTGAAGTGAGGCCAGCTCCTCTTCAATCTGAATCCACAATTGTTGAATATTAAACAATAAAATAAGTGAAGTGGTCAGTTTAAAGAGTCTGTGTTACTTATAAAATAATCAAAACATACCTTTTGTTCCAGGTGGGCCCTGCGTAAGGAGACTTCCTGCTCCAGCTTCTGCAGCTCCCGCTCGTGTTGGGCTTCTGTCTGGGCCTTGGTCTTGTTCTGGTAGGCATCCAGGAGCTCCATCTCCTGCTGCAGCTGCTGCTTCAATGCCTGGCACTCTCCTTGCTGCTCCTCCTCCAGACGCATCTGGAGGACCACAGAGACGAGAGCGAGAGGGGTTAAAAATACATGTAAGTAAAGTAGCCTTGCACGAGCTGGAACAACTCATAGGCGCAAAAGCTTATCTCCTGTTTCTGTAGCGTGAGGCAGCTTGATGTACAAATACACCACTGGGCAGGACACTAGTCTATCGCAGGGCCTTAACCCAATCCATCTCCTTAATGCTGAGTGACAAGCAGACTCATCAGGTCAAATTTTTTTGGTCCTTCGGTATGACTCGGCCGGGGATCGACCTTCCCATCTCAAGTCGGACATTCTAAACACAAGGCCACCGAGTTGGCAAAAAATGTAATGCATGTACCAGCAGAGATTGTGTGACTGTTTGGAGGTTCAGGGTAAGTCCCCTTACCGCTTGTGAGGCCATCATCTCGTTGATGCTCTGCTCGTACTGCTCGGCCAGCACGGCGAGCTTGCGTGTCTGCTCCTCCTTCAGTGACTTTAGGATGGCTTTGTGCTCACTCTTAGGAGAGACCTCAAGCTGATGGTTCCTCAGGGATTTGTACTGCTTGTTCTGCACCTTACACGTGTCCTGGAACTGTTTCTTGATCTGCATCTCCAACATCTCCAGAAGGACAAATGGAAAGAAAAATTGTAAGAAATATACAGTAAGAAACAATCATTTTGCCAGTTTTGGGTGCCGGCTGAGCTTCAGTCTGACCAGGGGTACAACTTTAACTAAAGGGTCTTTGCCTAGATGTACAGGCACACATTGATTTATCATTGGCTCTTACTAAACCAAATTTACAGTGCACCAGCTGCAGTATAGATTCTATGCACCTTGAGGTTCCGGGGCTGCTGTCTCTGCTCTAGGGCGTGCTTCCTGTGCAGCTCTCTCTGCCGCCGGCCGTTGTACTCCTCCTGGTTCTCCAACTCGGTCTGGTGCTGCAGGCGGATCAGCTCAACACGGAGCCTCTGCAGTGTCTGCAGCTGCCTGCGCTCCAGCTCCTGAGTGGACTCGTCCTGTCGGATCATCAGGGCCTGCTCCATCTCCTTCTGGGTCTTCTTCTTATTCAGCTCCTGGGATGGGACATATTCTTCATCTTTCCATTTCATTTTAAATATACAGTTCTTCAGATTTGTACAGTGCAAATTAGGCCATTTAACAAAAGAGGTTTGAGATTATTATTTTACCAGGAACTATGAGGCAAAGTTGAAGAAAGCAATCATACAACAGACTGATAAAGAAGGGATATAAAAGCACACATCTATCAGCATCATGGACCCAGCATGTTCCTGTTAGCTAACTAAATCTCAGAGAGCAACTGTACCTCTCTCATTTGCTCGTGTTCAAATTCGTGCCTCCTGACCAGTGTCCTGCGTTTCATGGCCCGGCAACTCCTGTCATAGACCAGCCTCTGCTGGTCAAGGAGATGGGCCTCATCATCAGCCTGTGAGCGCTGCACCGTCTCCTTGTGCCTGGACAGACGCTCCTGCTTCTCCTCCTTGGGTGTACTGGGGTCCTCATTCATCTCCTGCAACACCCAGACAAGAACCAGGGCTTAGTGGGTCATGGGGCGGCAGGGTAGCCTAGTGGTTCAAATCCCCGAGCTGACAAGGTACAAATCTGTCGTTCTGCCCCTGAACAGGCAGTTTACCCACTGTTCCTAGGCCATCATTGAAAATAAGAATTTGTTCTTAACTGACTTGCCTAGTTATAAAGGTAAAATTTTAAAATGTAATGGAGAAAATGAATGGAAAATGCAAACAATTTCACACAAACAAAGAGGAAACATTTGTTAATGATTCATACATTTACCTCTTTGATCTTCTCTTTACAGAGCCTGTACTCTCTCTTCTGGTTGTCTAAGAAGGTGGTCAGCTCCTTCTTTTGCTGGGCAATGATCTGTTGCTGGATCCTCTTCTCCTCTGCTGTAGCTGCCTTTAACTGTACGGGAACATATTAAATGTTCCAGAATTAAAGGTTTATCACCTCCCTTCGATGTTCTGTTTAAAATTCTGACATTATGCTGAAAGGGCAAAATTCTAAGGATGCTATCTAATCAAGGAGTTTGAACATATTCAGTTTACACCTAATTCATACCAATCAGGACCTACTGTCCTACCAGGCGACAGTACATCATTCACCTCTTTGTCTGTGTGAACGGCGTGCCGTTTGGCCAGTCTCTCGAGTTCTATGTAAGTGTTGTTGGCGTGGGTCTCCACTTCTTTCTGCAACCGGAGCCTAAGCTCATCCATCTCCGCCTTCAGCCTGTTCTCCAGGGCGATCAGCTGCTTCTGGTGCTGCCGCCGCATGCGCTTATAACCAGACATCTGCTCCCGCAGCTCAGAGTCCTGCTCATGCTCCTGGATCTACCTGGTGACCTGGACACAGGGGTCAGGGGTCGGAGGCCACAGAGAGAACGGTCAGGGGTGAAAAGCAAGAGGGCCTGTGAAGGAAGATGACTGTAAAATTAAAATGTACTGTATCGTTCAACATGGACGAGTATCCTAGTCATACTCAGTAATAGACCTTAAAATACAGTAGAACAATGTCCTTTGTGAATCTGAAACATAACTTAACATATTTTAGTCTTTGCAAGAATACCTTAAATGGAATAGAGTCCTCACAAGGACTATATACAGTACACCTAAAGCTAACTAGTATTTATTTGGTTCTATGTATTTGCTCTTACTCTAGAGAGTATTCTCTGAATTTCACCCTTGATGTTGTATAACTAAATTAATTCCAGAATATACCAAATATAATCTGCGTTCTAGTCCAACACATATAAACTTCAATCAATTATAACTAAAGATGGCCTCTATTACCACCTATCACAAATCCTGTCATAAATTTGACACATAAAACACAGAGGCAAAGGCACATGCACACACAATCGCACACCATTGTTAATTGGTGGACATTCCTGGGGATTATTAGCTACAGTATCTGTGGAGAGCATTTTCCAGGGCAGGAAATAATGCACACTGTTCCTCTTCACTGATTGATCATTGCTGCTTGGCTCAGATTTCATGCTAGTAACGTAGCACATGCATCATCAATTATGGTTGCTACATACATGAACATAAAGAGGGTGCCTTGAACGTCAATGTGGTGTTCCTCATGCTAATATATCTGTCACGTACATACTGTATATGTAGCCACAAATGGAGCGGTATGAGCCTGGTTTGCAGGCCTACTATTGAATGGTAAAGGTACAGCTTGTAAATAAATAACAAAAACACTTGAAATCATGACAAACCGATAGCGAAAGAGATTTGATAGAAATCCAAACGATTACACACATAAAAGCACAGGCATAGGGGGAAAACGGAGGCTTGAAAAAATGACACTTATTAACGGGATCCGGTTGCCATGACTACAGATGTGCAGCTGAAAGGACGGAGATCGAGAAACCCTCCCCCCCCTTGTTTCTTATGCAAACAGCGGGGAGAGGGAGCCTGCCTACCAAAGATGCTGATGATTTGATGGTGGCAAAGCATTCACAGATCTTGCAGTCGAGAGCCCGGCTCTTGTGAGAAGAAGTAGGCCGCAGCTCTGGCCTGGCGTCCCTGTGCACAGCCTCATCCCTCACGCAAGCATGGTCCTGCAGGGGGGGAGGAAAAGGAGAAGAGAGAGGGGGTGGGCGCTTCCCAGGCCCTCTGTGCTCGCTGTTGCTGCTGCTATCGCTGCCGTGTCTCCCAGCATCCAGCACACATCCTGCTTTAAATGCATCCTTCCCCTGCGTGGTCCCTCGCTACTGCCTGCAGCTCCTCGCTAGAAATGAACAGGGCATCGCAAAGTGATAGCGGGCCCCGCCAGGAAGGCAGCAGCTGAAGGCAGTCCTTGTCTCTGGCGTCTCCACTTCCTGAGGAGGAGGAACCAAATGGATCCGGTGGGAAAGGGTGAAATATACAACGCCTATAACATACAATCAGGGCAAAAAGAAGAGGAGGGAAATTATAAAGAGAGATTGTTGCATTCCTCCCGAACTCAAAATCAAATAAAAAGATTATGGGCAGTATTCCTTTTCTTGTATTCCCATGATGACATGAAATGTTAGGTGATCTGTGAAACAATGTAAATCAAACAGAGATCCATCCAAGGCATATTTCCCCTATGACGATACTAATCAGCTAGATATTTATTATATATTCCAATTCATTTTCAGTCAAAATACATTGTGCTCTTTCTTAGATGGTTGTTTCTAGTGCCTTCTATTGATCTCTCCAGCTCTTTCACGAGCCATCTTTCACACTCCCACTTTTTTTTTTAAAGAGACACTGCAATGTTTCACATACTTGATGGAAGCTGTACAACGATTATTTAAATTCATTATATGGTGTGGCTTCCTTAATTTAATAGAATGTTGTTGATTCTTGGTACAGATTTGTAAACATTTCTGAATAAACAACAAGGTCATTATAAAAGTCATTCAATAGTAGTATTGTAAAAACTACTTCAAACGAATACTAGTTCAAAGGACTGTCTATAGGTAATCTGCTGTACAGAACTTTATTACCCTTTACAATAACTTTCATGAATAAGCCATTATAAATGTTTATATGTGTTTTGTAAATTACTATGCATGCCATAATTTCTTCTGAATTGTAATTATGTTTATACATGCTTAAAATGTTTACAAATAATGGCATTGTAATTCATTAATAGGTACGCTGTTTGTAAATATGTATATTATTTGTTAAAGCTGCAATATGTAACCTTTTGGGCAACCTGACCAAATTCACATAGAAATTTGAGTTATACAGTGCATTCGGAAAGTATTCCGATTCCTTGACTTTTTCCACATTGTGTTATGTTAGCCTTATTCTCATCATTCTAGACACAATACGCTATAATGACAAACTAAAAACAACCATTTTTGGAAATTGTAGCAAATGTATTAAAAAAAAAGCAAATACCACATTTACAGAAGTATTCAGACCCTTTAGTCAGTACCTTGTTGAAGCACCCTTGGCAGCGAATACAGCCTCAAGTCTTCTTGGGTATGAGAGGGAGATTCTCCCATTCTACTCTGCAGATCCTCTCAACCTCTGTCAGGTTGGATGGGGAGCGTCACTGCACAGTTATTTTCAGGTCTCTCCAGAGATGTTAGATTGGGTTCAAGTCCAGGCACTGTCTGGGCAACTCAATGACATTCAGAGACTTGTCCCGAAGCCACTCCTGTGTTGTCTTGGCTATGTGCTTAGAGTTGTTGTCTGTTGGAAGGTGAACCTTCGCCCCACTCTGAGCTCCTGAGCTCTCTGGAGCAGGTTTTCATCAAGGAAATCTCTGTGCTTTGCTGCGTTCATCTTCCCCTCGATCCTGACTAGACGAGTCTGAATACTTATAAGGTACAGTGGCAAGAAAAAGTATGTGAACCCTTTGTAAATACCTGGATTTTGCCATAAATCGGTCATAAAATGTGTTCTGATCTTTATCTAGGTCACAACAATAGACCAACAGTCTGCTTAAAATAATAACACACAAACGTGTATTTTCTTCTGTTGAAGCCATTCTGTTGTTGATTTACTTCTGTGTTTTGGGTCGTTGTTCTGTTGCATCACCCAACTTCTGTTACACTTCAATTGGTGGACAGCCTACCATTCTCTTGCAAAATGTCTTGATAAACTTGGGAATTCATTTTTCTGTCGATGATAGCAAGCTGTCCAGCAAAGCAGCCCCAAACTATGATGCTCCATCCACCCTACTTTACAGTTGGGATGAGTTTTTGTGATCAGATGTGCAGCAATGTTTTTTTTGGACAGCAGTGGCTTCCTCTGTGGTGTCCTTCCATGAACAACATTCGTGTTTAGTGTTTTACGTATTGTAGACTCGTCAACAGAGATGTTGGCATGTTCCAGAGATTTCTATGTCTTTAGCTGACACGCCAGGATTCTTCTTAACCTCATTGAGCCTTCCCTAGGAGTGGCATTTTGAGCCTGTAATCAAACCCACAAATGCTGATGCTCCAGATACTCAACTAGTCTAAAGAAGGCCAGTGTCATTGCTTCTTTAAATCAGGACAACAGTTTTCAGCTGTTCTAACATAATTGCAACAGGGTTTTCTAATGATCAATTAGCCTTTTTAAAACGATTAACTTGGATTAGCTAACACAACGTGCCATTGGAACACAGGAGGGATGGTTGCTGATATTTGGCCTCTGTACGCCTATGTAGATATTCCATTAAAAAATCAGCTGTTTCCAGCTACAATAGTCATTTACAACATTAACAATGTCTACACTGTGTAGGGGTGTAGGGGTTGGTAATGTTCTCTAGTCGCATTGTGATTGGCTCAGTGTTCTGTCACTCATGGGGGCACTACATCACCGCAAAATCTACAGGGAGAGCTCCAAAATTCAAGCCCCTTGGGTGCTGCCATAGAGTTACATTAGAAATGCCCATCCATGAATGCTTAGTCATTGACCACAGATAAAATCACATATCTACAGTAGCTTTGATTGGACTGATCATGTCAACATCATACTTTCAAAATCTTAGCTAGCAAACTAGACAAGCAGTCATCATCATGAATCAAGTCAACAATCTACTTGCAAATCCTTTTCAGTCCTTGTCATATGAAGAGAAATTATAGATAAAACATGCCGGTGCTCATTGGCCATTGAGCATAAACATTACACAACAAGTTGGAAATCGCAAATTCAACGATGAGTGGTTTGGAAGGAATCAGTGGCTAACTCCAAGCATTGTAAAGCAATCACTAGCAGCACAATTCAGTGGAGTGGATGTGTGGTCCAAGTCTGAGTTTTAAGGGTCTCTTTTCCAAGCTTTAAAGGATAAACATTCAACATTGGCCATTCTGTCAATCCAGCATGACTTCTGCCACTTTCAAAGCAAACGGAAACTTGGAACTGGGAAATCTCAGACTTCAGTGAGTTCAAGACAAGTGTGAATTCCAAGTCGGGAACTCGGTCCTCTTTCAAGAGCTCCTACCTGAAGATCACAAACGTCATGATTCAACCTTATTGTTCCCAGTTGTCTTGAAAGCACCATAAATCCACAGAATGCCAGACTTCGATGACAATGCATGATGACAACATTTGCCCTAGAAGGACCACCGCGCCACCTTCCTGTTCAAATGAGCACAGCACAACAAGGTGAGTTTAATAATGTATTGTATGCTGCTGCATAAATTATGTCATTTGCCAGGGAGGTATGTATACTGTAGCTAAGAAATTAATACAAAGTGTATGTTGTGTAGTACACTGTTAGTAGCCCATATGACTCACCCAAATAATTTGGTCCCTTTTCCCCTACTGTTCTGACTTGGTGGTGCACATGTAGCATATAGCCTGTTTTAGAGAAATGTCATCATAAAATATTGTAAAACCTTTGTCTGCTTTTTAAAATTAATTAATTAAAACTTTATTTAACAAGGCAAGTCAGTTAAGAACAAGTTCTTATTTATAATGACGGCCTACCAAAAGGCTTCCAGGGACGGGGGCTTGGAATAAAAAATAAATACAATATAAATATAAATATAGGACAAAACACACATCACAACAAGAGAGACAACACAGCACTACAAAACAAGAGACCTAAGATAACAACATAGCCAGGCAGAAACACATGACCACAGCATGTTAGCAACACAACGTAACAACATGGTAGCAACACAACATGGTAGCAGCACAAAACAAGGTACAAACATTGGGCACGGACAACAGCACAAAGGGAAAGAAGGTAGAGACAACAATACATCACACAAAGCAACCACAACTGTCAGTAAGAGTATGCCCCCTTTATTTATCCTACGGTTCAGACTTGGTCTACAGGGAGAATACAGTAAGAACGGTCCATGTTCTGAATTCTGTCACTGTACATTTCAAAAGTGCTGAACAAATAGTTACAGTGCCTTGCGAAAGTATTCGACCCCCTTGAACTTTGCGACCTTTTTCCACATTTCAGGCTTCAAACATAAAGATATAAAACTGTATTTTTTTGTGAAGAATCAACAACAAGTGGGACACAATCATGAAGTGGAACGACATTTATTGGATATTTCAAACTTTTTTAACAAATCAAAAACTGAAAAATTGGGCGTGCAAAATTATTCAGCCCCTTTACTTTCAGTGCAGCAAACTCTCTCCAGAAGTTCAGTGAGGATCTCTGAATGATCCAATGTTGACCTAAATGACTAATGATGATAAATACAATCCACCTGTGTGTAATCAAGTCTCCGTATAAATGCACCTGCACTGTGATAGTCTCAGAGGTCCGTTAAAAGCGCAGAGAGCATCATGAAGAACAAGGAACACACCAGGCAGGTCCGAGATACTGTTGTGAAGAAGTTTAAAGCCGGATTTGGATACAAAAAGATTTCCCAAGCTTTAAACATCCCAAGGAGCACTGTGCAAGCAATAATATTGAAATGGAAGGAGTATCAGACCACTGCAAATCTACCAAGACCTGGCCGTCCCTCTAAACTTTCAGCTCATACAAGGAGAAGACTGATCAGAGATGCAGCCAAGAGGCCCATGATCACTCTGGATGAACTGCAGAGATCTACAGCTGAGGTGGGAGACTCTGTCCATAGGACAACAATCAGTCGTATATTGCACAAATCTGGCCTTTATGGAAGAGTGGCAAGAAGAAAGCCATTTCTTAAAGATATCCATAAAAAGTGTCGTTTAAAGTTTGCCACAAGCCACCTGGGAGACACACCAAACATGTGGAAGAAGGTGCTCTGGTCAGATGAAACCAAAATTGAACTTTTTGGCAACAATGCAAAACGTTATGTTTGGCGTAAAAGCAACACAGCTCATCACCCTGAACACACCATCCCCACTGTCAAACATGGTGGTGGCAGCATCATGGTTTGGGCCTGCTTTTCTTCAGCAGGGACAGGGAAGATGGTTAAAATTGATGGGAAGATGGTTGGAGCCAAATACAGGACCATTCTGGAAGAAAACCTGATGGAGTCTGCAAAAGACCTGAGACTGGGACGGAGATTTGTCTTCCAACAAGACAATGATCCAAAACATAAAGCAAAATCTACAATGGAATGGTTCAAAAATAAACATATCCAGGTGTTAGAATGGCCAAGTCAAAGTCCAGACCTGAATCCAATCGAGAATCTGTGAAAAGAACTGAAAACTGCTGTTCACAAATGCTCTCCATCCAACCTCACTGAGCTCGAGCTGTTTTGCAAGGAGGAATGGGAAAAAATGTCAGTCTCTCGATGTGCAAAACTGATAGAGACATACCCCAAGCGACTTACAGCTGTAATCGCAGCAAAAGGTGGCGCTACAAAGTATTAACTTAAGGGGGCTGAATAATTTTGCACGCCCAATTTTTAAGTTTTTGATTTGTTAAAAAAGTTTGAAATATCCAATAAATGTCGTTCCACTTCATGATTGTGTCCCACTTGTTGTTTCTTCACAAAAAAATACAGTTTTATATCTTTATGTTTGAAGCCTGAAATGTGGCAAAAGGTCGCAAAGTTCAAGGGGGCCGAATACTTTCGCAAGGCACTGTATATTGACTACATCCGTCCTAGCTCGCTCATTAATGTCTTAATCAAAATTACAGATGGCCACTTATCTGCTCGTCATCCCCTTATGCCATAGTTTGTACCTCTTATGCTATAGTTTGTACATCTTAATTGTCAGTAGAAACCACATTTGTTTAACGTAAGTTAGCCATATCAGCTATGTTTTTTTAAAGGCAGTAAATGAGGCTGAATTAACTGTTTCGCTGCCAGATCAGGCTCCTCTGATAGCCATGTGTAGCAGTGATAAGGTGTTGGGATTGCTGTTGGGACAGCATTATGTAGGCCCTAACAGTTTGTGCACACCGTTTGTCATCGTTATAGTCCAATTAATGTATTGTTTAGTGTTGTGTAGTGGCTTTGCTGGCATGCCCCGCCAAGATTTACATGCTAAAATCGCCACTGCAGCTGTATGACCCAGTGTGGTTGCATAAATCTAGCATGAGATTTAAATGGAGTTCTTATGGCTCAAATAAAATGTATTCATATAGCCCTTCTTACATCAGTTGATTTTTTTAACCTTTATTTAACTAGGCAAGTCAGTTAAGAACAAATTCTTATTTTCAATGACGGCCTAGGAACAATGGGTTAACTGTCTGTTCAGGGGCAGAACAACAGATTTGTAACTTGTCAGCTCGGGGGTTATGAACTTGCAACCTTCCAGGTACTAGGCCAACGCTCTAACCACTAGGCTACCCTGCCACTAGGCTACTTTGATATCTCAAAGTGCTGTACATAAACCCAGCCTAAAACCCCAAACAGCAAGCAATGCAGGTGTAGAAGCATGGTGGCTAGGAAAAACTCCCTAGAAGGTCAAAAACCTAGGAAGAAACCTATAGAGGAACCAGACTATGAGGGGTGGCCAGTCCTCTTCTGGCTGTGCCGGGTGGAGATTATAACAGAACGTGGCCAAGCTGTTCAAATGTTCATAAATGACCAGCATGGTCAAATAATAATAATCACAGTAGTTGTCAAGGGTGCAGCAAGTCAGCACCTCAGGAGTAAATGTCAGTTGGCTTTTCATAGCCGATCATTACGAGTATCTCTACCACTCCTGCTATCTCTAGAGAGTTGAAAACAGCAGGTCTGGGACAGGTAGCACGTCCGGTGAACAGGTCAGGGTTCCATAGCCGCAAGCAGAACAATTGAAACTGGAGCAGCAGCATGGCCAGGTGGACTGGGGACAGCAAGGAGTCATCATGCCAGGTAGTCCTGAGGCATGGTCCTAGGGGATCAGGTCCTCCGAGAGAGAGAGAAAGAGAGAACATACTTAAATTCACACAGGACACCAGATAAGACAGGAGAAGTACTCCAGATATAACAAACTGACCCTAGCCCCCGAACCCATAAACTACTGCAGCATAAATACTGGAGGCTGAGACAGGAGGGGTCAGGAGACACTGTGGCCCCATCAGCTGATACCCCCGGACAGGGCCAAACAGGAAGGATATAACCCCACCCACTTTGCCAAGCACAGCCCCACACCACTAGTGGGATATCTTCAACCACCAACTTACCATCCTGAGACAAGGCCGAGTATAGCCCACGAAGATCTCCGCCACGGCACAACCCAAGGGGGGGCGCAAACCCAGTCAGGAAGATCACGTCAGTGACTCAACCCACTCAAGTGACGCACTCCTCCTAGGGACGGCATGAAAGAGCACTAGTAAGCCAGTGACTCAGCCCCTGTAATAGGGTTAGAGGCAGAGAATCCCAGTGGAGAGAGGGGAACTGGCCAGGCAGAGACAGCAAGGGCGGTTCGTTGCTCCAGAGCCTTTCCGTTCACCTTCACACTCCTGGGCCAGACTACACTCAATCATATGACCCACTGAAGAGATGAGTCTTCAGTAAAGACTTAAAGTTTGAGACCGAGTCTGCGTCTCTCACATGGGTAGGCAGACCATTCCATAAAAATGGAGCTCTATAGGAGAAAGCCCTGCCTCCAGCTGTTTGTTTAGAAATTCTAGGGACAATTAGGAGGCCTGCATCTTGTGACCGTAGCGTACGTGTAGGTATGTACGGCAGGACCAAATCTGAAAGATAGGTAGGAGCAAGCCCATGTAATGCTTTGTAGGTTAGCAGTAAAACCTTGAAATCAGCCCTTGCCTTGACAGGAATCCAGTGTAGGGAGGCTAGCACTGGAGTAATATGATTTTAAAAAATGTGGTTCTAGTCAGGATTCTAGCAGCCGTATTTAGCACCAACTGAAGTTTATTTAGTGCTTTATCCGGGTAGCCGGAAAGTAGAGCATTGCAGTAGTCTAACCTAGAAGTAACAAAAGCATGGATTAATTTTTCTGCATCATTTTTGGACAGAAAGATTCTGATTTTTGCAATGTTACGCAGATGGAAAAAAGCTGTCCTTGAAACAGTCTTGATATGTTTGTCAAAAGAGAGATCAGGGTCCAGAGTAACGCCAAGGTCCTTTACAGTTTTATTAGAGACGACTGTACAACCATCAAGATTGTCAGATTCAACAGAAGATCTCTTTGATTCTTGGGACCTAGAACAAGCATCTCTGTTTTGTCCGAGTTTAAAGTAGAAAGTTTGCAGCCATCCACTTCCTTATGTCTGAAACACAGGCTTCTAGTGAGGGCAATTTTGGGGCCTCACCATGTTTCATTGAAATGTACAGCTGTGTGTCATCCGCATAGCAGTGAAAGTTAACATTATGTTTTCAAATGACATCCCCAAAAGGTCAACTATATAGTGAAAACAATAGTGGTCCTAAAATGGAACCTTGAGGAACACCGGAATTTACAGCTGATTCGTCAGAGGATCATTGTACCAAAAACTTAGAACCTATCACTGACCATGGATGAAGGTGTACTACAAGATCAAGCATTTTCTGGATAGTGTTAAAACGGTGAAAGAACTGGCTAACATGAAATAAGACTTTGCAAAATGCAAAGCGAATTTTGCCAAGGCTGAGGCGAGGAAGAAGGTGATTGAGGAAAAGAGGGTCTCTTCTGCAAGAGAAAAATTACTTGCAACTCCAAGTAGCATCTTTGAGTGAGCCTTTCTCATAGAACACAATCATTAGCTAAGGAACATTTCAAAATGTTTTAAAGATACAGTTGCATCAATTAATTGATATTGTGTCATTAAATAAACTGTACATGTACTCTTGTTATGACAGCAGGAATCTGAGAATCTCACAGATGCTGAGGAGAGATGTGAGGGTCTATTCAAGAGTATGATCCAGCTTGAGGCCAAACTCAAAGAGACAACGGAGAGACTGGAAGATGGAGGAAATTAATGTTGAGCTGACTACCAAGAAGAAGAAGCTGGAGGATGAGTGCTCCGAGCTCAAGAAAGACAATGATGACTTAGTGCTCACTCTGGCTAAAGTGGAGAAGAAACATGGAACAGAAAACAAGGTGACATAATAGATTATATTGTTTCATTGTAAATTTAACCTGCTTATGTGAATGGAATGATGAAAATTACATTTTGATTTGGTATCAACACAGTTCGACTCTCATTCACTTGAACCAGGTAAAAAATCTGACAGAGGAGATGGCCTCTCAAGATGAGAGCATTGGCAAGCTAACCAAGGAGAAAAAGCCCTCCAAGAGGCACATCCGCAGACCCTGGTGGATCTCCAGGCAGAGGACGACAAAGTTAACACTGACTAAATCCAAGACCAAGCTTGAGCATCAAGTGGATGATGTGAGTTTAGATTTTGATCAAATAACTGTAATAAAACCATCTCAGAATTGCATTTAACAAATATGTTCTCTAATTGTATAGCTTGAGGGTTTTCTGGAGCAAGAGAAGAAGCTCCACATGGAAATTGAGAGAGCCTAGAGGAAGCTTGAGGGTGACCTAAAACTGGCCCAGGAATCCATAATGGATCTAGAGAATGACAAGCAGCAGTCAGAAGAGAAGATCAAAAAATGGCATGGACTGCAATTTAATAAATAATCTATTGTATCAACATATACTTTTTATTATGATTCAGACTTAACTGTCAACATTGCCTATGTCTATATCAGGAAGGACTTTGAAACCAGACAGCTTCTAAGCAAGATTGAAGATGAGCAATCTTTGGGGTCTCAGCTACAGAAGAAAATCAAGGCGTTCTAGGTGTGAAGTATGCAGTTTATAATGTATTTATTGTCATTCATAATTTATATATGTGTGAAAGGTGGACTCAATTGCATTAACCTTTTCATCTTAGGCCTGTATTGAGGAACTGGAAGAAGAGATTGAGGATGTGCTGCCCACGCTAAGGTTGAAAAGCAGAGAGCGGATCTTTCCAGGGACCTGAAAAGATCGGTGAGAGGTTTGAAGAGGCTGGTGGTGCAACTGCTGCTCAAATTGAGATGAACAAGAAGCGTGAGGATGAGTTCCAGATGCTGCGCTGGGACTTTGAGGAATCCACCCTGAAGCATGAAGATACCGCTGCTGCTCTCCACAAGAAGCAGGCTGACAGCGTAGCAGAGCAGATGTACAACCTTCAGGGCATCAAGCAGAAGCTTGAGAAGGAGAAGAATGAATACAAAATGGAGATTGATGATCTCGCATGTTAGTGTCATAGAGGCCACCAATTAATATGAATGTAATTGCAATCAAGAGCGATGTGCATTTACACCAGGTGAATATAGCCAGCAGCTTGAATAGAAAGAAGCTGACCAGAGGGAAGCAGACACACTCAGCAGATTGAGGAGGTGAAGAGACACCTTGAGGAGGTCAAGGTAAAAGGACCTGTTATTACAAACAATCAATTCATACATTTTCATTTGTAACTTTATTATAACCAATTACTTGTTTTTCCTTCTTAAAGGCTAAACCCTAGCCCATTGTTTGTAATCAGCCAGCCATGACTGTGATATGCTGAGGGAGCAGTTTGAGGATGAACAGGAGGCCAAGGCTGTGCTGCAGTGTGTAATGTCCAAGGCCAACAGTGAGGTAGCTTAGTGGAGAACCTAGTATGAAACTGATGCAATCCAGCGTACTGAAGAGCTTGAGGCGGCAAAGTGTGTTCAAAAGTAACAACTAATACAGTATGTACCTCTTTCTGATATTTGTTCTCATAGTTTCATTGCATAAATGTCATGTTAAAAAGGAAAAAAACTTGCCACCCATCTGCAGGAGGCTGAGGAACAAATTGAAGCTCTGTACTCCCAAGTGTGCTTCTCTGGAGAAGACCAAACAGAGACTCCGGTGAGAGGTAGAGGACCTCATGGTTGATGTGGAGAGTGCTAATGCCATGGCTGCCAACCTTGATAAGAAGCAGAGGAACTTTGACAAGCTAGAAAGGGAGAAAGCATATCAATAAAAAGAGATGAGTGTAATGAGATACAATGACAGATTATTATATTTCTTGATCATAATAGTGTAAGTTAGTCACATTGTACATTTTTGCAGGTTCTGGCAGAGTGGAAACAGAAGTATAAGGAAGTACAGACAGAGCTGGAGTGATTTCAGGAAGATATTCTCTCTATGAGCAGGCTCTGGATCAGCTGGAGACCCTGAAATGTGAGAACAAGAACTTGCAGTATAGTGGTTCAATTAATGTTCAATCAAGAGAGCAATTAGCCAAAGAAATCTGTAAAACAGTTCACATATCACATATTTAGAAGAAGTTTTAAAAGCAGAAGTTGAATGACATTAATGCTGTTATAACCCCAGCCTTTTGGACCATTCTGGACAATTCCACTTAGTGTAGTATTCACCCTTTTTAAACTGCTAATAAATCCAGAAATGTATGGAGCCACATATAATTTGAAAAAGCATAAATGTAAGATTAAATATTAGCCTTTAAAACGTTCCTAGGTCCATCCTACACACAATAATGTACAAGTTATACTTTAAAAAATGTAATCCAAAATAAATGTTTCCTCCGTAGACATCCAAATATATTTTTTATTTAGATATTCTCTTTTCCCAATAGATCAGTGTCAAACATAGCAACACCAAAAGGTTCATGATTGGGTGAATAGCTCCGATTTGACAGAAATGTATGTGTGCATGTCGCAATTCTGGGTGTTGTTGGCCTGCTTCCTTTTTAGTAGCTAGCTAGCTAAACATTGATATTCAAGAAGGCATGTGTAAATGATAACAGGTATGTTTTATGTTATCTTGAATCCGTGTGATTTCAATTATGTAAAGATCAGAGGCTTCATGCCAGTAAAGGGCACCAGTGCGCGTGTCCCCTCAGATTAGTCTGTTTTTTCAGACGTTAAATTAATTTAAATGTTTAATTAACTGGATTTTTAATCCCACTTATCATAATTATTTATAATAAGATCTGTCAGCTGTATTTTGTGGAGGGGGCACATTGACTGGACCAGACAAAGAGTGCGGAGTCTAAGGCAGAGATCCAGACTACTCTGGAGGAAGGTTAGGAGTTATATGCATGAATAGGCCCAGTAAGCTTAGTTGAAAAATGTATATAATTTGTTTGTGTAATACATAGGAACCTCTGGAACATGATAAATCCAAGATTCCTCGTTTCCAGCTGGAGCTCAACCAGGACAAGGGTGAAGTCGACAGAAAGCTTGCAAAGGAGGATGAGGAGATGGAACAGATCAAGAGGAACAGCCAGATGGTGATTAACCCATGCAGAGCAATCTGGACCCTGAGAGGCAAGAAGATGGGAGACCTCAATGAGATTCAGATGAGTCATGCCAACCACCAAGCTGCTGAGGCCCAGAAACAGCAAAGGTACTTCCAGGGACAACTCAAAGACAAGGTATGCTTTTTGATCAACATTTGTTTACAAAGTCAATCACTTGGACTTCCCCACGTTTCAAATCGGTCAAATACGTGATTAACAGATGTTATTGCGGGTGTTGCAAAATGCTTGTGCTTCTAGCGCAGTAATATCTACACAACATATACCCAATACACACAAATCTAAGTAGGAATTAAGACTATATACATATATGGACGAGCGATGTCAGAGCGGAACGGACTAAGATACTGTAGAATACAGTATATACATATGAGATGAGTAATGAAAGATATGTAAACATTATTAAAGTGACCAGTGTTCCATTCCTTAAAATGGCCAGTGATTTGTAGTCTATGCTTATAGACAGCAGCCTCTATGTTTGTTCCATAACATCTTTATTATTAGGATGCCAAACTGAACCTTGATGCAATCAGAGAACAGGATGACATGAAGGAGCAGGCAGCCATGGTGGAACGCAGGAACGCCCTGATGTTGGCTGAGATTGAGGAGCTGAGGGCTGCTCTGGAGCAGACAGAGAGGCCACCAAGTGGCAAAGCAAGAGCTGGTGGATGCCAGTGAACAGGTTGGACTGCTGCTCTCAGGTAGTGATTTAATTTATACCTTTTGTTGACGTTTCATCCTCATTTTGATGAACTTGTTCTTTACATCATTTGTCTTAAGACAATTCTGAGCACCAAGAAAAAGCTTGCGGTTACTTGGTTTCAGGTCCAAGGTGAGGTGGAAGACACTGTTCACGAAGTCAGAAATGCAGAGGAGAAGGCCATCACTGATGGGAGTCAAATAAAATATGTATTAGTTAATTAAAACTTTTCTATGAACAAATATGTCAAACCATGCTGCATTGATGAGCTGAAGCAGGACACCAGCACTCACCTAGAGAGGATGAAGAATAACCTGAAGGTAACAGTCAAGGACCTGCAGGTCTGTCCGGGTGGGAAGTTAGTTAATGATTGATTAATTAGCTAATGATTGATTAATTAATTAATGATTGATTAATTAATTAATGATTGATTAATTAATTAATTAATGATTGATTAATTATTGATAACAGGCGCCAACATTTGGAAGGGGATAGCTATACAGTATATGTACATAATGAGCAGAATTCAAATCAAAATATCAATTCCTAAATCAAAGTGCGTGAACTGGAGTCTTGCCTGGAAGGTGGAGCAGATACTATTAAAGGTGTAAAGGTGTCTGCAAATGAGAGAGGAGAGTGAAGGAGCTCACCTACCAGGTAAATTACTTGTCTGTGTTGAACAAATGGCTAGAAAATGATTTGACTCTCTCAGCATCTAAAATAAAACCAATGTCACACCTACCTCAAACTGAGGACAAGAAGAATGTTTCCAGGCTGTAGGATTTGGTGGACAAGCTGCAGTTGAAGGTTAAGACCTACAAGAGGCAGGCTGAGGAAGCGGTAAGTCACTTAAAAGCAAATTGATCTCCAATTATTCTACAAAACATGGTAAACCTGAACTGTACCACCCTTAGCCTTCTAATTACAACTATTTCTTGTTCTTTCAGGAAAAACAAGCCAACACTCACCTGGCCAAGTTCAGGAAGGTGCAGCATGGGCTGGAGGAAGCTAAGGAGCGTGCTGACATTAGAGTCCCAGCTGAGAGCCAAAAGTTGTGACTCTGGAAAGGTAATTTTGACATTACATTCTGTTTAATGGAAAGGATCCTATTTTACATTTTATTCCATTATCCAAAGACGAGTGAGCAAGGAACAAGTTACTGATGCCTTTGTGTTTCATATAATATGAAAGTCAATGTGAAAGTGTATTAAACCGTTAATCGCACCAGTATTATTAGTTTTGCATGAAACTCCCTCTTAACATCCCAAGGGGTTGATTTCCGTTTGTGGAAATAAATCTGGTTGTTTGTATGATTAATTTGTGTATTTCCAGGAAACAGAAGCTTAATAAAGTGTTCATCAACAATGCTACTGAAGTCTTCTCAAAACTGCTCATACAATGATTGTCATTGGGAAAGTCTTTATGTGCATTGATTAAAATAATTAAACAATATCTCTGCAGTTTTATTAATTCTTTAACTGAAATGAATGTATTTCAAAATATATTTTCAACCAAAAATAGGTTATACATGCATTTGACCTACCTTGCCATCAGGAATTGATTCATCACTCGACTGAAGCACCCAAAAACAATGGGAATCCTAAATGTGATAACATAAGAATCACAATATAACATATCAATTCATGCAATATCATATCAATTTGACAACAGGCAATAATGACATACATAAAATGACTATTCTGATGTGGCCGACGTACAGGGTCGGTGGACACTGGGCAAAATCATCTCAACTCATGTGATGTCCAGGCACTCATGCAGATACTCAAGCCATTCAAAAAAAAAATTGTCTTTTGCTAGTCACTTCCCTGACCAAGGCCCTTCTCCCCCAATTATTCAGTTTGGCCCGGGAGGCCAGCTCTAGGAAGAGTCTTGGTGGTTCCAAATGTCTTCCATTTAAGAATGATGGAGGCCACGGTTTTCTTGGGGACCTTCAAAAAATATTTTGTTAACCTTCCCCAGGTCTGTACCTCGACACAATCCTGTCTCAGAGCTCTACAGACAATTCCTTCGACTTCATGGCTTTTGCTCTGACATGTACGGTCAACTGTGACACCTTATATAAACAGGTGTGTGCCTTTCCAAATCATGTCCAATCAACTGAATTTACCACAGGTGGACTCCAATCAAGGTGTAGAAACATCTCAAAGATGATCAATGGAAACAGGATGCACCTGAGCTCAATTTCGAGTCTCATAGCAAAGGATTTGAATACTTATGTAAATAATGAATTTCTGTTTCTTTAAATAAAAAAAATGTGCAAACATTTATAAAAACCTTGAGTTGTCATTATGGGTATTGTGTGTAGATTTATGAGGAAAATGTTTAATTGAATGAATTTTAGAATAAGGCTGTGACGTAACAAAATGTGAAAATTTCGAAGTTTCTTAATGCTTTCTGAATGCACTGTACTATGTCTGTCAGCAACAAAACTATTCACCATACCTAAAATATTATCTGGCCTAGTGACAATGTAAAAAAAAACTTATTGTGAGTTGCAAGCTTGCTGTACTGGACTAGACTGAAATGTGCTACCTAACCCAATTTACATGGGGGCTCAGTGTGTGTCATGGATTCTGACAAATTGGTAAACGCTTGCAGTCCATACAAGTGCATTATGCATAACAATGTAATTATTTATGGCTGTATTGGATAGAGTAATCTGCCTATCGTGGTCAGAGAGGAAGAAGAAGAGAGAGGCCCAACTCGGTGGAAATCTGTTTCCTTTCAGCAGGAGGTGTTTTTTCGTTATTTTACCCACCAAGCAAGGAGTTTTTGTATGGAAGTCAATGAGAGAGTGTCGAATTTGGTCCCCCAAAAATGTATGGCTTATTTGCTAGGTGCAGTTTATTTGATCGAATAGATGTTTTGTAATGCTTATTAAGTTGTTTCGAGTGTACTGATATAAGTAGGACACGTGACATCCCGGCAACGTTGTCTTGTGATGGCTATGCATATTTTACAATAATGAGATGTATCCACCAATCCAAAGAAAGGATAGGCGGGAGCTAGACAGCCTGCTGTGCCACTTTGTGGACAACGACTCCCATTGTTAGGGCAGAGAGACATGTATCTTGTCAGTATATCCATAATCTTTGTTGCAGTGCAGTAGGCCTGTGAGCAGTAGTGTCGTGGTGCCTGGAGAATCAAATCAAATCAAACTTTATTTGTCACATGCGCCGAATACAACAAGTGTAGACCTTACCGTGAAATGCTTATTTACAAGACCTTAAACAACAGTGCAGTTCAAGAAGAGTTAAGAAAATATTTACCAAATAAACTAAAGTAAAAAATAATAAAAGTAACATAATAAAATAACAATAACGATTCTATATACAGGGAGTACCGGTACCCGAGTCAATGTGCAAGGGTACAGGTTAGTCGAGGTAATTTGTGCATGTAGGTAGGGGTGAAGTGACTATGCACAGATAATAAACAGCGAGTAGCTGCATTGTAAAAACAAATGGATGGGGGGTCAATGTAAATAGTCCAGTGGTCATTTGATTAATTGTTCATCAGTCTTATAGCTTGAGGGTAGAAGCTGTTAAGGAGCCTTTTGGTCCTAGACTTGGCGCTCCGGTACCACTTGCCGTGCAGTAGCAGAGAAAACAGTCTATGACTTGGGTGACTGGAGTCTCTGAAATTTTTGGGGGCTTTCCTCTGACACCAACTATTATATAGGTCCTGGATGGCAAGAAGCTTGGCCCCAGTGATGTACTGGGCCGTACGCACTACCCTCTGTAGCGCCTTGCGGTCAGATCCCGAGCAGTTGCCATACCAGGCGGTGAAGCAAAAGGTCAGGATGCTCTCGATGGTGCAGCTGTAGAACTTTTTGAGGATCTGGGGAGCCATGCTAAATCTTTTCAGTCTCCTGAGGGGGAAAAGGTGTTGTCGGGCTCTCTTCATGACTGTCTGGGTGTGTTTCAACCATGATTGTTCGTTGGTGATATGGAAACCAAGGAACTTGAAACTCTCGACCCACTGCACTACAGCCCCGCAGAAGTGGGTATACTCTCATTTTCATTTAATTTAGGGGGACAAAATAGTTAATAAATGTGCTCTGCAGGGAGTCAGTCACCCTCTTGATCTGCTACATCTCATCCTTCTCAGCAAGCTTCCTATTGACTTCACCTTTTGCTTAATTGAGCTCTAGCCTGGACATGTTTACTATTTCGTATTTCATTTGGAAACAGATTAGGCCTGAGACACTTGAAATATAGAGCAGATTATCTGGGATTTGGACATCTGGACATTTGACAAAATTCAAGTGGGAGTTGGAGTGGGCTATCACAGTGCATACTTCAGTCTACAGTATCGTATAGCTGTCAACATAAAATTATAGCCTAAGACAAGTGTTCCATATCATCACACACCAAACTATTCCTGTGACACAAGTGGAAAACCGTATTTGGATAATGCAACAGAACATCCTTGCAGGTGGCAGTGTTGAAAAGTCATATAATACGATTTATTTAAAATATCACTTTACTTTATTACTTTGGTGTATTTACGAAACATTCTACTGCACTGATAGTAACATACGCATTTCACTGCACCTCCTATAACACCTGCAAATCTGTGTACGCGACCAATACATTTTGATTTGATTCATGTTCGTAGGGCTTCTTAGGCCAACATAAAGTATGAAAAATATTGTAACCTATAATAATGTACATTTAACTGGAACTCATATCCTAAGAAAAACAATAGTTTATTCTGCCTGTTCAAAGTCTGCTGCTAATTTAGTTGTCACCTCTCCCTGTGGTCTTTCTGAGTTGCTGAGCTTTATCCTTACAGTACACATCACTCATCTCCCACATTAGTCCTTTGTTTTTGGTAGTCCTCATTGTCCATGATGAAAACCCCTGTCATAGCCACTGGAATAGTTATTTAAATAGTAGAACTTCTCATTAAACCATAATCAGTGAGCGTCTGTTTTTATTATTTATTTATTTTTTACCCCTTTTTCTCCCCAATTTTGTGGTAATCCAATTGGTAGTTACAGTCTTGTCTCATCGCTGCAACTCCCGTACAGACTCGGGAGAGGCGAAGATCGAGAGCCATGCGTCCTCCGAAACATAACCCAACCAAGCCGCACTGCTTCATTACGCAATGCCCACTTAACCCGGAAGCCAGCCGCACCAATGTGTCGAAGGAAACACCGTACATCTGGTGACCGTGTCAGCGTGCACTGCGCCCGGCCCACCACAGGAGTCGCAGGTGCGCAATGGGACAAGGACATTTCTGCCGGCCAATCCCTCCCCCAACCCAGACGACACTGGGCCAAGTGTGCGCTGCACCATGGGTCTCCCCGTCACGGCCGGCTGTGACAGAGCCTGGACTCCAACCCAGAATCTCTGGTGGCACAGCTAGCACTGCGATGCAGTGCCTTAGACCACTGCACCACTCGGGAGGCCTATGAGTGTCTCTTATTTCAAATCCCATGCTAAGCACAACTAATTACTCCCAGACCAGGGAAGGAGGTCAATGCCTATGGAATTAAAATCACTTATGCACACGTGATATATCAAGCCCAGTGGATACCATGTGGCGTTACTGTAAATAAGTCATATTCACAAATCAAGGGGTGACTGAAAATGTTACAGATTGTTAATTAATTAATTATTAATTAATTTAAGGAAACCATGTCTCACCATCAATCATATTTGTCCTGTTTCCATTTTCATATCATGTCAACACATTTTGTCAAGTACCATGGATAGGAAAGTAGGATGGGTGGTGTTAATGACTAACTCATTTAGTTCTGTAACTGGGAAGATCTTGAAATCTCTACCACATGGGATCAGTTATTGGAGCTGTTTTTAATAGCCTGTGATACATGAGGAGGAGAATTTAGACTGGGTAACAAGGCTCCCATGCCTCTCATGTTCTACTGCTTTGCCAGTAGTGCTGCACCAAATGCCAACACCCTCAGCCCCATTTAAACATCCCTCTCACACCACCACTCGAAAGGTTGCATGGCCATTTAAAGCATTTGATATTCATTTTATTGGCTGGGAACACAGTAAGGAAAGTAATTGAAAGTTGTGTTACTCTGGCTGTATTCCATCAAAGGAGACCTTGATGTTTTCTACTTAAAGTAACTTGACACTGGGAAAAACACCAAGCAGAATATGTTTTCTTAAATGATACCTTCTTTTGGTTAATAAAATATGTTCTTACATACATACAGTGCCTTCAGAAAGTATTCAGGCTCATTTGACTTTTTCCACGTTTTGTTAGGTTACAGCCTTATTCTAAAATGTATTAAATCGTTTTTTCCCTCATCAATCTTCACACAATACTCCATAATGACAAAGCAAAAACATGTTTTTAGAAATCTTTGCTAATTTTAAAACATTAAACACTGAAATATGATGTTTACATAAGTATTCAGACCCTTTAATCAGTACTTTGTTGAAGAAAATTTTGGCAGCGATTACAGCCTCCATTCTTGGGTATAACGCTACAAGCTTGGCACACCTGTTTTTGGGGACTTTCTCCTATTCTTCTGTGCAGATCCTCTCAATTTCTGTCAGGTTGGATGGGGAGTGTTGCGACACAGCTATTTTCACATCTTTCCAGAGATTTTTGATCTGGTTAAAGTCCAGTCCCTGCTACTAAAAAACATCCCAACAGCATGATGCTGCCACCACCATGCTTCACCGTAGGGATGGTGCAGGATTTCCTCGAGACGTGACACTTGGCATTCAGGCCAAAGAGTTCAATCTTGGTTTCATCAGACCAGAGAATCTTGTTTTTCATGGTCTGAGATTCTTTAGGTGACTTTTGCCCACTTTTACTCCAAGCGAGCTGTCATGTGCCTTTTACTGAGGAGTGGCTCCCGTCTGGCCCCTCTACCATAAAGGCCTGATTGGTGGAGTGCTGCAGAGATGGTTGTCCTTCTGGTAGATTATCCTATCTCCACAGAGGAACTCTAGATCTCTGTCGGAGTGACCATCAGGTTCTTGGTCATCTCCCTAACCAATCCCTTCTCCCCCGATTGTTCAGTTTGGCCGGGCGGCCAGCTCTAGGAAGAATCTTGGTGACTCCAAACTTCTTCCATTTCAGAATGATGGAAGCCACTGCATTCTTGGCAACCTTTAATGCTGTAAAAATGTTGTTGTCACCCTTCCCCAGATCTGTGCCTCGACACAATCCTGTCTCGGAGCTCTAGGGACAATTCCTTCGACCTCATGGCCTGGTTTTTGCTCTGACATGCACTGTCAACTGTGGGACCTTGTATAGACAGGTGTGTGCCTTTCCAAATCATGTCCAATACATTTGATTTAACACAGAGGGACTCCAATCAAGTTGTAGAAACATCTCAAGCATGATCAATGGAAACATTTCTAAAAACCTGTTTTCGCTTTGTCATTATGGGACATTGTGTGTAGATTGCTGAGGATTTTTTTATTTTAATACATTTTAGAATAGGGCTGTAACTTAACAAAATGTGGAAAAAGTCAAGGGGTCTGAGTACTGTTTTACAAGAAATCTAGTAAGTCTAGTCTTGTCTTACAGACAGAATGTACATATTTGTTTTTATTCATAATTTATGCCTAGAGCATGTTGTTATGGATTCTTACACTGCCAGAAATAGGATAACAAATGCAGACATGATATTCAGCTGACACTGACTGGGGCTTCCAGGGGTTTATGGGGCTGAAGGCACTAGGACTAGTTTCCTGTGATGCCCCAAACATAGGATTGTCTCGTTCAAGCTCGACTCCGCTTCTGGACACAACTCTCACCTGAGGTAAATCATCAAATTTATAGTAAGCCAAATGTATATACAATAGGGCCAGGACGATACCATTTTTCGACAATTTTCAGACAATACGCAAGAGGCTGAATCTCACTGGAGAAGTCATCCAAGCAAGGGAAACAGTGCCCCCTTGTCTCTGTATGTGTAGCTCATGTATCTGATGCTGTCTGGAACAAAATACTGTAGTATGACATGTTGTCACCGTAGCATTTGACTGATTGATGCCAGCAAGCATTTGGCCTCCCTTGATATTTAAAAAATATATATAATTAGCCAAACTGTGGGTTGTCCTGGTGTAGCAAAACGCCCCCCAAGAGAGGCCAGTTTAGATTTGGCTGCACACCATTCAAATCACATCGTAAGAAAAACGTCATCATTGTCAGAGAACATGTCTGTTTCTCGTCTGCTTGTATTGATGTGCTGCAGTAGCTAGCTTGCTAAATCGACCCTTTATTAGATTAAGCAGACTGTGTTTGTCTATTGTTGTGGCCATAGATGAAGATCAGATCAGATTTTATGACACATTTATGCAGAAATCCAGGTATTTCCAAAGGGTTCATATACTTTTTCTTGCCACTGTATATATTTTAAAGTGTCACTAGACTCATCTGAAGGTTACCCATACAAATAAATGGAAGTATGGAGGTGGTTTTGTGGCAACAAAAAAAGGGGTTAAATATGTGTCCAAAAATATATTTCCCGAGCTTTCTTATATCTCCTAGATATAGGACAGGCACTTCAAACCTTAATTCTTATGATTTATTTTTTGCCATTCATGAATGTGTTATTCAATGTGTTTCTATGGTATACTGTAGTGATTTAATAATAATATATATTATTATATATTATTATATATATTATATATAATATATATATATTTATACTTACAGAGGACCTCAAATTTAAATAACATTTCAAATCAATTGGCTTTATGATCATTGGTATGACCATCAGTAGTTTGTATACAAAGAGTTTAACAGCTTACATAAGAGCCCCCAACCCTCCTCAATATGGGTAGTTTTGCCATGGATTGTTAATTGCTTTTATTTAAAAAATATTACATTCATAGAAATAGCAATATTGAAATGTATGATTTGTAGAACTGTTTCAGCATTCTTAGAACTTCTTAGGGCTAGGCCCCTTTTTTCTCAATTTCCGCCTGAATGACATGCCCAAGGTAAACTGTATGTTGCTCAGGTCCTGAAGCCAGAATATGCATATAATTGGTACCATTGGAAAGAAAACACATGGACGTTTGTAGAAATGTTTAAATAATGTAGGAGAATATAACACAATAGATATGGTAGGAGAAAATCCAAAGAAAAACCAACCAGAATTTTTTTTTTGAGCGAGATCATGCTCTTACAATGGAAAGTATAGGGGCATACTGAATTCTAGCTCCCATAGGGTGTCAGCAGTCTATGTTCAAGGTTTCAGGCTTGTAACTTCCAAAACGAATAAGAAATATCAGTTTTAGTAAAGGGACACAGTCTTGGAAATTCATGTTTGGGCGCGCCATGAAGAGAAGACGCACCTGCTAAAATCGGTTTCCTATTGAACATACTTCTTTCCATAAGAAATATTAGAGCTTGATAACATTTAAGGGTATCCGAGGAGTAAATAGAAACGTATTTTGACTTGTTGAAACAAAGTTTAGGGGTAGATTTTCGGATTTCTTTCTCTGCATATTGAACGAGTGGATTACTCAAATCGATGGTGCAAAGTAAACAGACTTTTTGGGATATAAAGAAGAATTTTATCTAACAAAACGATACTACATGTTATAGCTGGGAACCTTTAGATGACAAATCGGAGGATAATTTTCAAGAAGTAAGTGAATATTTCATCGCTATTTGTGAATTTATGAAACCTGTGCCAGTGGAAAAATATTTTGATTTGGGGCACCGTCCTCAAACAATCACATGGCATGCTTTTGCTGTAATAGCTACTGTAAATCGAACAGTGCAGTTAAATTAACAAGCTTTCAACCAATATAAGACACTTGTATGTACCTAAATGTTTAATATCCATCATTTTTATGATTATTTATTTGAATTACGCGCCCTCCAGCTTCACTGGAAGTTGTCCCGCTAGCAGGACGCCTAGCCCTACGCATGGTCATTTTTACTCCCAATTAACCTATCACTTGACAAATGAGAAAGTACATTTCATCAGTCTTGATGATTTCTGTTTATCTTGGTTTTGCTAGTTAAATCATGGGACATGATTAACCAAAATGCATAGAAAAACCTGACAACCTTGCGGTTACAATGAGAGTAAATTAAGTTATAGGGTTTCAACAGCAATAGAAGCCACTATGTTTGTCATTTTGAATGACCAATACCTAATCCACAATCACATTTTTGTCAAAAGTTGTCAACACTGTCATTCACTTCTAAGCTTTACCCCAAGATTTATATCTAATTGTGATGGATCTCAACATCTGGACAACTGGATTCACTCTTTCCCCTCCTGCTCATGCTTGATCTGAATGGGGATGACCATGTCACTGGGGAGGATGGTGGTAGCTGAGCCTGGTAGAGGTGCTTCTACTAAGAGAACCCCTTCACCAGACAGAGATGAGCTGATGTGCTGCAAGTCCACACCAGGGGGCAGCCTTCAACAAACAAACAACAACAATTTGCTTACAACACAGACAGGCTACAATGTGTTTACTGTGGTTCAAATGGCTGCATGTCATCTGTTTTAACAAATTTAATCAAACCGTGGGAAATGATTTAACGTCTCCTATAACAATCAACACAAAGACTTTCAATTGCACACATTATTTATTCAGTTCTTAGTTTCATTACCGGGAGATGTCTTTGCCATAACATTGTGAGAGACCTTGTTTCCTATTCAACCATTACAACGTACTTGTTTTTCCTTATAAAGCACCTTGAGACTGATCCATGTTCGTCTTCCCTTTCATCATGTTGACCTTCAAATATAAGTTGAGAAAAATTATTGAAGTGATGGAATATGTAGCATGTGGACATCTTAACAACATTTCAACAGTAAATTGTCAAAGATATTTAACAATGGATGTTCCAAAAACCATATTCCATTTCCTTTTTTTAACCAGAGAAATAATGTTCCTACCTGCAATCTCCAGGAAGCCCCCCTTGGTTTTGATTGATATCTCCTCTGGTGAGAAGTGATTAACATCCAGGGTGATCCTCCATCTGCCCTGTTCTGTTCTGATCTCTGACACTCCTCCAGACAGTTGCCTCTGAAGCCTGGCTGAAGTCTGGGGTGCCACTGCAGCAGGAAGAACAGTGCTGAGGCTGAAGAGGGGATAGTGTGTGTACCCTGGCCAGGAGGTTGATGCCAATGTATTCCTAGCCCAATCTATCCAGCTCACATCGCCTGGATCCAGGAAAGGAGGGAGGCCAGAGTCCTTCTCCATGATCATGTGGGTAGGCTGTGTCCACTCACGGAAAGGATCCCAATTTATATCTTGGCGGAAAAGAGGACGGGGTAATACCTTGTTGTGGTCAGCCATGACTTCTGAATCACCTTCTGAGAGTGGTACTGGGGGTGGAGCCTGTCTCCTCTCTTAGTTTCCCCTTGGCTAGCTAATGTTATTCAATCTCTATCTAATTACAATGGCTTAATGACTGGTTTATCTGGTTTAATGACTTAGACTCGCCATACAAAAGAGCAGCTATATTTTCCCCCAAAGAGTTCAGGAAGGCTGCCTCATAGTGGGATGGATTGCCCTGTACATATCAGCATCACTCACAACATTTATATACCCAGCTGATCCATTCTAGCACCTATCAAGCAGTAAGTGTTATCCATGGGATGAGTTGATAGGCATGGTTGGAACAGTGGTGCTGCTCCTCTGTTGCCCTGGGACCTGCAGAGGATAACTCGAATTGTATTTATAGCGCAAATGGCAAGTAATCAAAAATCAAATCAAATCAAATTTATTTATATAGCCCTTCGTACATCAGCTGATATCTCAAAGTGCTGTACAGAAACCCAGCCTAAAACCCCAAACAGCAAGCAATGCAGGTGTAGAAGCACGGTGGCTAGGAAAAACTCCCTAGAATGGCCAAAACCTAGGAAGAAACCTAGAGAGGAACCAGGCTATGTGGGGTGGCCAGTCCTCTTCTGGCTGTGCCAGGTGGAGATTATAACAGAACATGGCCAAGATGTTCAAATGTTCATAAATGACCAGCATGGTCGTATAATAATAAGGCAGAACAGTTGAAACCCGACACATAAACTACTGCAGCATAAATACTGGAGGCTGAGACAGGAGGGGTCAGGAGACACTGTGGCCCCATCCGAGGACACCCCCAGACAGGGCCAAACAGGAAGGATATAACCCCACCAAGTAGTTGGTGGATGAATCCGGCAACAGCAACAATGGGGTTTATTCAATGATTGGCCTCTGCAGTCTTGTTATATACTGGTGCTCTTTGTCCTCTCCATAGTAATCTTATCGCTCTGCCATGTGCAGGGACAGCATGTGCATTCACCACAGAAACTGCTAAGCAACCCCTGAGTTACAGTATAAACAGGGGGGGGGGGGTTACAGCCTCAAACTCCAAAACATTACCTTTCTGTTTACACCACTGTTGGAGCTTTGGTATACTCAAATACCTAATATGCTCATAAGGTTATTTTGCAGTGACTTCAACTTCTATGTACATCTATGGGCATGTACATTCACTCACATGTTGACCCTGTGGCTCCTACATCTGAGGGAGTGATGGAGTTCTAATAGAAAGACTGACACTATAGAGACGAGGTGGAGAATTTTGATATGATGAGCGTGTAGGTCTGTCCTCTGGGTTTCCCTGCTTCAATGAATCTAATAAGCCTGCGCCAGTGTATCAGATGATCTAACATAATGTCAGCACCTCAAGCCCTCTCCATTCATTATGCTCAACTCCAGTCTCTTGGGTGAAGTTCTACTTGTTTATGTTTCTCTCCCACGTAATCGATAACTCAATGTTATTTAACTAGGCAAGTCAGTGAAGAACAAATTATTTTTTACAATGACGGCCTACCCTGGCCAAACCCTCCCCTAACGTGGACCAATTGTGTGCCGCCCTATGGGACTCCCGAACGGTTGTGATACAGCCCAGGATCAAACCCAGGTCTGTAGTGACACCTCTAGCACTGCGATGCAGTGCCTTAGACCACTGGCCCACTCGGCCCCCTAAACTCCATTTTACATTTACATTTGAGTCATTTAGCAGATGCTCTTATCCAGAACGACTGACAGGAGCAATTAGGGTTAAGTGCCTTGCTCAAGTGTACATCGGCCAATTTTTTACACCTAGTCGGCTTAGGGACTCAAACCAGTGACCTGTCGGTTACATAAATAAAACATCTGTCATAAATAATTCAAACAATGAACCTCACACCTGACTCAATCAGTACCGTGAGTGTGCAGTGATACCATTTATTAGTATGGTAGTGGAAGAGATATCATGAATTTCATTGCTGATATTATTTACATGCAATACATTCATATTTTGCATTACAGAGTTAGAAGTGTGGATATATGCATGTCATTAGGTACAGTACTGTTTTAAATCAACAGGTATTGTGTTTTGCCATATAACCAGATACATTATGGTGCAATTAACTCTACTTTCACTATCAGCAGTAGAACAAATGTATATGTTTGCAACTCTAACCTTGAGACATATGTGAGTCCTTTATGCAAAAGTGGGTTACATACAAACATTTATGGAGTGTGTCTATTGAAGAATATAGCCTAGTACTGAAGTTTACTGAAAGGCTTTCTGTGATGCAGTCATTCTCTGTGCTGGTATTCTTAAACCAACTGTTCTATGGATCCTGCAGAATGTCCATTAGAAAACCACCCTGATCTGATCTTGACCATCATCTGACACAGCAGATGCTGCAGTTTCTCTGAACAGAAAAATAAGAAGACATGTTTAGCTGCTGTAGCATTGAGGTCACAACCTTGAAGGTACATGTATAGTGTTAAAGGTGTATTTTTCAGAGGAAGTGTGTAAACAAAAATGTAAGGCACTGAAGATCACTATACCCTACCTTTTATGTTGTCTGCTGTTGATTATGAGTGTTACCATCATTAGGATTAATGCTAGTGCTCCAATAACTGAACCAACCACAATTCCCCTGAGATTATCTGCAAAACAAAGAGCATATACTGTAGTTTAAGTGTGGCTTTAGAGGGAATGATAAATCATTTTGTTGAGAGAGGGTTGTGAGGGCTTTGAAATGCTTCCCTTTTTGATAAAGGAGGAGCGATTATCAGCTTGTCCACAGTCAAAAAGGAGAATGCAAACCTTTGATTTTCAGATACTCAATTTCATACCTATGTTATTCATGATGGGGGGCCTCACGCACTGTAAATAATAGTATAGTGACTACAGCATCCTTCAGTATCATAACAGTACTTTAGCTAGCCTATGCTGTGGATATTTAAATAATTGTGTCAATTATACTGTATGTGATGATTCAAACTCAGTCTGGTCTCATTGCCATAGCAATATGCTCCCATATCTGTCCCTGCCAACTCATGTCAACGGTATTAGTGGAGAGGTTGTAAAAGGGGTTTCAACAAAGCACATGAATCGGTGGTGAAGTTATGATTTTTTTAATAATTTGGGGAAATCAAAAGACAGGACACGCCGTACATAAAAAGCAGCTGATTTCAAACATTAAGCATGTTCAAGTTGATGTGACCTCACTGGCAATACACCCATGATATTGATCCTCAGCCAAGATTGATTTCATTTTGCAGTAACGTTCTAGTGATAATTTGTTACCAGAATTATAGAGCATTTTGCTGTTGATTTTAGTGATAATTTTTACCAGAATTATAGAGCATTTTGCTGTTGATTTCAGCGATGATAAATACATTTTTACATTTACATTTTTGTCATTTAGCAGACACTCTTATTCAGAGCGACTTCCAGTAGTGAGTGCATACTGTGGCGTACAGCAGGTCAGCCACCAGGGGGAGACTTGTCGAGGCCTGGTGACAGACGGAGTATAGCTCACGAGGCGATGGCCCCATCTGCTGGACGTGACAGGTCTCGACTGGCTCTCCTGCCAGGACTAATTGGGGCTGATTGGGGATTGGTGAGTAATCAAGGGCTGATTGCTCACCAGCTGTACAAGTCCCATAAAGCTGCCAGAAGGGCAGCACACTGGGGAGAGACTGGAGGAGGAACGGACTCCTGTATAGTTGGGGGCGGTAACAGGATAGGGTTCATTTTTTTTGTTGTTGATCGCCACAGGATACAGCTAGACCCGGAGCCCCGGAGAGGGTCTCTTGGGGGAGACCTATTCTTTTGGACTATTATTTTAATAAATACCTTTGAAACTGAGCTAATCCTACTCTGTCCATGTCCGATCTGTGTAAATGTTTTGACCAAACCCCCTGGTCTGCCACAATACATTTTCATACTGGTATTTCCTACATACTAGGAGCATATATCATGTTGCTGTTGATTTCAGTGATGATTCATACCAGTAGCAGAGAATTTTGCTGTTGATTTCAGCTATGGTCCATACCAGCCACGCAGGTCGTGGTTTCACCAGACCATTGACCAGTCCCCAGGCATGTGTGCTCCTCTGACCCCCAGAGGACATAGCCAGAGTCACAGGACAGCTTCACCACAGCTCCCTGTAAATATCTGGTCCCCTCCTTCTTTCCATTTGTGGGTGGAGAAAGCCAGCCACAGGACACCACTGTAGAGAATGAGATAAGATGGGCTTAATTTACTGCTATATTAATTCTATGACTAACGGTGCAAATGTGCTTATGTTCATTGTTTGTTATTTTGTTATACAGTAGGTTACCTACCTGGCTCTAGATCCTCCACTACAGACCTGTGGCTCTGAAAAGATACCCTGGTGGCATTGCCCATCTCCAGACTACGAGCCATCAGCGTATCATATCTACAATGCAATTATGATAAGATATTTCAAGCAATAAACAGAAGAGAACATTATGTCTCTTTAGCTATAAAAAAGTATAGTGTCTCAGTGTACTGTGTGTGATAACAGAAGATGGCAGATGTCTGGCTAGATTCCTCTGATCCATGCTTGTCGTACCTACAGTACAGAGAGCCCTCTCCAGAGCACAGCTCAGAGGCCTGGCTGCCGAGAGGATCATTTGGATCCTCGGGGATGGAAAACACTGGACGGAAACTGGCGTGGTGTTTTGGAGCATGGAGATATGAGTTCAACAAGTGTTCCGAATCGTACGTGAAGAGCGTGGACTCGTTCAATATAGCCCCTGGAAAAATGTAAGTACTGAGTAAAAAATGTATTGACTGCATTTGTTGTGCACATGACAACTGTGTGCAATTGCATTATGAGTACACTGAACCTTAGTTAGTGATTAACAATATCTCTGTAATCTGTCTGGAGAACATGTATGATATTAATTAGATGCAGACTTTGTATTTACTCACAGCTTGCCCCGAAATTAAACAGCCCCTCTGCATTGCCTTGATCAGACTCAGTCTGACCATCACTGGTAACCAGGTCATCTTTGGGATCACCGTTCATCTTTCCTAACAGTCCACGGGTAAAATCCTTAAACACCTCTGGTAGAAGCACTGTGGTTGTCATGGTTCCCCCTCTCAGTCTCAGTTCCACTCCAGCTCCAGAGGGGAACATGACAGTCACATTTGTAGGGTTGGGCGAAAATACAAACACACCTGGGAAATAAGTATGATAGATCCACATCTTAGAATTGCACATTTTTCTTATCTTATCTGGTTGACATTTTAGAAAATAGAATCTCCATTCTAGATTCTACATCCACATTTACAGCTCAGTGCAGACTTGGTGAATACTGATGTCAAACATTTGAACTTGAAATTAAAGTTGAATCATTCTCTTTACGCAGGGAAGCTAGGACTTTAAAGCAGTTGTAAATATGTGTTAGTAATTTCACAAGGGCACAGACAGCCCTTATATCTCTTCATCAGTGAGCCAGCTCAGCCTTATCTCTGCTGCATTATCTCTCCACTGCATTGATTATTTTATGAAAACAATAGCTCTTCCATGAATCCAAAGGTCAATTAAAAAAGCCCAAGGTCTCACCCTTCAGATCCATCCAGCTCTGCTCAGAGAAGGAGAGGGAGGTTTGGTTCTGCAGCACCTGTAGGTGGTCCTGAGGGTTTCCGAGTCGCACCTCAATGATGTCAGAGGTCCCCTCTCTCATGGCAACCGCTGACAGCTTTGTTGCTTTCACCATGCTGCCTGTGAAATTAATGTTTATGAATAATAATCAAAGTAATAATAATTTCTTGATAATGAATTTCTTGTCTCTTTCATTCTAACTATAGGTTTTCTTAAAAACTCACCATTTGTCAGTATTACCGGCTCTGTTCTGCCCTGTATTGTCAGTTCCTTGCTTTCTGAGACCATAATGGTGTATTCCCCCTTTCCATTGAAGGAGTAACTGACGCCATCAAATGTTATGAAGTGGGGGTCTCCAAACACCACACCTAGTGATAAAAATCCAATACCATTATTATAAATTATTCTAAGATGACATTGAAATGATAGTAAATAACAGAAAAAAAGATCTACATTTTAGACACTGTATAATATTATGTTCAGACAGCTGTAATGTCGTGAATCAGACAGTCATACTATAGACCAGAGCCATTTTCTCACCTGCTTTTGGTACTTGGTAGGTCCTGCAGTCACTGGAGGGTCTGCGTTTGAAGTAGTAGTGACAGTTGTCAGACCACAGGCAGCAGTAGTAGAAGCTGAGGACATCGTAGAGCCAGTGGGAGAACCCAGGGACTCTGGGGGGCTTTACAAATGGAGGTGAGCCCCAGTCATGGGCTCTGTCTGGGGTACTCCCGCCAATGGAGTCATCTGTCAAAACCTGGGCCCCCGTGTGGTCATAGCAACACTGCTGTCCTGCTGCAAACTTGGGGCTGTCAACAGTGAATATGAAACACAGGATACAAATAGGCCTTGAGGACTCTTAATGACTGACAAATCATTAGATTGTTATGGGACTTACCTGGCTTGTATGGCCCGCACACAGTGCACACTTCCTGGGTGGTAGGTACACACACTCCCCTTCTCCATATCACAGCCATAATCTGTCTGTGGGTGAAAGGAAAAGCATCAATTAAAATGCACAAAGCAAACTGTATCATACTCTTTTCTTTTACTGGTATCTATCATACATGTAAAGCAATACTGATGTATGCTGTGCCTGCACTGTTGGGAGCACAAACATATTAGCCTTTACTGATCAAGGTACAGGTGTAGGATCTTAATTTGTGCCAGTTTACAGCAGGAAAATAATCCTGCAGCAACAGGAAATGTGAATTATGTGGATTGTAATTAATGGACATATTTATAGAGGTTGATACATTCAGCCGATGTGGGTAAGACCTTTAAAAACAGGTCAACATTCACAAGGCCGCATGCGCTGCCCAACTGGCAAGTGTCTTCACTGACATTTTCAACCTCTCCCTGTCTGAGTCTGTAATACAAGCATGCTTAAAGCAGACCATCATAGTCCCTGTGCCCAAGAACACCAAGGTAAAATGCCTAAATGACTACTGACCCGTAGAACTCACCTCTGTCTGCTCACATCAACATCATTATCCCAGAAACCATAGACCCACTCCAATTTGCATTCCGCACCAACAGAGCCACAGATGATGCAATCTCTATTGCACTCCATACTGCCCTTTCACACCTGGACAAAAGGAACACCTATGTGAGAATGCTGTTAATTTACTACGCTGATCCCCAACACGGGCGAGTGCTCAGTCCCCTCCTGTACTCCCTGTTCACTCATGACTGCACGGCCAGGGACGACTCATAAAATCAAATTCTTTGACAATTATTAGGGCCTTCCTCTGACACCGCCTGGTATAGAGGCCCTGGATGGCAGGAAGCTTGGCCCCAGTGATGTACTGGGCCGTTCACACTACCCTCTGTAGTGCCTTGCGATCAGAGGCCGAGCAGTTGCCATACCAGGGAGTTATGCAACCATGCTCTCGATGGTGCAGCTGTAGAACCTTTTGAGGATCTGAGGACCCATGCCAAATCTTTTCAGTCTCCCGGGGGGGTATAGGTTTTGTCGTGCCCTCTTCACGACTGTCATGGTGTGCTTGGACCATGTTTGTTTGTTGGTGATGTGGACACCAAGAATCTTGAAGCTCTCAACCTGCTCCACTGCAGCCCCGTTGATGAGAATGGGGGCGTGCGCGGTCCTCTTTTACCTGTAGTTGACTAGTAGACTTTTTGCATTGCTCCCCCCCCACCATCTTCTATGCTGCTGCTACTCTCTTTTATTATCTATGCATAGTCACTTTAATAACTCTACCTACATGTACATATTACCTCAATTACCTCGACACCGGTGCCCCCGCACATTGACTCTGTACCGGTACCCCCTGCATATAGCCTCGTTATTGTCATTTACTGAAGCTCTTTAATTATTTGTTATTATTTTCTTACTTTTTTGGGGGGTTGTATTTTCTTAAAACTGCACTGTTGGTTAAGGGCTTGTAAGTAAGTATTTCACTGTTATATTGGTGCATGTGACAAATACAATTTGATTTGATTTGAAACTTCAGAAGCATTTTTAAACCTCAAATACGTGGACTGTTCTCCTGCAACATGGTGATCAAATTAAGATCCTACATCTATACCATAGTTTACTGCTTTGACTTACATGAAACCTCCCAGTGTCTGCTCTAGCCTGAGCCAGTGTGCATGGACAGTCAATAATTTCAGAGAGGAAGTCTGGCAGTGTCTCCTCCAGCTGGTCCCAGGCTTTACACTTATCCAGTGCCCAGACGGCTGAGTCCTGCCTGAACTTGTCCTCCAGATGCCAGGCTAGAGCATGGTCCTCAGTCCACACTGCCTGGACATTCCTATAGGACATTCATATCACGGAGACAGTTTATCTGTATGACTATGTCTGCATACACTGATGGAGCCTACTCAACTTATTTGCTCAACTTTATGTTGAACAAGAACTTTATTTTCTTCATTTTAAGCCAACATGTATGTGGTTGATGACAAGTTAGCTAACGCAGTTACAACAACATGTATGTGGTTGATGACTAGGTAGCTAACGCAGTTACAACAACATGTATGTGGTTGATGACTAGGTAGCTAACGCAGTTACAACAACATGTATGTGGTTTATGACTAGGTAGCTAACGCAGTTACAACAACATGTATGTGGTTGATGACTAGGTAGCTAACGCAGTTACAACAACATGTATGTGATTTATGACTAGGTAGCTAACACAGTTACAACAACATGTATGTGGTTTATGACTAGGTAGCTAACGCAGTTACAACAACATGTATGTGGGTCGGATGGCGCTGTGTTAAGAAGCAGTGCGGCTTGGTTGGGTTGTGTATCGGAGGAAGCATGACTTTCAACCTTCGTCTCTCCCGAGCCCGTACGGGAGTTGTGGCGATGAGACAAGATAGTAGCTACTAAACAATTGGATACCACAAAATTGGGGAGAAAGAGGTTAAAAAAAATATTATAATAAAACTTGTCCTCTTGCTCAGTTGTGCACCGGGGTTACCACTCCTATTTCTATTCTGGTTAGAGCCAGTTTGCTCTGTTCTGTGAAGGGAGTAGTACACAGAGTTGTACAAGATATTCAGTTTCTTGGCAAATTGTCACATGGTATAGCTTTCAGAAACTGAAGATCTCGTACAACGCTCTTCACAGAATAGCACAAACTGGCTGATCAAGACTCCCACACGCTCCATGAATGCCCTCCAAACCTGGGACGTGAACTGGGGACCCCGATCAGAAACTATGTCCTCAGGCACCCCATAGTGCTGGAAGACGTGTGTAAGCAGTGCCTCCGCAGTCTGTAGAGCCGTAGGGAGACGGCAGGACTTAGAAAACCGATCCACAACGACCAGGATCGTGGTGTTCCCCTGTGACGGAGGAAGATCGGTGAGGAAGTCCACCGACAGATGTGACCAAGTCCGCTGTGGAACGGGGAGGGGCTGTAAATTCCCTCTAGGCAGGTGTCTAGGAGCCTTACACTGGGTGCACACCGAACAGGAGGAGACATAAACCCTCACGTCCTTGGCCAAGGTGGGCCACCAGTATCTCCCCCTAAGACCCCGCACCCAATCCCTGGATGACCAGAGGAGGGTGACGTGTGGGCCCACCTGATCAATCTGTCGGCAACACCAAGTGGGACGTACCTCTGACCAGCTGGACATTGTGGTGGAGTAGGTTCTAACCGTGACAACCGCTCAATGTCCGCATCCACCTCCCATACCACCGGTGCCACCAGACAAGAAGCCGGAAGTATGGGGGTGGGATCGATGGACCGCTCCTCGGTATCATAGAGACGGGACAGTGCGTCGGCGGCCTTAGCGTTACGGGAACCTGGTCTATATGAGATGGTGAAACGAAATCTGGTGAAAAACATCGCCCACCTTGCCTGGCGAGGATTCAGTCACGTTGCCTGGCGAGGATTCAGTCTCCTAGCCGCCCGGATGTACTCCAGATTACGGTGGTCAGTCCAGATGAGAAAAGAGTGTTGCGCCCCCTCAAGCCAATGTCTCCACACCTTCAGAGCCTTTACCACAGCCAGCAACTCCCAGTCACCCACATTATAGTTTCGCTCCGTCGGACTGAGCTTCCTCGAATAAGAAAGCGTAAGGGCTAAGCTTCTGTGACGAGCCCGAGCGCTGTGATAACACGGCTCCAACACCAGCCTCGGACATGTCCAACTCCACTATGAATGCCAAAGAGGGGTCCGGATGAGCCAATACGGGAGCATCGGTAAACAAAGCCTTCAGACGACCAAAAGCTCTGCCCGCCTCCGCCAACCACCGCAAACGCACCGGCCCCCCTTCAGCAGTGAGGTAATGGGAGCAGTCACCTGCCCAAAACCCCGGATAAACCTCCGGTAGTAATTGGCAAACCCTAAAAACCGCTGCACCTCTTTTACCGTTGTCGGAGTCTGCCAATTACGCACGGCCGCAATGCGGTCACACTCCATCACCACCCCAGATGTGGAAATGCGATACCCCAGGAAAGACACGGCTTGTTTGGAGAACACTCATTTCTCGGCCTTGACGTACAGGTCATGCTACAACAGTCGCCCAAGTACCATGCACACCAGAGACACATGCACGGCGCGTGTCGGGGAATACATCAGAATGTCATCGATATAAACCACCACACCCTGGCCGTGCATGTCCCTGAGAATCTTGTCTACAAAGGATTGGAAGACGGCTGGAGCATTTTTCAACCAATACGGCATGACGAGGTACTCATAATGACCAGATGTGGTACTAAACGCGGTCTTCCACTCATCTCCCTCCCAGATACGTACCAAGTTATACGCGCTCCTGAGATCCAATTTTGTGAAGAAGCGTGCTCCGTGAAATGACTCCACCGCCGTGGCGATGAGAGGTAGCGGGTAACTGAACCCCACTGTGATGGAATTTAGACCTCTATAGTCAATGCACGGACGCAGACCTCCCTCCTTCACAAAAAAGAAACTTGAGGAGGCGTGGAGGGCCGAATGTACCCCTGTCCCAGAGATTCGGTGACATATGTCTTCATAGCCACCGTGACAGGGGATACACGTGACTCCTGGGAAGTGCGACGTTTACCTGGAGGTTTATCGCACAATCCTCTCGTCGATGAGGTGGTAATTGGGTCACCCTCTTTTTACAGAAAGCGATAGCCAAATTGGCATATTTGGGAATATGCACGGTGGAGACTTGGTCCGGACTCTCCACGTCGTTGCACCGATGGAAACTCCCACACAACTACCTGAGCACACCTCTGACCACCCCTTTAGAGCCCCCTGTTTCCACGAAATTTGGGGATTGTGATAAGCTAACCAGGGAATTCCCAGCACCACTGGAAACGCAGGAGAATCAATGAGAAAGAGACTAATCCGCTCCACATGACCCCCCTGCGTCACCATGTCCAGTGGAACGTTGGCCTCCCTGACCAGCCCTGACCCTAATGGTCGACTATCTAGGGCGTGCATGGGGAAGGGTTGGTCCATCTGAACCAAGGGAATCCCTAACTTAAAACTTATTATGGGCTGAGATCCCGTTAACGGGATTGATATGGCAACAGCCAGTGAAAGTGCAGGGCGCCAAATTCAAAACAACAGAAATCTCATAATTAAAATTCCTCAAACATCTTATACCATTTTAAAGGTAATCTTGTTGTTAATCCCATGACAGTGTCCGATTTCAAATAGGCTTTACAGCAAAAGCACCACAAACGATTATGTTAGGTCAGAGCCAAGTCACCGAAAAACACAGCAATTTTTACAGCCAAAGAGTGGAGTCACAAAAATCAGAAATAGAGAGAGAATTAATCACTAACCTTTGATGATCTTCATCAGATGACACTCATAGGACTTCATGTTACACAATACATGTTTGCTTTGTTCGATAAAGTTCATATTTATGTTAAAAAATCTCAGTATACATTGGCGTGTTATGTTCAGTAGTTCCAAAAACATCTGGTGATACAAGTGCTATATATGGAACTTTAGATACACTTCTCCTTAATGCAACCGCTGTGTCAGATTTCAAAAAAGCAAACCATGCAATAATGAGTACGTCACTCAGAGACCCAATAAGCCAAAAATATATCCGCCATATTGTGCAGTCAACAGAAGTCAGAAATAACATAAATATTCACTTACCTTTGATGATCTTCATCAGAATGCACTCCCAGGAATCCTAGTTCTACAATCAATGTTTGATTTGTTAGGTAATGTCCATCATTTATGTACAAATAGCTACTTTTGTTAGCTTGTTCTGTAAACAAATCCAAAGTCACGAAGCGCGTTCACTAGGAGCAGACGAAAAGTCAAAAAGTTCCGTTATAGTCCATAGAAGCCTGTCAAACGATGTATAGAATCAATCTTTAGGATGTTTTTAACATAAATCTTTAATAATGTTCCAACTGGAGAATTCCTTTGTCTGTAGAAAAGCAATGGAGTGTGAGCTACCTCATGTGAATGCGCGTGACCAGCTCGTGGCAATCTGCCAGACCATTGACTCAAAGAGCCCTCATGAGCCCCTCCTTTACAGTAGAAGCCTCAAACAAGTTTCTAAAGACGGTTGACATCTAGTGGAAGCCTTAGGAAGTAAAACATGACCAATATCCCACTGTATCTTCAATAGGGAATGAGTTGAAAATCCACCAACCTCAGATTTCCCAGTTCCTGGTTGGATTTTTTCTCAGGTTTTTACCTGCCATATGAGTTCTGTTATACTCACAGACATCATTAAAACAGTGTTAGAAACTTCAGAGTGTTTTCTATCCAAATATACTAATAATATGTATATATTAGCAACTGGGACTGAGGAGCAGGCAGTTTACTCTGGGCACCTTATTCATCCAAGCTACTCAATACTGCCCCCAGCCGTAAGAAGTTAAGCGCGAACCCACGGCCCATAAAATTCCCCGCTGCGCCTGAATCTACTAGCGCCTTATGATGGGAATGGGGGGGAAACTCAGGAAAGGAAATCAACACATACATATGACCAGGGAGCTCTGGGTGAGCCTGGTGCTGATTCATCTGGGGTGCCCGAGCAGTGCTCTGCCTGCCCTCTCGACTCCCAGACGAGCTCCTCCAGCACCGGTCGGCAGTGTGCCCTCTCCGACCACAACTGGTGCAGGAGGAGGCTCCTCTTCCGGTCGCCCTAGCTGCAGCACCCCCTAACTTCATTGGTGTCGGAGCGGGAGTGCTGGGGGATGGAACGGACAGAACCCGATCTGGACTTCCGCGAGCAGCCAGCAAGTTGTCCAGTGAGGGTGGTGTCTCAACAAGCTAGCTCCCTGCGGACGTCCTCCCGCAGGCTGCACCTATAGTGGTCCATCAGGGCCCTGTCATTCCACCGGCGGCCAGGGTCCGAAACTCCAGCGCGAAGTCGCTCCTCGTTGCCTGCCTCAGATGAAACAGACATTCACCCTCACTCTGGGTAATGGTCCCTCGCCGAGTCTGGACCCTCCCACACCGCGTTGGCCCACTCCAGGGCTTTGCCCGAAAAGCAGGAGACGAGGACGTTGATACTCTCCCCTCCCGAAGGAGTCAGATGAACGGTCGCCAGGTAAAGCTCCAGCTGGAGCAGGAACCCCTTGCACCCGGCAGCTGTCACATCCTACTCCCTCGGGAGCGCGAGCCAAATCCCGCTGGGTCCGGACGCCGCAGGAGAAGTTGGTGGTGCAGGCTAGAGAGTTGCTGAAGACGGGGTAGGGAGGCCGCTCCTCTCACATCTCTCCATTCTCGCCATCACTTGATCCATAGCCGTCCCCAGACGGTGTAAAACGGAGGTATGCTGGAGCACACGCTCCTCCATGGACGGGGAGGGCGCGTCCGCTCCTGCTGACTCCATGATTTTTCGGTGCGGGATTCTTTCAATATCTCCCTAGGAGAAGTGGGTGTGGAGTCAGGCGCAGGACAGCAAGAATTCCAAGAAGGGCGTTTTATTACTGTCCACCAACAAAACAGGTACAGGACCACAAAAGCAGCCCCTAGAAAACAGGAACGCAGTCCTCTGACTAAACGAACTTGTGGGAAAAACAGTCAAGTGAAATAAACTTGCTTAACAGGGAAAAACGTAACCCAAGCCAACGACAGTAACACAAACAATCCTGCACAAAACCTAGCGGGTAGGGGGAGATGAAATACCCCACTGATTAGCCTAAACTAGACACAGGTGAACACAAGACAGACAAAACCAAACGAAAAAGAAAAGGGATCGGTGGCAGCTACTAGGCCGGCGACGATGACCGCAGAGTGCTGCCCGAACAGGGAGAGGAGCCGCCTTCAGTGGAAGTCGTGACACTTTTACTTGAGTCATTTTCTATTAAGGTATCTTTACTTTTAGTAGGACAATTGGGTACTTTTTCCACCACTGGTAGGTTGTGCTGCAAAAAAAATGCTGTATGGTATTTTTGTTATCAGTTTAAATGTGAGTGTGTCAAATCTTTTGCCGTACCATGCTCCATCTGGGTGAGTACTGGGGCTGATGCGTAGACAGCCGACCTCCCAGTCTGAGAAGGGCTTCCCTGCTGTCTTGGGCACAAATCTGAAGGCACCACTGTTAGGCTGGTCCCTCCCAAGAGAGTACAGGTACTCCCATTTACCCTGCCAGGACTCTGAGTAGGGATCCCCTATGACATGAAACATCCATGAGTATCCTTGGAATGCCAAAAATCCTGAAATTTCTATCCCTAAATTTAAATGGTTTTGACAAGATAGAACTGCCAAAGAGGGCGGAGTTGCAATCTACTGCAGATATAGCTACTATCTACGTCTGTGCCCAAATAATTTGAGCTTCTGCTTTTAAAAATCCAACTTTCCAGAAACAAGTCTCTCAGCATTGCCGCTTGTTACAGACTCCCCTCGGACCCCAGTTGTGCCCTGGACGCCATATGTGAATTGATCGTCCCCCCCATCTATCTTCAGAGTTCTTACTGTTAGGTGGCCTAAACTGGGACATGCTTAACACCCCGGCCATCCTACGATCTAAGCTAGATGCCCTCAATCTCACACAAATCATCAAGGAACCTACCAGGTTCAACCCTAAATCCGTAACCATGGGCTATATCATCCTGACCAACCTGCCCTCTAAATACAACTCTGCTGTCTTCAACCAGGATCTCAGCGATCACTGCCTCATTGCCTGCATGCGTACTGGGTCCCGGTCAAACGACCACCCCTCATCACTGTCAAATGCTCCCTAAAACACTTCAGTGAGCAGGCCTTTCTAATCAACCTGGCCCGGTATCCTGGAAGGATATTGACCTCATCACGTCAGTAGAGGATGCCTGGTTGCTCTTCAAAAGTGCTTTCCTCTCCATCTTAAATAATCAATCCCGTTTCAAACAAATGTAGAGCTAAGAACAGATATAGCCCTTGGTTCACCCCAGACTTGACTGCCCTTGAACAGCACAAAAACATCCTGTGGCGTTCTGCATTAGCATCGAATAGCCCCCATGATATGCAACTTTTCAGGGAAGTCAGGAACCAATATACTCAGTAGGTTAAGAAAGCTAAGGCTAGCTTTTTCGAACACAAATTTGCTTCCTGTATCACTAATTCCCAAACTTTTGGGACACTGTAAAGTCCATGGAGAATCAGAGCACATCCTCCCAGCTGCCGACTGCACTGAGGATAGGAAACACTGTCACCACCGATAATCGATCATTTCAAGAAGCATTTTTCCACAGCTGGCCATGCTTTTCACCTGGCTACCCCTACCCTGGCCAACATCTCAGCACCCCCTGCAGCAACTTGCCCCCCCACCCCCCGCTTCTCCTTCACCTGCTTCTCCTTCACTGGATCCCTACAAATCAGCTGGGCTCGACAATCTCAACCCTCTCTTTCTAAAATTATCCGCAGAAGTTGTTGCAACCCATATTACTAGCCTATTCAAACTCTCTTTCGTAACGTCTGAGATCCCCAAAGATTAGAAAGCTGCCGCGGTCATCCCCTCTTCAAACGGGGGAGACACTCTAGACCCAAACTGTTATAGACATATATCCATCCTGCCCTGCCTTTCTAAAATCTTCAAAAGCCAAGTTAATAAACAGATCACCGACCATTTCAAATCCCACCGTACCTTCTCCACTATGGAATCTGGTTTCTGAGCTGGTCATGGGTGCACCTCAGCCAGGCTCAAGGTCCTAAACAATATCATAACCGCCATCGATAAAAGACAGTACTGTGCAGCCGTCTTCGTCAACCTGGCCAAGGCTTTCGACTTTGTCAATCACGCATTCTTATCGGCAGACTCAATAGCTTTGGTTTCTCAAATGACTGCCTCGCCTGGTTCACCAACTACTTCTCAGACAGAGTTTAGTGTGTCAAGTCAGAGGGCCTGTTGTCCGGACCTCTGGCAGTCTCTATGGGGGTGCCACAGGGTTCAATTCTTGGGCCGACTCTTTTCTCTGTAAATATCAGTGATGTTGCCCTTGCTGTTTGTGATTCTCTGATCCACCTCTACGCAGACGACACCATTCTGTATACCTCTGGCCCTTCTTTGGACACTGTGCTAACAAACCTCCAAACGAGCTTCAACGCCATCCAACACTCTTTCCATAGACTTCAACTGCTTTTAAATGCTAGTAAAACTAAGTGCATGCTCTTCAACTGATTGCTGCCCGCACCCTCCCACCCGACTAGCATCACTACTCTGGGCGGTTCTGACCTAGAATATGTGGACAACTACAAATACAGTTTAACCAGACACCTAGGTAAGATTTATTTTTAAGCATCTCCAATCCAAAATTCAATCTAGAATCGGCTTCCTATTTCGCAACAAAGCCTCCTTCACTCATGCTGCCAAACATCCCCTCGTAAAACTGACCATCCTGCCGATCCTTGACTTCAGAGATGTCATTTACAAAATAGCCCCCAACACTCTACTCAGCAAACTGGATGTAGTCTGTCACAGTGCCATCATTTTTATCACCAAAGCCCCATATGCTACCCACCACTGCGATCTGTGTGCTCTCGTTGGCTGGCCCTCACTACATATCCGTCGCCAAACCCACTGGCTCCAGGTCATCTATCAGTCTTTGCTAGGTAAAGCCCCGCCTTATCTCAGCTCACTGGTCACCATAGCAACACCGACCCGTAGCACATGCCCCAGCAGGTATATTGCACTGGTCATCCCCAAAGCCAAAACTTTCTTTGGCCACCTTTCCTTCCAGTTCTCTGCTGCCAATGACTGGAACGAATTGCAAAACCTCTGAAGCTGGTGTGTTATATCTCCCTCTCTAACTTTAAGCATCAGCTGTCTGAGCCGCTTACCGATCACTGTACCTGTACACAGGCAATCTGTAAATAGCACACCTGACTGCCTCATCCCCATATTATTACTTACCCTCTTGCTCTTTTGCACCTCAGTATCTCTACTTGCACATCATCATCTGCACATCACTCCAGTATTATTGCTAAATTGTCATTATTTTCACCTCTAGGGCCTATTTATTTCCTACCTCCCTACTCTTCTACATTTGCACACACTGTACATATATTTTTCTTTTATTTTGTGTTATTGACTGTACGTTTGTTTATATGTAACTCTGTGTTGTTGTTTTTGTCACACTGCTTTACTTTATCTTGGCCAGGTCGCAGTTGTAAATGAGAACCTACCTGGTTAGATAAAGGTGAAATAAAAATTTTAAAAATGCACTGACAGCAAATGGTAAGATGTTGGAAGGACTTAGCTGTTACTCACCTTTCTCCATGTATCCCCAGAGCTCTATGTTGACCTTTTCTGCTCTGACCTGTGAGGTGTTCCATGTCATGTCCAGCGGGCCTCCAACTTTTGGGGTGCCGTAGTACTGCCACTGGGTTGCGTTGATTATAGTAGCTTTGAAACTGGGATCTAACTTTCCAGGATGGACTGTAGATTAAAAAACACAAACGGAGTATCGATGCATTTTACTGTAAGTTGGTAAGAAAGGGGTATTGACATTTTAAATAAGTGTATCTGGTCGAATTTTGTGATAAATAGCTGCCATATATCCGTGCTGCACAGGCTTTCCCTACCTGATAACCAAGCTCCATGTCTGCTGAAGGTTGTACCATTGTCTGTAGAGATCTGAAAAGGAACCAACCCTGTTTCATACAGTAGAGGTGATATGCAGTGGCCTCTGCTGTCTGTGTCCACATAGCCCACCGTTTTGATTTCATCATTGAACCTTCAATTAGAAAGACAGTTTTCAGTCGATTTAATATGCATATCTACCAGCCATACATTCACAGAACTTAGAATGTAAAACTCAGCAATATGTTAGGTAAGTGAAGTGAAATGAGTGTTTTGCATCTACCAGCAGATTATTTGGGAGCTCTCATTAAAAGTTGCTTTGAGGACAACAAAGTCAGTTCCACCAAATATTGATCCGGAATATGGAGTGACATCGACACAGTACTCCCCATAGTCCGCACAGCAGTTATCGAGGGATACACAAGTGGCATGGCAAGAACAGGATTCTAATTTGCCACCACATTTTCCTTCACATGACTGTCCTGTAAGAAAAATATAAAATTACATGTGAAATGAGAGTGGAGAAAAATAAAGTGTGGTGTTACAGTATAACACAACCAGTGGTGTAAAGTACTTAAGTAAAAATACTTAAAAGTACTACTTAAGTCATTCTTTGAGGTATCTGTACTTTACTATTTATATTTTTAACAACTTGTACTTTTACTTCACTAGATTCCTTAAGAAAATATTGTACTTTTTTACTTCATACATTTGACACCCAAAAGTACTCTTACAATTTGAATGCTTAGCAGCACAGGAAAATGGTCCAATTCATGCACTTATCAACAGAATATCCTTGGTCATCCCTACTGCCACTGATCTGGTGGACTCACTAGACACACAGGCTTCGTTTGTAAATTATGTCTGAATGTTTGAGTGTGCCCCTGGCTATCCGTAAACTTTAAAAATCTAAATAATTGTGCCATCTTGTTTGCTTAATATAAGTAATTTGAATACACTTAAGTATATTTGAGCAATTACATTTACTTTTGATACTTAAGTATATTTTAAACCAAATACTCAGACCTTTACTCAAGTAGAATTTTACTGGGTGACTTTTACTTTTACTTGAGTCATTTTCAATTAAGGTATCTTTACTTTTACTCAAGTATGACAATTGGGTACTTTTTTCACCACTGAACGCAACTACCAACCAAGAACCTTGAGCTGCAACATATTTTTTCCCTTTTCAAGTCGCATGTGGAACCACCATTAATAGATTTAGTATGACAAAGTTTCCACTACCTACCAGATATCCTGCTACTGGAAACAAAACAGATGAAAATCACAGCCAAGTAAGAGGCTCTTCCCATCCTGATGTTTGACTGTTTGTTTACCAACAGCCTGTCCTTGATACTGTACTATGCAATGTACAGAGAGGCTTCCAGCTAGCTGCAAATACTAGATTTTTACCAATATGATTTACGGGTTGTGCTCAACAGTCCAGTGTCACATAACCTTTCGGTAACTAACATTTACAGGCATCTTTGTTGAGAAATGGTAGCAAAGGTCATTATGATTACACAGTTCTGCATGCTTGTCCTCAGTTGACTAATTCACTCAACAGTGTTTGTGTATTTTGGACCCTATTTTCACAGTTGAGTAATAAGGCTGTATGTTGGGCGTGGGTGGCTCTACCTGCCATACAGATTAAAAACCTCACAAAAGAAAAAACATCAGCACCTTGAACTGTGAGTGAGCTGATGAAGAATATCATTACAAACTGTGGAGGTGACAAGTAATTCCCTTTTTCCATGGTAATGCATTAATTACACACCACAGTGAGAATAATACATTCTTCTATTGGCCTGTGTTAACTCAAGTTATTCACAATTTCTCATTATAAATACGATTGATTTGTCACGATCGTTGTCAGGGAAATGACCGGACCAAGGTGCAGCATGGTGAGCGTACATTTTTTCTTTAAATGTCACCAACCACCAACCATCAACCATCAACCAACAACCACCAACCATCAACCACCAACCATCAACCACCAACCATCAACCATCAACCACCAACCACCAACCATCAACCACCAACCATCAACCACCAACCATCAACCACCAACCACCAACCACCAACCACCAACCATCAACCACCAACCATCAACCACCAACCACCAACCACCAACCATCAACCATCAACCATCAACCATCAACCATCAACCATCAACCATGACGCTCCGTGAGACTATACATGCATCAAACGAAGACAACTACCCACAACTAAGGTGGCAAAACAGGCTGCCTAAGTATGATTCCCAATCAGAGACAACGATTGCCAGCTGCCTCTGATTGGGAACCACACTCGGCCAAACACACAGAAATAGAAAACATAGAATGCCCACCCCACATCACACCCTGACCTAACCAAATAGAGAAATAAAACGGCTCTCTAAGGTCAGGGCGTGACATGATTCATAACTTTGGGTGCTGTTAAGCCATCTGTCTCCCATGTGATTGATTGTGGTTACTTAGCACCACCAACACGTTTGGGGCATTTTCTTGTACATCTCCCATACTCTACATAATAGAAATGTATCATTCAGTCGTAGATTGTGTCTTGATCTTTATTTTCTGTCAAATGTATTAATCTCTTTAGCCTGTCGTTTTTAGCAGGCTGTCACGCCCTGGTCGAAGTATATTATGTTTGTCTTCATTTATTTGGTCAGGCCAGGGTGTGACATGGGTTATTGTGGTGCGTTTTTGTCTTGGGGTGTTGTGGGGTGTCTAGCATAGTCTATGGCTGCCTGAGGCGGTTCTCAATCAGAGTCAGGTGATTATCGTTGTCTCTGATTGGGAACCATATTTAGGCAGCCATATTCTTTGAGTATTTCGTGGGTGATTGTCCTTATTGTTCATGTCTCTGTGTTTGTTTGCACAAGATAGGCTGTTTCGGTTTTCACGTTACGTTTATTGTTTTTGTATAGTTTGTGTTTTTGTCTTCATTAAAGATGTATCGAACTAACCACGCTGCATTTTGGTCCGACTCTCTTTCACCTGAAGAAAACCGTAACAGAATCACCCACCACACCAGGACCAAGCGGCGTGGTGACAGGCAGTGGCAGCGGGAGCAGCGAAAGGAGGAATGGACATGGGAAGACGTTTTGGATGGCAAGGGTTGTTACACTTGGGAGGAGATACTGGCTGGAAGAGATCGCCTCCCATGGGAACAGGTGGAGGCACTTAGGAGAGCAGAGGCAGCCGGATATAGGAGCCGGCGATACGAGGGAACACGGTTGGCAAGGAAGCCCGAGAGTCAGCCCCAAAAATGTCTTGGGGGGGGAGCTCAGGGAGAGTGTGGCAGAGTCAGGGTTCAGACCTGAGCCAACTCCCCCTGTTTATCGTGAGGAGCAGCGATCACAGGACTTCTGGACTTGGGAGGAGATATTGGACGGAAAAGGACCCTGGGCACAGCCTGGTGAATATCGACGCCCCAAAGAAGAACTGGAGGCGGTGAAAGCGGAGAGGCGCTGGTATGAAGAGGCAGCACGGCGACGCGGATGGAAGCCCGAGAGTCAGCCCCAAAAATGTATTGGGGGGGGGCTCACAGGGAGTATGGCTACGCCAGGTAGGAGACCTGCGCAAACTTCCTGTGCTTACCGGGGGGCTAAAGAGACCGGGCAGGCACCGTGTTATGCTGTGGAGCGCACGGTGTCTCCAGTGCGGGTGCATAGCCCGGTGCAGTACATACCAGCTCTTCGTATTGGCCGGGCTAGAGTGGGCATCGAGCCAGGTAAGGTTGGGCAGGCTCTGTGCTCAAGAGCTCCAGTACGCCTGCACGGTCCGGTCTATCCAGTGCCACAGGAGACGCTGCCGGAGTCTCCTGCCTGTCTAGCGCTGTCAGAGCCTTCCTCCTCTCCAGCGCTGCCGGAGTCTCCCGCCTGTCTAGCGCTGCCGGAGCCTTTCTCCTCTCCTGCGCTGCCGGAGTCTCCCGCCTATTCAGCGCTGCCGGAGCCTTTCTCCTCTCCTGCGCTGCCGGAGTCTCCCGCCTGTTCAGCGCAGCCAGAGCCTTTCTCCTCTCCTGCGCTGCCGGAGTCTCCCGACTGTTCAGCGCTGCCAGAGCCTTCCTCCTCTACAGCGCTGCTGGAGTATCCTGCCTGTTCAGCGCAGCCAGAGCTGCCAGCCTGCATGGAGCAGCCAGAGCTGCCAGCCTGCATGGAGCAGCCAGAGCTGCCAGCCTACATGGAGCAGCCAGAGCTGCCAGTCTGCATGGAGCAGCCAGAGATGTCAGTCTGCATGGAGCAGCCAGAGCTGTCAGTCTGCATGGAGCAGCCAGAGCTGCCAGTCTGCATGGAGCTGCCAGTCTGCAAGGAGCTGCCAGTCTGCAAGGAGCTGCCAGTCTGCACAGAGCCGCCAGAGCTGCCAGTCTGTAAGAAGCCGCCAGAGCTGTCAGTCAGCGTGGAGCAGCCAGAGCCGCCAGTCAGCATGGAGCAGCCAGATCTGTCAGTCTGCCAGGATCCGCCAGTCAGCCAGACTCTTCCAGATCTGCCAGTCAGCCAGACTCTTCCAGATCTGCCAGTCAGCCAGACTCTTCCAGATCTGCCAGTCAGCCAGACTCTTCCAGATCCGCCAGTCAGCCAGACTCTTCCAGATACGTCAGTCTGCCAGGATCCGCCAGTCAGCCAGACTCTTCCAGATCTGCCAGTCAGCCAGACTCTTCCAGATCTGCCAGTCAGCCAGACTCTTCCAGATCCGCCAGTCAGCCAGACTCTTCCAGATACGTCAGTCTGCCAGGATCCGCCAGTCAGCCAGACTCTTCCAGATCTGCCAGTCAGCCAGACTCTTCCAGATCTGCCAGTCAGCCAGGCTCTTCCAGATCTGCCAGTCAGCCAGACTCTTCCAGATCCGCCAGTCAACCAGACTTTTCCAGATCCGCCAGCCAGCCAGGATCTGCCGGATCCAACTACCTGCCTGAGCTTCCTCTCAGTGCTGAGCTTCCTCTCAGTGCTGAGCTTCCTCTCAGTGCTGAGCTTCCCCTCAGTGCCGAGCTTCCCCTCAGTGCCGAGCTTCCCCTCAGTGCCGAGCTACCCCTCAGTCCCGAGCTGCCCCTCAGTCCCGAGCTGCCCCTCAGTCCCGAGCTGCCCCTCAGTCCAGTGGGGTTCTGGGTGAGGACTACTAGGCCATGGTCGGCGGCGAGGGTGGACTATCCTAGGACGCGAGGGGGAGGAACTAAGACATTGATAGAGTGGGGTCCACGTCCCGCGCCGGAGCCACCACCATGGACAGACGCCCACTCGGACCCTCCCTATTGTTTTGATGTGCGCCCGGGAGTCCGCACCATAGGGGGGGGGTTCTGTCACGCCCTGGTCGAAGTATATTATGTTTGTCTTCATTTATTTGGTCAGGCCAGGGTGTGACATGGGTTATTGTGGTGCGTTTTTGTCTTGGGGTGTTGTGGGGTGTCTAGCATAGTCTATGGCTGCCTGAGGCAGTTCTCAATCAGAGTCAGGTGATTATCGTTGTCTCTGATTGGGAACCATATTTAGGCAGCCATATTCTTTGAGTATTTCGTGGGTGATTGTCTTTATTGTTCATGTCTCTGTGTTTGTTTGCACAAGATAGGCTGTTTCGGTTTTCACGTTACGTTTATTGTTTTTGTATAGTTCGTGTTTTTGTCTTCATTAAAGATGTATCGAACTAACCACGCTGCATTTTGGTCCGACTCTCTTTCACCTGAAGAAAACCGCAACACAGGCAATGGCCAGGGATCTACACATATTTCGTTTTTATAGTTTTCAGAAGCTGTAAGCTTTGATGTATTACTTAATAGGTACAAGGAGATGCTGTTGAAAACCGACTGACCTCCGCTTAAGGTATTCAATTATCCTGTACATGTGTCCAGAGAGTGGTAAACCACCCACCAGACCAATACACTGTAAGACCTCTTTCTCATGAGCCAGTCCCCAGAGGAGGCCAAAACTCCATGCTGAAATCATTGAAGTAAACATACAATTAATGGCATGCCTTGTTTTAAAGCAACAGTGCTAAAAACACTTTAAAGGTTATTCACACAGTGAACTCTGTAATTCATGGCACTCCAAACAGTGCATGAAATAATAAAATTTTTCTGCTGTTTCAAGTGATATGATTGTACTGTTACACCAATCATAAATATGTTTGATTTTGGTTTGTCAGTTAAAATCTCTTATAAAAAACAGGTTATGATGCAACACTTTTCTAATCAGATTTTGTCTCTCAGCCCCTAGATGTCTGTAGCCTACATTATCCATTATTGATCATAATGGTGCCATGTGGGAGTCAGTTAGTTGCCTTGGTAACCTCTGTAGCTAGCGAGCCCTCTTGAGACTTGGCGGGAGGTACAGTTCTTAGACTCAAAAACCTGACTCTGAATTAAGACACAATGATGATGTGTAATTACCAGTGAATAGCTAATGAACTCCCTTGGAAAAATCTGAGACTTAAAGTAATTTTTGTGTCTTGCTTGGATTAATCACTTTTACACTTTCATTTAGTCTGTTTGAAGAGAAGATGCAAACAGCCAACTTCATAAGTACTACCCTCCACTGCTCTTTTAAAGAAGGGATTCAGAGTACAAAAAGACAAGCTCTGCTCACTTACACAAAGGCAAGAAGAAGAACTCCACACTGGCAAATTTTGACTTAATATGAGCTTTCCAAATGTAGCTGGAAATATGATAATATATTAAATTCGGTTTTGAAGATTTAAACAAGATTTGCATGTGAATGTGTCATTCATTTAATATCTTATTTAGGGGAAATCAACAGATCAAGGATCACAACTAATGTAATCAAATGTTCTACATTCAATTTGTTCCTGCAGCCTTTATCATCAGCTACCTCCACATATTCAGAAATGATGAGATGGCAGCAGTGACAGATAGCCTGCTGTTGGAGATGATGAATTTTACCTATGGGGGAAACTGTTGCCTTCAGCAAGGAAATCTAATTAATACTGATAATCAGTGAGTCATTCAGGGCAGAGCCACAACGTTTTTTTTGTTGCCTATTTTGCATATTAGTTTTACATTAATACGTGTCAATCCAGCATGACTTCCAGCATCCAAAAAAAACTGGAAACTCGGGAACTGGGAAGTCTCAGACTTCAGTGAGTTCAAGACAAGTGGGAACTCGGATAAAACTAGCTCCGACTGGGAAAATACAGAAAATTATTTTGAACGGTCATCCAATTCGGAATTCCAAATTGGGATTTCGCTGTAAATTTCAAAAGTGTGAACAAATAGTTATATTGACTACGTCCGTCCGAGCTCACTCATTAATATCTTGATCGAAATTACAGATTGCTTTTTATCTGCTCGCTGTCCCCTTATGCCATAGTTTGTACATCTCAGCTGTCGGTAGAAACCACATTTGTTTAGGCAAGTCAGCCATATCAGTTATGTTTTTTTTAAAGGCAGTAAATGAGGCTGAATGAACTGTTTCGCTGCCAGACAAGGCTCCGCTGATAGACAGGTGTAGCGGTGGTAAGGTGTTGGGACTACTTTTGGGACTCTGCTGTTGGGACAGCTTTATGTAGGCCCTAACAGTTTGTGGGCACCGTTTGTCATCAATAGAGTCCAATTCATATATAGTTTAGTGTTGTGTAGTGGCTTTACTGGCATGCATCTAAAAAATATATCTCTCAAGAGCATATGGTATGTTGACACTTTTCAGAAATTGAACAGTAAACACAGTCCATCATAGAGTTTGGAGCATCGCTCCATCGGGGTAGTGTATGACATAGCTCTAGTCTAGTGTAAACCCATCTATCTGTCAAGTAGAGGGGAATGGGATGATGCTATCCTAATATCAATCAAGGCCAGGAAATTGCTGTGTCTGTCTTCTGTTGGCACACACAGAAGATGTGATGTTACTGGACTTTGATGGATGACATGATGATTCACAGCTATGGACAGGGTTAAGCAGCATGTTGTTTTTGTCACTCATTTTACATTTAAGTCATTTAGCAGACACTTATCAAGAGCGACTTACAGGAGCAATTAGGGTTACATGCCTTGCTCAAGGGCACATCGGCAGATTTTTTGGTCAGCTCGGGGTTTCGAACCAACAACTTTTCTGGTTACTGGCCCAACGCTCTTAACCCCCAGGCTAACTGGAGAAATATCTCAGCGTTCAATATTTCTATACTAGAGGCATTGTACATGTAATTACAAAGTTATTGGCTGTGTTATGTTATTATAGTCAGCTTTCCTGCAAGAGGATGATATTAAAGCAAGTCTCTGTGTATGGGATGCTTAAGCAATAAGGCACGAGGAGGTGTGGTATATGGCCAATATACCATGGCTAAGGGCTTTTCTTATGTATGTCGCAACGTGGGGTGCCTGGATACAGCCCTTATCCGTGGTATATTTGTCACGACTTCCGCCGAAGTTGGTGCCTCTCCTTGTTCGGGCAGCGTTCGGCGGTCGACGTCACCGGCTTTCTAGCCTCCACCGATCTACATCGTTTATGTGATTCTGGATTTTTGTTCTCCTTGTTGGAAGATTATTTTTGAGTAAAGTTACTATTATTACACATCTCTGTGTCCTGCGCCTGAATCCGCCTTACCCACATCACCTAGACTGACAATATTGGACATATACCACAAATCCAAAGGTGCCTTATTACTATTATAAACTGGTTACCAACATAATTAGAGCAGTAAAAATACATATTTTGTCATACCCTTGGTATACGGTCTGATATACCACGGTTGTTAGCCAATCAGTATTCAGGGCTCGAACCACCCAGTTTATAATTTTATTTTATTTTATTTTATTTCACCTTTATTTAACCAGGTAGGCAAGTTGAGAACAAGTTCTCATTTACATTTGCGACCTGGCCAAGATAAAGCAAAGCAGTTCGACACATACAACAACACAGAGTTACACATGGAGTAAAACAAACATACAGTCAATAATACAGTATAAACAAGTCTATATACGATGTGAGCAAATGAGGTGAGATAAGGGAGGTAAAGGCAAAAAAAGGCCATGGTGGCAAAGTAAATACAATATAGCAAGTAAAACACTGGAATGGTAGATTTGCAATGGAAGAATGTGCAAAGTAGAAATAAAAATAATGGGGTGCAAAGGAGCAAAATAAATAGATAAATTAAATACAGTAGGGAAAGAGGTAGTTGTTTGGGCTAAATTATAGGTGGGCTATGTACAGGTGCAGTAATCTGTGAGATGCTCTGACAGTTGGTGCTTAAAGCTAGTGAGGGAGATAAGTGTTTCCAGTTTCAGAGATTTTTGTAGTTCGTTCCAGTCATTGGCAGCAGAGAACTGGAAGGAGAGGCGGCCAAAGAAAGAATTGGTTTTGTGGGTGACTAGAGAGATATACCTGCTGGAGCGTGTGCTACAGGTGGGAGATGCTATGGTGACCAGCGAGCTGAGATAAGGGGGGACTTAGCAGGGTCTTGTAGATGACATGGAGCCAGTGGGTTTGGCAATGAGTATGAAGCGAGGGCCAGCCAACGAGAGCATACAATGGTGGGTAGTATATGGGGCTTTGGTGACAAAACGGATTGCGCTGTGATAGACTGCATCCAATTTGTTGAGTAGGGTATTGGAGGCTATTTTGTAAATGACATCGCCAAAGTCGAGGATTGGTAGGATGGTCAGCTTTACAAGGGTATGTTTGGCAGCATGAGTGAAGGATGCTTTGTTGCAAAATAGGAAGCCAATTCTAGATTTAACTTTGGATTGGAGATGTTTGATATGGATCTGGAAGGAGAGTTTACAGTCTAACCAGACACCTAAGTATTTGTAGTTGTCCACGTATTCTAAGTCAGAGCCGTCCAGAGTAGTGATGTTAGACAGGCGGGCAGGTGCAGGTAGCGATCGGTTGAAGAGCATGCATTTAGTTTTACTTGTATTTAAGAGCAATTGGAGGCCACGGAAGGAGAGTTGTATGGCATTCCAAAGAAGGGCCAGAAGTATACAGAGTAATAATAATAATAATAAATCAAATCAAATCAAATCAAATTTTATTTTATTTGTCACATACACATGGTTAGCAGATGTTAATGCGAGTGTAGCGAAATGCTTGTGCTTCTAGTTCCGACAATGCAGTAATAACCAACAAGTAATCTAACTAACAATTCCAAAACTACTGTCTTATACACAGTGTAAGGGGATAAAGAATATGTACATAAGGATATATGAATGAGTGATGGTACAGAGCAGCATAGGCAAGATACAGTAGCTGATATCGAGTACAGTATATACATATGAGATGAGTATGTAAACAAAGTGGCATAGTTAAAGTGGCTAGTGATACATGTATTACATAAGGATGCAGTCGATGATATAGAGTACAGTATATACGTATGCATATGAAATGAATAATGTAGGGTTTGTAAACATTATATAAGGTAGCATTGTTTAAAGTGGCTAGTGATATATTTACATCATTTCCCATCAATTCCCATTATTAAAGTGGCTGGAGTTGAGTCAGTGTCAGTGTCAGTGTGTTGGCAGCAGCCACTCAATGTTAGTGGTGGCTGTTTAACAGTCTGATGGCCTTGAGATAGAAGCTGTTTTTCAGTCTCTCGGTCCCAGCTTTGATGCACCTGTACTGACCTCGCCTTCTGGATGATAGCGGGGTGAACAGGCAGTGGCTCGGGTGGTTGATGTCCTTGATGATCTTTATGGCCTTCCTGTAACATCGGGTGGTGTAGGTGTCCTGGAGGGCAGGTAGTTTGCCCCCGGTGATGCGTTGTGCAGACCTCACTACCCTCTGGAGAGCCTTACGGTTGAGGGCGGAGCAGTTGCCGTACCAGGCGGTGATACAGCCCGCCAGGATGCTCTCGATTGTGCATCTGTAGAAGTTTGTGAGTGCTTTTGGTGACAAGCCGAATTTCTTCAGCCTCCTGAGGTTGAAGAGGCGCTGCTGCGCCTTCTTCACGATGCTGTCTGTGTGAGTGGACCAATTCAGTTTGTCTGTGATGTGTATGCCGAGGAAATAAAACTTGCTACCCTCTCCACTACTGTTCCATCGATGTGGATAGGGGGGTGTTCCCTCTGCTGTTTCCTGAAGTCCACAATAAACTTTCACCCTCTGGTATTGCACATACTGTGGCATCCTTCTTGACAAAGTTATTGCATTTGCATTGGCGCAAAAGTAATATCCTTTGACACTGCCCATGTTTAATTGATGATGGGTGCAGTGCACATGAAACAGGAATTGCATTGCATCTCAGTGAAGGTGTGCTGTATTCAACTGAAATGGATGGATTAGTGATTTGAAGGCAGCTCTTCCCCTCTGCTCAGCTTTCAACCAAGACCATGTTCCACACTGGAAAAATAACTAACAAAACATCAAAGAAGTGGATCATGACATCTACAGTTTGATAAAGGGATTGTAATGTTTTAGCTAAGCTACTTTATTGGACGTGCTTATTTTCAAGGAAATATTCATTTTGTTTGATTTCATGCATGGTTGGTTGTTTTTTTAATCTGAAAGAGAATAAACAAGCATAAAATTTTGACTTATATTAAGGGAAATGCAATTTTAGACAATGAGCACATCAACCAAATATCTTTTGACAAAAACAATACTGTTGTGCTTTGTGTTCCGTTGCACTCTAAATTTAGAAGTGCGGTTGTATCCAATTTTGATTTCTAGTAAATCCATACACTGTTCCAGACACTTTTGGAAATGTTTTTTTTTTTATTATTCAGTCATTCAAAATGTATTAGCAGAGTTACTTATAAAGATGCAAAATCTCTTATATATATATACACACACACACACACAGACAGATTGGGCTCAAATAGCTGGAGGGGCTTTTAGATGTGGCTCCAGGCTGTGCTGACAGGCTGTGGCCAAGTGGCAGTGTGCCATAGTACTCTGGGTATCAGGTCAGAAATCCTCTCCCCTGTACCCACTAACACTGCCTGCTGGGCACTGATAAGCCTGCTCCAGCCTCCTAGCTGGTTCACCCAAGCTGTGCCCCATCATCCTACTATGGGCAATGATTCCAGGGTTTGGACATCAATAGATCACTGTAGGACTTACCTCAGAGGTGAAGCGCTTTCGCAGAGTTATCTCAAACTGCTCCAACAAAACCACTTGTAACATTTATCACTTTTAACATTTAAGATAACATTTATCTTTTGTAGACTTTGGCTGTTTATGTTTCTTACTGAAATATATAGACTTTCTGGAAAAACATGGCACTGCAGAACAACAGGTACTGAGGAGTGTAAAAGGGAACTGTGCTTGCTTTTATCATAGTGTAAAGATATCCACTGCCAGTTCTATTCTGACACCTTGGATAGTGGGGGTCACGGCCGTCCATTATCAACAGAGACCCTAGAGCAGTTAGGGTTAAGTGCCTTGCTCAAGGGCACATTTTCACCTTGTCAGCTCTGGGATTTGAACTAGCAAACTTTCAGTTACTGGCCCAATGCCCTAACCTCTAGGCTACCTGTCGCCCCTTCATCACAGAATGGAAGTGGAGGCCCCTTCCATATCTTCCAGCATAGCATGATGAGCGATTGCTTATTGTAACGGCTTATCTCCCAGTAGGGAACAAGTGATTAGTCTTCAGTCTGAGGCAGCTTTCATTCCTCTACGCAAGATTAAAGCCCAGCTATCACCCTCTGTATCTCATGATACTCGTGCTTTCATTAACATATCATTTTCGCTCTAGCCTCATTTTAAGGCTTTGTAGAGATACAGATGCAGGAAATGTAAAACTTGTAGTGTATTTGAGGTTTAAAAAGGCTTCTAAAGTTTTTCATTTCCACTTAATTTTCCCCTTAATTGTCCACTTTTTGTCCACACGCAGCTTTGTGTGGGTATGTGTGAATGCACTTGTGTCTCTGTATGGAGGCCTGCTCTTACTGTAAAGTCCAAATAACTAGAGGTGACTGTCACAAGTGGAAAGGCATGGCCTATCCAGCAACCATAAAGAGCCCTTTCACAATCTCAGCCCCTCTCCATCACACTCAAGTGCTAAAAGCAATTACAACAGCACTCTGTTTGATTGAGCTCTCTGTCGATAGCCTGTCAGTCACAATCAACCTTTCCATTTCTGACCCCACTTTTACTCCCCCGCATCACATCCAGACCTGTTCAGATTTGGACACACGAGCAGCCCCTCTCATATAAAGAGATAAGACTTTGCCTTGTAGCACCATTCACTTAAATCAGTTAACTTTAAATGCAAAGTCTGGCCTGTACGTGCTGCATTTATGCCATTAGTACTTTCAGAGGTGTTGGTGATAGGTCTCGCTGGATATAGGACTCAGGGACCAAGACTTTTATGAAACAGACCCCAATAGTGATTAGAAATCTTAAATTTGATGGCTCAGGACTGAATCTCCACTGGTGTACAGATGGTGGAAAATGACAGTTGGCGTAATGAAACATCATCTGACATGACACATCTCATCATGCCTCCCCTGTGCTGGATCACAGAGATAACAGAGCATATTCACATGCTGCCAGACTGAAACACTTACATCTAAAACGTATTCAGAGAGCCTGGAAACTCAAGGTCAGCTATGTGCATAAATTAATGTGGAACCAACTCTGGAGCTGGGAAACCAACACGGCCCACTCCAAAGGACTGTGGGCTCTCATTCTCCGTGGCCGACGTAAGTAAAACATTTAAGCGCGTTAACCCTCGCAAGGCTGCCAGCCCAGACGGCTTCCCTAGCCGCGTCCTCAGAGCATGAGCAGACCAGCTGGCTGGAGTGTTATATTCAATCTCTCCCTATCCCAATCTGCTGTCTCCACTTGCTTCAAGATGTCCCCCATTGTTCATATACACAAGAAAGCAAAGGTAACAGAACTAAATGACTATTGCCCCATAGCACTCACTTCGGTCATCATGAAGTGCTATGAGAGGCTAGTCAAGGATCATATCACCTCCACCTTATCTGACACCCTAGACCCACTTACACTTGCATACTGCCCCAATATGTCCACAGACGATGCAATCGCCATCGTACTGCACACTGCCTTATCCCATCTGGACAAGAGGAATACCTATGTAAGAATGCTGTTCATTGACGATAGCTCAGCCTTCAACACCATAGTACCCTCCAAGCTCATCATCAAGCTCGGAGCCCTGGGTCTGAACCCCGCCCTGTGCAACTGGGTCCTGGACTTCCTGACGGGCCGCCCCCAGGTGGTGAAGGTAGGAAACAACACCTCCACTACGCTGATCCACAATGGTGCGTGCTCAGCCCCTTCCTGTACTCCCTGTTCACCCATGACTGTAAATACTTATTTTCCACCATCATTTGCAAATAAATTCATTAAAAATCCTACAATGTGATTTTCTGGATTTTTTTTCTCATTTTGTCTGTCATAGTTGAAGTGTACCTATGATGAAAATTAGAGGCCTCTCTCATCTTTTTAAGTGGGAGAACTTGCACAATTGGTGGCTGACTAAATACTTTTTTGCCCCACTGTATATATATACTGAGATCATGTGACAGATCATGTGACACTTAGATTACACACAGGTGGACTTTATTTAACTAATTATGTGATTTCTAAAGGTAATTGGTTGCACCAGATCTTATTAAGAGGCTTCATAGCAAAGGGGGTGAATACACATGCACACACCACTTTTCCGTTTTTTTTATTTTATTTTTATTTTTTGCAACAAGTAATTATTTTCATTTCACTTCACCAATTTGGACTATATTGTGTATGTCCTTTACATGAAATTCAAATAAAAATGCATTCAAATTACAGGTTGTAATGCAACAAAATAGGAAAAACACTCATGTACTAATACTTTTGCAAGGCACTGTATTCGTGTTTCAAAAAAGAAGTGTATATATTTGGCCTGGCAAAGCGGTTTTATGCGCTGACTGAATGGAAGCTTTTTAATCCGCTGGTCTCAGCTGGCCTCGGGAAGAAATTAGGAGTCCTCACTGTCCAAGACCGAGTCAAGACCTAGTACAAATATATCCGATATCGAGACAAGACTGAGACACTCAATATGTGGTCTCGAAAACGGACTGTCTTGAGTACTACAACACCACTCTTATTTACAATAAAATAATTCAAAATGACAATACACTATTTACCATTAATTTCTATTGGGCACAAAATCATCTGAAACACAACCAAAAAAACAGCAAATGCATCCAAATAGCATAAAATTAAAGCTGACAGTATGCACTTTAACCTCATAGCCATTGTATCATTTCAAATCCAAAGTGCTGGAGTACAGAGCCAAAATAACAACATGTTTGCCACTGTCCCAATACTTTTGGAGCTCACTGTATGTATTGTATTGTCATAGAGTAAAATTGTAATGATTGCATTTGCCTAGGTACTCACTTGGTGAAAGCCACATGCCTTTAAAATGAAATAATTAAATAACCTAACAAATCACTAACAAATACAGTCATGGGTAGTAACTCTACAATTCACTCAAATAAATATGCAAATTAGGCTTTACACCAAACAGTGTTAAAATCCAAAAATGATATACTGTAACAGTTGTTAATTTCTTACACTGAGAAAGTGTAACAGCATCAGCACAAAGCAAAGGGAGTCCAGTTTACTCTAAATCAGGGCTGTCTAACCCTTTTCCTGGAGAGCTACCCTCCTGTAGGTTTTCGCTCCAACCCCAGTTGTAACTAACCTGATTCATCTTATAAACCAGATAATTATTAGAATCAGGTGCACCAGATTAGGGTTGTCGCAAAAATCGAGAGGACGGTAGGTGTCCAGGTACAGGGCTGGAAAGCCCTGCTCTAAACCAAGTGTTATGTTTTACACTGTTGCGTATTTTTCTACAATAGAGCTATGCAAACACCACAATCAAGTTCATTTGAACACTTTAAGAGTTGAATGGGGAGCACTGCAACAGTGTTAAATCTTTAACACTTTCATAAGTGTTAACTGAACACCAGTTCAATGACACTCATGTCTTCACTGAAAATAGTGTAAATTTTACATTTCATAGTTAAATGTACACCATTGATTTTGCTGTGCGTTTATACTAAATCCTTCAGTATCACAGACCACAAATCTCATTGTCTTAGAGAATCTCTGTAGTGGATATGGTACATTCTATGGTTCTTCGTAGGGATATGTATCCTCCATTCTTTGTGATGACTTGGTCGTGAAGTGCTTGAGATGTTGAAGGTTGGTGTTAAGATGCTTTTGAAATTCCTTGACCTTTAAAGGGACAGACAACAGAGTCTATAGCCTCAATCCAAAGGAACACAATCTTTGTGAAGAGGATAGTACAAGTGCTACAAGTTAAGGATCCCATGTCCCTTTGTAGACATCAGCTGGCCTGTACATGGTGTACCTCCTTTTGAGTGTGAGACCACCCTCAGTGTCGTGGAGGTTTGATCCAGTTCCTAATAGTCCACTTCTGACCAGAGCACCTCTGGACCACCAGGCGCAGGCCGAAGCTGGCCTCTCTGAACATCTCTACTTCCAAACAACGACCAGTGTCTCTGCTGATTATTGGGCCATTCTACAGAGGGAAGAGGAACAAGCGGTGATTATTATTACAGTATGAACAGGCAATATAGATTTGGCAGGCAGGATTCCTTGTTTCCCCCCCCCCCCACAAGCCATGACATTTTTTACCTGAGTAAAGTCCCAAAGCCTCTGTGATGAGCGTGACATTCCCTCACATTTATTTAGACTTGGCGTCCTCCCTCGTCCCTCATCCACCAGACACTTGGTGTTGGGCAGGAACGTAGTGGAGCCCAGGGGACCTAGCTGCAGAAGCCCCGCTGAGGTGTAACGGGCCAGCTAAAAAAAAAATCACGTCAATGCCCGGTAAACGTCAATATAAAAGGTTGTACACAAATTCTTCCTATGCAAGCACCCATATAGTCGTTGGACACAATTGTGTACATAATACTTGAGCTGTCTCATGAGAAAGATCATTCTTGACGCATTGAGTACAAAGGTAAGTAATAGTGCCTCTTGAAATATTTGCTGTGTAATTGGCTGAAATAATAGCTAATGATAATGTATCCTTGGTATCACAGGAATGTGTGCAGGTATCAACACCATATGTATTTGGACAGTAAAGCAAAATTATACTCCAGCATTTTGGATTGGATTTGAATCTGAGCCTCGACACAATCCTGTCTCGGAGCTCTACGGACAATTCCTTCAACCCCATGGCTTGGTTTTGCTTTGACATACTCTGTCAACTGTGGAACCTTATATAGACAGGTGTGTGCCTTTTCAAATCATGTCTAATTAATTGAATTTACCACAGGTGGACCACAATCAAGTTTTAGAAACATGAAGGATGATCAATGGAAACAGGATGCACCTGAGCTCAATTTCGAGTCTCATAGCAGATCCTCATAGCAGGAATCCTTGTTTCCCCACAAGCCATGACATTTTCAAGTTTTACCTGAGTAATGGCCCAAAGCCTGTGATGAGCGTGACACTCCCTCACATAGACTTGGTGTCCGCCCTCCTCCCTCGTCCACCAGACAGGGTCTGAATACTTATGTAAATAAGGTATTTCCGTTTATTGCAATCATTTCACTTTGTCATTATGGGGTATTGTGTGTAGATTGATGGGGGGGGTTATTTCATTCATTTTAGAATAAGGCTGTAATGTAACAAAATGTGGAAAAAGTCAAGGGGTCTGAATACTTTCCGAATGCATTGTATATATGGCGTTGACTGTATGTTCCATGCAGGGGAAAGCTCAATTGTTTATGAGTTTAATGGACCACACATACCTTTGTTTTGAGTGCATGTTTGATAAATGACACCCAGTGATCCTATCTGCCGTGTTAATTGCACACAACTCCTAATATTTAATTTCATAAGCCACACGTTAGCTTCAATCCATTCACAGTGAAGGGCACGGGTGATTACAGAAGCCAGGGTTTAATTATTCATAGTGAACAACACTCAGGAAACTAGATGCCAGAGAGGATGTTAGAGCCCATCACAGGTGCTGCTGCACTATTCTGAGTAGAGGGATAGCCTAACCTTACAGTGTATAATTGGCTTCTGTCAAGCATATTCATTTGGAATTCACAGAAATGCCATGCTAAAGCAAGCTAGATAACATCACAAACAACCACTGTGAGATGAACAATGGAAGGGCTTGAAAGCAAAAGTGCAGGGATGGATGATGTATTGTGGTTTTGTGTGAGGGGGCGGAAGTGATTTACGTTTTCTAATGTAAGCGCTTGTGTAAGAGAAAGCCAGAAGATCATATTTTCCCCCAGCTACATCTAAACAGGAAGAATCCTGGAATATACCCTACTTGTGTCACAGTAAAAAAAAAAAAAAAAAAATTTATAGTTAAACAGCATAAGATCCCCTGACCTGAGATGTCATGCCATGGCACGGGTAGAGAATTGGACTGCTGTCATCATCTGGTCCTTGGTCTAAGCAATAGCCACCGGCCTTGCTGTTCCGCACCTCACCGTAGGTGATGGTGTCGTTGTACACTCGCATCTCTGGATACACATTCTGCAAGTACCACTGGAAACTGCGACATTGTAATTTCTTCCTCAAGGCGATTCTCTCAGAAACATCTCCAAAATCAACCCCAGGGTTCTGATTTGTTAGAAAACAATTCACAGCACCAAAAACAATGACCAATTAAGATCAGAAGTTAGTAGACGCAATTGAGCTGTAAAATATTGTTCCCGTTTAGGGAACTACACTAGACTTACATTGATGGGGATATTCCAGGCCATGTATACATGGGATTTGTAGTCATCCATCCATACCTCGGCTGCCCTCAAGGCATTGCGCTTGGCATAGTAATCAATGTCGTTGTTGTAGGGTTTCTTGGTGCGTTCAATGTGTGCCACCCGAGCACAAGGTAAAACCTCCATACTCCCTCCGCACTGCCATACCTAAGCAATAACATAGACAGTTCAAGAAAGAAAAATAAAGAAAGACCAAAGCCTGCACTGAGCACAATAGCAATATAGTATTGTATTCTAAAAATAAATCTTGTTGAGAGAGTTGCAGAGGCAACTGCCCACAATTGCTTGGACATTTTTCAGACAAAGGGTCACTTTATTGTGTGTATTATACTGTGCTGGTGGTGTTGCCAGAGAGTTGTTTTTTAGAGTACCTCTCCATACTCCAGCGCTGTGAGCACATCACAGAGACTTGTTTTTTAGAGTACCTCTCCATACTCCAGCGCTGTGAGCACATCACAGAGACTTGTTTTTTAGAGTACCTCTCCATACTCCAGCGCTGTGAGCACATCACAGAGAGTTGTTTTTTAGAGTACCTCTCCATACTCCAGCGCTGTGAGCACATCACAGAGAGTTGTTTTTTAGAGTACCTCTCCATACTCCAGCGCTGTGAGCACATCACAGAGACTTGTTTTTTAGAGTACCTCTCCATACTCCAGCGCTGTGAGCACATCACAGAGAGTTGTTTTTTAGAGTACCTCTCCATACTCCAACGCTGTGAGCACATCACTGAGGGTTGTTTTTTAGAGTACCTCTCCATACTCCAGCGCTGTGAGCACATCACAGAGAGTTGTTTTTTAGAGTACCTCTCCATACTCCAGCGCTGTGAGCACATCACAGAGAGTTGTTTTTTAGAGTACCTCTCCATACTCCAACACTGTGAGCACATCACAGAGAGTTGTTTTTTAGAGTACCTCTCCATACTCCAACACTGTGAGCACATCACAGAGAGTTGTTTTTTAGAGTACCTCTCCATACTCCAGCGCTGTGAGCACATCACAGAGAGTTGTTTTTTAGAGTACCTCTCCATACTCCAACGCTGTGAGCACATCACTGAGGGTTGTTTTTTAGAGTACCTCTCCATACTCCAGCGCTGTGAGCACATCACAGAGGGTTGTTTTTTAGAGTACCTCTCCATACTCCAACGATGTGAGCACATCACAGAGAGTTGTTTTTTAGAGTACCTCTCCATACTCCAGCGCTGTGAGCACAGCTCTGAGAGGTACCTCACAATAGTATTATATGGCTTAAATCTCTTTTGATACAATCAACTCTCTCTCATTTATTGTTGTGCTGTCTCCCTCTTCCACTCCCACTGTCTCTTCTACCTGGACCACATTTTTTGAATTTTATTCCCCGCTGACAGTAATAGGTGCAAACATGGGCTCTTCTCCTCCTCTCCGTACCCCTCCCTCTCTCCACATCCATCTCTCTCCTGCTGTCTCCTGTGTGTCCTCTTGTTTCCCACACAATGCCTCTCACGTCATAACGATCATGTCTGGGGCAATGAAGTGTAAAATATGCCAACGAACCAGCCTGTGTGCCAGTGGGACGCTGGTAGGTGACTGCAGAGTTCTGGATCACATTAAATTCTCAAACTGGGACACAACTTCCACACCAATGTCACTGCAGACTTTTTGACTGTCTATAAAACCAAAATAGTCCTCTCCCAAAAACATTAAACTATCTCAGTAATAGTATTGCAGAGTAAAGGAATCCTGGGTACAGGCCTTTTGTGAAATAAAGAATTCACAAATCACTTGACAAATGTTTTTGGTGCACTACAAGGGCATGTTTTTGTTATTCAGCAGAATACCAGGTGCCATGGTGCAGGATAACTTTCATCCATATTCATGCCAACTGGTCTCCCTGTATGCTTAGAGCCTAATGACTACTTAATGTTCTCAGCAGAGCCACACAGAAAACATGATTGCAACATGAAGGGAGAGAAATTAGTCAGAACAGCCCCATATGTTTCAATAACAAGACATTGATGTCAAATCACCGGAAACGATCAGAATTAAGTTATTTTTGGACCTCCTCGTGTCAATGATAGGATGGATTTTTCCATTGTGCTCACTAGTAAAACTGAACTTGTTTTGAATCATACTTCAGATAATGGCAGCTGATCCCGTTTAAAAAGATTTTGAAATCTATTTGGATCACTCAAATGAAAATGAGGCCAAAATCAATAGAATAATTTGCTGTAGTTTACGTTCAAATTAAATCACACCCACATCCTTTTTACTGTGACGGAGCTTAATTGAACTTCATTCATGACTTCCAGCACACAAACACTTAAACTCTCCAGTCACAAAGACCTAATGATTTTCTCGCTCTATAATATATTTGTACTAGGCTAACACATCATGGATCACAGGGTTTGCATTTTACCAAGCTTAAACTAACGGATTACTTTACACAACTTTTCCTCAGTTCTTAGTTTAAGCATGTACCACTTAGAAACTTACCCTCATGCCCAACTCAATGTTCTCTCCTCCATACACCTCCATGCCTGGGTCTAGAAGGCCAATCTCTCTAAAGTATTCTCTGTTCACCACAAAGGAACAGCCAATCATGGCAGGGGTCCTGAACAGGAGAAATCACATCTTGTATAACTGCCCAGTACAAAAGCGAGTTGTAAAATATTGTATATTTTAAGAACATATTTTTCAAGCCCTTTACAGTAAAACAACATACATCAGAGTATTGCACCAGAGTGCTGCCAAAGCACCTGCCCCCTGTCACGCCCTGATCTGTTTCACCTGTCCTTGTGATTGTCTCCACCCCCTCCAGGTGTTGCTTATTTTCCCCGGTGTATTTATCCCTGTCTCTCTGTGCCAGTTTGTCTTGTATGTTCCTGCTTTTTCTATTCTCTTTTTGCTAGTCCTCCCGGTTTTGTCTCCTACCTGTTTTTGGACTCTGTACCCACCTGCCTGACCATTCTGCCTTCCTTGACCTCGAACCTGTCTGCCACTCTGTACCTCCTGGGCTCTGAACTGGTTTTGACCTTTTGCCTGTCCACGACCATGCTCTTGCCTACCCTTTTGGATCATAATAAATATCAAAGACTCAAACCATCTGCCTCCCGTGTCTGCATCTGGGTCTCGCCTTGTGCCCTTATAGCCCCCAATAATATCTAAGATATATATTTTTCCCCATACCTGATGGGGGCCGTCTGATCTCCTCTGTCCAGCCAGGCCTGAGGGGGTATGATGTACATACACCACAGGCCCCAGTTGTAGCCATGGGCTGCGTTAGCATACTGCTGCACCTCAAACGTGTTGTGCTTGATGTTGTCGATCGACGGCAGAATAATACGTGTTCGATCCTCCCTTATTCTTGTTAGGATTGGCTCTGCCCTATCAAAGGAGGAAAGGAGACACATTTTAGTTACATGTTATACCTCTATAAATGTTGTAATATCAGGAGTGTGAGATGTTTACTGGTAACTGTAAAATATCAACCATACTCAACAAGTAGTCCGGATCCAGACCCAGAACAGGGTCAATACGGATGTTTTTAGGAACTCAGTCAGGCTTTCAACTTACTGCTGTTGAGCGTTTTAATTGTACCATGAACAGGGTGCAATTTCACAATGTGGTAGGCATGGGCAGTTTTCCTCTTGTTATGTCATTCTCTGACAGACCTTAGAGAGCTATTTATAGCCTGTCAAAAATGTCCATTTAATCAACTAGCTCATGTTAGATAGGTAGGCCTAACTTATCTTCATCTTGTAGGCTATGTATCATAGCCACATTGGCCAGATTAATTGCCCAGGAGCCTTGCCAGGGGACCCCATTGATTTTGCTGAGTCAGCCAGGTATCATGTCAACACACAAGATACGGAACACGCAAAATATGTAGAATTGCAGGAAATGAGCTTTAAATCTGCAACATTTTCAAACTGGGGGTTTCATGACAGTAAATCATGTTTCTGTCATCTCATCTGTTCCCAGATGGAAAACGGGACCACCGCAGTCTGTTCAAATATTTCATCATCATCAAAACATCCTGACGTCTCACTGCTAGCAGAGGGAGGTGCACTTCTCATCTTTCCTTACACTTGACACCTCCTTTCCCATTTCACGCCTGTTCCAGAGATCAAAACCAAATCAATATTAATGTATGTAGCTAGCAGTTCTCTGTATTACGGCTGTAGTGAAACGCTCAGGCTGATGGCCTCACATGGGACACATGGTTCTGTTTTTTAAGTGTCAAACTAATTTACTGATGCATTCAGAGAGAATTTTCCAATGCGGTCATAACATTAGCAAAGAGTGCAAATAAGGATTCTACATTTCACAGCTGCAATATCATTTTAGAACAAATAGGGATAACCTCTGAGAGTTAGTGTAACTTTTCCTGAATGAATTGCTCTTTCCAAAGTGGCGTGGTGAAGATGGATTGCAGTGACTACTGTACCTCCTTGTCTTTCCATTACTGAAGGAAAGGAATACCTCTGATATGCAAATAAGAGTGCTCTTGTTCTGTCAGACTGTCTTAAGACTCAGATGCACAAACTCTATCAGCAGGTAATGAATTCCAGGCTTATAATAGTACAGTATGTTGCTACATATTGGAGGACATATGAGTGTTGCACCGCAATGTTGGGAAGAATCTGCATCTGATTGATTGATAATGCATGAGATTATTTTAAACTCCTTTTCAATCTGTGGGAAAATGAGAATCTCTTTCTCACCATGCTGTGTTGAACTCAACATGTGCGTCAAAGAAGCCAACAACTGGTGCAGTGGCTGCTTTCCATCCAAGGATTCTGGCCCGTATAAGTCCCTCTCGTCTGCTATTTCTGACAATTTTCACTAGGCCTGGATAATTCTTATTCACATACTGATCCAGGTTCAGCTTTAGGTCCACTGAAAAAACAAACAAAGAATCAAGTGTTGGAGCAAAAACTAGACAACAATAGTTTCAGGTAGGTCTCTCTCACTCACCCTCACACACACACACACACACACACACACACACACACACACACACACACACACACACACAGTCTTGTATAACTAACCTTGTGGGGACAACCCACAACCCACTAACCACTAACCCTAAACATTACCATAACCCAAACCCTAACCTTAACACCAAAACCTAACCTTAACCCAAACCCTAAATCTAAACCTAGCGCCTAACCCTAAAACTAACCCTAGCTCCTAACCCTAAACCTAATTCTAACCTTAACCCTAAACCCCTTAGAAATAGCATTTGACTTTGTGGGGACTACCAAAATCTCCCCAGATGGTCCAATTTTTATTAGTTTACAATTCTTGTGGTCCCTACAAGTATAGTTAAACACGTCCACACACATATATACACACGCGCACTGGAAAAGCCCTTGAGTTACCACTGTCACTGTTGTCGTCCACCAGGATGATCTCCTTGAGGACGTATGCAGGTGTGTGATTGACCAGGCTGTTGACTGACCGTAGGATCACAGACAAGGCCTCGTTTACAAAGATGAATACCACCGTCATCTGAGGGAGGTCTTCTGGGTAAGTCATCAGCTTGCACCTGTCAACACAATTTAGTGAGAAGCTGTCACATCAGTTCCCTAAACTCAAATGTTATCTTCTTTGTTTTCAAGCTGTGAGGGCAGGGTTTAGGACCTACTTTTTCGGCCTGTAGTCGGGAATGGATCTATCCAGAGGGATTTGATTGCTCAGCTGTGCATTGTAGCCATAATCTTTGTACTTTCCCCCATCTGGGTCACGGACAGGGTTTCTCAGGGTTGCAGGGTTCCTGGCCTGCCCCTGTCTCAGACCCATTTGTCCCTCCAGCAATCCAACCGGCTTTCCCAGCCCTGTGGAAATTCAGAGGATAATGTTAGACTCATTTTGCTGCCAGCAAGCTGTTACACCTTTCATCTCAATTCGTCAATCATTTGAGCCGTCTCTTTCCCGTTGAGAAACTAAACCAAATGTGAGCATCTAGATGAATTGGAGAGTTGGCAATAGAAGTGTAGACAGGGGAAATAATTGACATGTCTACTGACTGACTCCAGCACCTTCCCTGTTAAAGATAGGATGCCGTTGGATGAAATAATACTTAAAATCATCTTCAGAAACTCCCAGTCTGACTGACAAAGAGGAGAGCCAGGTAGAAGGAAGCTCAATGTTGTTATTATTATTCTTTATCTAGACTCTACTAGTGGAGAGGAATACACAACAAGGGGACAGGATGATTGACTTGTAATGTGAGTAGAATATCTTATACTGTCAGTAGTACAGCAGGACCTGGCATCTTGCTAATCCAATTTCTGAACTGATTATGCATTTAAACACTGATAATAAGTGTCAAAGTGACATGGTCCAATCTTAATTATTGAATTAATTAATTGATTAAATTCGCTTGTCCCTTGAGGTGGATTTTAGAAAGCAAATGGATCAGACACCACATTGGATCCTGAAGATTAATCTGTAAATGTGGTATACAAATGTAGGATCTTAATTTGACCTATATTGTCACAGTAAAATAATCCTGCAGCAACAGGATTTGAACATTTATTCCATAATGTTGCTTGACCGGTGGTTAGGCCATTAGCTGGCCAAAAGTAGGCTACGTGAACAGTGCAATACTGTTAATATAACCGTGTGTTAGTGCGGGTTTTCAGAGAATTTATGTAAATCCCGAAGCTCATCTGCATATCCTGCAGTTCAGGAAAATTCTCAGCTACAAAAGAGTGATCAAATTATGATCCTACATCCTTAATAGTCAAACCCTTTGGATCCCGCGACGCAGTTAGCATCAGTTGCTGGGACTGCTAATCTCCGTTCAGTGATCCTGCCAATCAAGGACAGGTCTGATGAGCTATTTGGCATTGCAGCTATGTGTTGCAGCTAGCTAGTTGCATATCAAGCTAGCTGGGTTTTCTTGAGGGCTTGAACACAGCCCGCAACGCGGTTAGCCATTGTGGCGGTGATCGTGGAAAGCCCGGGTTTTGTGGCTGCCTAGATCCCTGCTGTTTGTTGTTTTCAATCTTCCCTGTGACCTGCTCTGTCTGGAACTGCGAGGAGTAACAGCATAATCTACCTTGCTAGCTACCGTGACAAAGACCAAGGCCGGCTGGAGTACCGTTGAGGTCAGTGGTGACTCTCTGTCACAGGTGAAAGTGACAAAAATCACAGGTCAAGGTGACAAAAATATAAATTAATTGATTAATGGACAACTGAATGTACATTTTTTTTCTCTTACCTTGCTTGCTCTTTTCAGTATTATATGCTAACATCAGATAACATTCATATATTAGCCATTTCTGAGACTCACTTAGTGTCACGCCTTGGTCTTAGTATTTTGTGTTTTCTTTATTTATTTGGTCAGGCCAGGGTGTGACATGGGTTTATTTTGTGGTGTGTTTTTGTATTGGGGTTTTAGTAGGTATTGGGATTGTGGCTGAGTAGGGTTGTCTAGGAAAGTCTATGGCTGCCTGAGGCGGTTCTCAATCAGAGTCAGGTGATTATCGTTGCCTCTGATTGGGAACCATATTTAGGTAGCCCGGGTTTCACTGTGTGTTTGTAGGTGATTGTTCCTGTCTCAGTGTTTTGTATTCACCAGATAGGCTGTATAGGTTTTCACGTTCCGTTTGTTGTTTTTGTATCATTTCGTATTCATATTCATTAAAGATGTATATTATTAACCACGCTGCATTTTGGTCCGACTCTCCTTCGACGGAAGAAAACCGTAACAGAATCACCCACCACACCAGGACCAAGCAGCGTGGTGACAGGCAGCGGCAGCAGGAGCAACCAAGGTTGGATTATACGACTTGGGAGGAAATAGACAGGTGGGCGGTCGACCCAGAGAGAGTGCCGGAGCCCGCCTGGGATTCGCTGGAGCAGTGCGAGGAGGGCTATGGGAGAATGGAGTTGAAGAGAAAAGCACGGCGGCGCAGAAAGAAGCCCGAGAGTCAGCCCCAAAAGTTTATTGGGGGGGGGGGCTCAGGGAGAGTGTGGCAGAGTCAGGGTTCAGACCTGAGCCAACTCCCCCTGTTTATCGTGAGGAGCCAAGGAGGAGACCAGAACCAGAGCCGGTGTTGGAGGTGAGTGAAGCAGAGACTGTGAAGGAGTTAATGGGGAAAGTGGAGGAGAGAGTTATGAGGGAGTTGCTAGTTTGGTGCTTTAGATACGATATTCGCCCGACGGAGCGTGTCGGGGATTTGATGGCACCTGGGTCAGCGCTCCATACTCGTCCTGAGGTGCGTGTTAGTCGGCTGGTGAAGAGTGTGCCAGCCTCACGCACTAGGCCTCCTGTGTACCTACCTAGCCTTGCACGTCCTGTGCCAGTCCTGCTCTCAGGCTATCCAGTACACCTTCACGGTCCGGTCCATCCTGTGCCACCTTCACACACCAGTCCTCCGGTGGCAGCTCCCCGCACCAGGCTTCCTGTGCGTGTCCTCGGCCCAGTAGCACCAGTGCCAGTACCACGCACCAGGCCTTCAGTGCGCCTCGCCTGTTCAGCGCTGCCAGAGCCTTTCTCCTCTCCAGCGCTGTCGGAGTCTCCCGCCTGTTTAGCGCTGTCGGAGTCTCCCTCCTGTTTAGCGCTGCCAGAGCCTTCCTCCTCTCCATCGCTGCCGGAGTCTCCCGCCTGTCTAGCGCTATCAGAGCCTTCCTCCTCTCCAGCGCTGCCGGATACTCCCGCCTGTTTAGCGCAGCCAGAGCTGCTAATCTGCATGGAGAAGCCAGAGCTGCCAGTCTGCATGGAGCAGCTAGAACTTCCAGTCTCCATGGAGCAGCCAGAGCTGCCAGTCTGCATGGAGCAGCCAGAGCTGCCAGTCTGTATGGAGCAGCCAGAGCTGTCAGTCTGCATGGAGCAGCCAGAGCTGTCAGTCTGCATGGAGCAGCCAGAGCTGCCAGTCTGCATGGAGCAGCCAGAGCTGCCAGTCTGCATGGAGCAGCCAGAGCTGCCAGTCTGCATGGAGCAGCCAGAGCTGCCAGTCTGCATGGAGCAGCCAGAGCAGCCAGAGCTGCCAGTCTGCATGGAGCAGCCAGAGCTGCCAGTCTGCATGGAGCAGCCAGAGCTGCCAGTCTGCATGGAGCAGCCAGAGCTGCCAGTCTGCATGGAGCTGCCAGTGCTGCCAGTCTGCATAGATCAGCCAGAGCTGTCAGTCTGCATGGAGCAGCCAGAGCAGCCAGAGCCACCAGTCAGCCATGATCTTCCAGATCCGCCAGTCAGCCAGGATCTTCCAGATCAGCCAGTCAGCCAGGATTCGCCAGTCAGCCAGGATCTGCCAGAACCACCAGCTAGCCAGGATCTGCCAGAGCCTACTACCTGCCTGAGCTTCCTCTCAGTACTGGGCTTCCTCTCAGTACTGGGCTTCCCCTCAGTGCCGAGCTTCCCCTCAGTGCCGAGCTTCCCCTCAGTGCCGAGCTTCCCCTCAGTGCCGAGCTTCCCCTCAGTGCCGAGCTTCCCCTCAGTGCCGAGCTACCCCTCAGTCCCGAGCTTCCCCTCAGTCCCGAGCTTCCACCTCAGTCCCGAGCTGCTCCTCAGTCCAGTGGGGTCCTTGGTGAGGGTTATTAGGCCAAGGTCGGCGGCGAGGGTCGCCAATCAAAGCACGCGTTACAGGGGGACTAAGACTTGGTTGGAGTGGGGTCCACGTCCCAAGCCGGAGCCGCCACCGTGGACAGACGCCCACCCGGACCCTCCCCTATGGTTTAGGTGTGCGGCCGGGAGTCCGCACCTTGGGGGCGGGGGTTCTGTCACGCCTTGGTCTTAGTATTTTGTGTTTTCTTTATTTATTTGGTCAGGCCAGGGTGTGACATGGGTTTATTTTGTGGTGTGTTTTTGTATTGGGGTTTTAGTAGGTATTGGGATTGTGGCTGAGTAGGGTTGTCTAGGAAAGTCTATGGCTGCCTGAGGCGGTTCTCAATCAGAGTCAGGTGATTATCGTTGTCTCTGATTGGGAACCATATTTAGGTAGCCCGGGTTTCACTGTGTGTTTGTGGGTGATTGTTCCTGTCTCAGTGTTTTGTATTCACCAGATAGGCTGTATAGGTTTTCACGTTCCGTTTGTTGTTTTTGAATCATTTCGTATTCATATTCATTAAAGATGTATATTATTAACCACGCTGCATTTTGGTCCGACTCTCCTTCGACGGAAGAAAACCGTAACACTTAAATAATTAATTTGATGATACAGCAGTAGCAATACAATGATATAACATCTACAGAAGAGACAGAAATGCTTATGGGGGAGGTGTTGCTGTATATAGAGACATATCACTGTAATGCTTAGAGAAGATCTTATGTCAAGTGTTATTGAAGTGTTGTGGTTGCAGGTTCACTTGGCCCATCTAAAGGATTTTCTTTTGGGGTGTTGCTATAGGCCACCAAGTGTGAACAGTCAGTATCTAAATAATATGTGTGAAATGCTTGAATTTATGAAATTGCTTCTTTCAATTATTGATAAACATGCACCTGTTAAAAAACTGATTGTTAAAACTGTTAAGGCTCCATGGATTGATGGATTGATGAGGGATGTTAAACTGTATCGTTGAAAGAGATGGGGGCAAAAGGAGTGGATAATAAGTCTGGCTACACATCTGACTGGCTGACTTACTGCAAATTGAGAACTGATGTGACTAAACTCAACAAAAAGAAGAAGAAACTGTATTATGAAGCCACGATCAATGATATAAAAATATTGGAGTACTTTAAATGAAATTATTGTCGGAAAGACAAATTCAACTCCATCTTTCATTGAATCAGATGGCTTATTCATCACAAAACTATTTGATGTTGCCAATTATTTTAAGGATTTCTGTCACGACTTCTACCGAAGTCGTTGCCTCTCCTTGTTCGGGCGGTGCTCGGCGTTCGACGTCACCGGTCTTCTAGCCATCATTGATCCTTTTTTCATTTTCCATTGGTTTTGTCTTGTCTTCCCACACACCTGTTGTCAATCCCATTCATTACCTGTTGTGTATTTAACCCTCTGTTTCCCCTCATGTCTTTGTCAGAGATTGTTATTGTCAGTGTAGTGTGATTGTTTGTATAGGTGCACGTCGGGTCCTCGTACCCATGTTTTGTGTTTATGTACTTAGAGTGTTATGGAGCATACTCCGTGGACTTTATTAAAAGACTCCATTTTACACTCCATTTGATTCTCCTGCGCCTGACTTCCCTGCCACCTATTACACCTATGCATGACAATTTCTTAATTGGCAAAGTGGGCAAATTTAGGCAGGAAATGCCAATAACGAACTGTAAGCCATTGTATTCATGCATAAAAAAAATTAAAAATTAAAGAAAAGCATTGCAAGTTGGAATTTGCAAAGTTAGTGTGGGATAGTTGGAAAAATTGTTATGACAAACCTCCTGGCATTGACAACTTAGATGGAAAGCTACTGAGGATGGTAGCTGACTCTATAGCCACATTTTTTTTAAATAATATGTTTATTATTTTCCAATAAAATAAAATAATTTTAAAAAGACAGCAATACAGACATTTACATTAATTGTACTGTTGAATGGGATGGCTAATTTAGAGGACAAAACAAAACTTAACTCAGACATATGTAAAATAAAACAAAATCCTATTAGGTGGTACAGGTATAAAAATACAGCATATAGTCATTACAAGTAGTGTAGTTAAGCCAAAAATAAATATTGTGTGGAGTACAGCGGATCATCAACCCAATGAGACCACACCACCCTGCATACCACTGCTGGCTTGTTCTGAAGCTAAGCAGGTTTGGTCCTGGTCCGTCCCTGGATGGGAGACCAGATGCTGCTGAAAGTGGTGTTTGAGGGCCACTAGGAGGCACCCTTTCCTCTGGTCTAAAAGAATATCCCAAGGGCATTGATTAGGGACATTGCCCTGTGTAGGGTGCTGTCTTTTGGATGGGACATTAAACAGGTGTCCTGACTCCCTGAGGTCATTAAAGATCCCATGGCACTTATTATAAGAGTAGTTAACCCCGGTGTCCTGGCTAAATTTCCAATCTGGCCCTGATACCATCATGATCACCTAATAGTCCCCAGTTTACAAATGGCTCATTCATCCCCCTCCTCTCCCCTGTAACTACTCCCCAGGTTGTTGCTGTAAATGAGAATGTGTTCTCAGTCAACTTACCTGGTAAAATAACAGATAAAAAATGTATCCAGTATCAGCTGCCATATTTTGTAAAACATTGGACTTCTATTGGAGGTATTGTATCAAATCTTTTCCATGTGTATTACATTCCCTAAATCCTGTAACCACATTTCAAAGGTAGGTACATTCTCCAATTTCCAACATTGCAATATGAGTCTTTTTGTTTGTAGAGTACAAAAAGAGACAGCCTTTCCTCCTGGTTATTCCCATCAACTGTACCAAACAGAGCAATCAATGGGTCTGGGTCTAGAACTCTATTGAAGATAAGTAATCAAAAATGAGAGCCCAGTAAGCATGTAACTTAGGACATGTCCAAAATAAGTGGGTCAACGTCCCCTCATCCTGCTTGCATCTCTCCCACAGTGGTGAGGTGTCCGGGAATATTTTATGCACTTTTACTTTTGAGTAATGTAACTTGTGTATCACCTTAAACTGTACAAGGTTGTGTCTGGTATTCACTGAACTGTGGTTAATATTCCTGAGAGCTTCTACCCAGTCCTCATCTGGGATTTCTGAACCAAGTTCTTGTTCCCAAGCCCTTTTAATAGTGTCTGTGGATACCTCTATGTGGGCCTGTAGCACATCATACAGTCTAGAGGCCGACCCTTTTGAATGGGGTTTGACAAGGATCAAGCTATCTAATGTAGGACTATTTGGCTTAATGCCATACTGTGGGATATGTGTCCTGAAGAAATTCCTGATTTGGAGGTATCTGAAAAAATGTGTTGTTGGTATGTTAAACTTATCATGTAAGTTGTTGAAATGAAGCTAACTGACCATCGATGCATAAGTTACCAATTGTTGTGAGCCTCTTCTCCCTCCACCCCTTCTCCCTCATCCAATGCAGGGTAGAAAGCGTGATTCAGGCAAATCGGGCTGTCAATGTATACAGTGGGTATGTTAAGAAAATACTTAATCTGTTTCCAGATCCTAAGAGTATGACAAATGACTGGATTAGAGTCATAAGTGGCTTTTTTCACATATGATGGACTATTAACAAGTGCCAGGAGTGAGGAACCTTGACAGGAGGCCTGCTCAATCAAAAGCCATGAAGGCATATCATTCTGTCGCATGCCAGGTAAACTTTCCCTCCAGAAAGACACAATATTCAGATTAGCAGCCCAATAATACAGTTTGAAGTGAGGAAGGCCAAAGCACCCCTCTATCTTGTACTTGCATAAATGCTTCTTTGAATTTCTGGCTGCCTTGTTATCCCATAAAAATGGAATTACTATTGAATCCAGTGTCTTAAAATAGCTTTGTGGTATGAATTTGGGTAGACATTGGAAGAGGTAAAGAAACCTGGGCAGGACAACCATTTTAATAGCGTTTATACGACCAACCAAGGAGATAGGCAGAGTTTTCCAAAAATCTGTATTTTGTTTAAGCTGATACATTTTCATTTCCCAATTCGCTTTCGCAGGCGGAATGACTGCGACATTTCCTGGGTGGTTACCACGGACGCCATTGGATGTGCATAAATAATTCTTATCCAATTAATTAAATTCCTTTCCAAACCCGAAATGCTATAGAACCGTCATCATATACTTCCACTCAATCTGATCAAACGCTTTCTCTGCGTCAAGAGCAATTACCACTGCCTCAACTTTATGATCATGATACATTACGTTGAAAAGGCGTCTCAAATTGTAGTATATATGTCGGCCCGGGATAAAACCTGTCTGGTCAGGGTGTATGATGTCAGAATTTTTTTTTTTTTAATTGGTTTGCCAATATCTTTGTCAACACCTTGTTTTCTATGGGGATTAAAGACACGGGGCGATAAGACGACATCTCCATGGAATCTCTATCTTTTTTCAAGATCAGTGCTATTGTAGCCTCATACAGTGTTTGCGGGAGTTTGGCATTTTCTTTGGATTGTTTAAACATTCGCAACATAAGTAGAGAGCTAGACTGGCGCAGTACTTCTTATAGAATTCTATTGCATATCCATGGGCCCAGCGGCCTTGCTGTTTGGAAATTGTGCTATCGCTATGTTAATTTTCTCTAAAGTTATCCCAGCATCGAGTACATTAGCTGCCCCCCTGTCTAGTTTAGGAAGTTCACATTCAGTGAGAAAGCGTTCCATAGTTTGTGGATCAGTAGCCTCGCATTTTGATTGATATAGCTCTGAATAAAACTGCACAAAGCATTTATTAATATCCTGCGGATTTGTTACTATTTTACACTTCTTGTCTTTTATTTTGTGAATAGCTCTAGATGCCGGTACATGCCTTAGCTGTCTTGCTAATAATTGATGTGGTTTGTGACCCAGTTCAAAATAACTTTGTTGCATTCTAGCAAGTAAAGAGCCCACCCATTTCGGAAGGATGGTAGTGTATTCATATTTCAACTTTGTGATCTTCTCAAGGACTGCATTCGAGGAACCCGTCCTTAAAATGTTCTCCTGTTCCCCTTATAGCCACATTTTAAATCTGAACATAGAGGAAAGTCTTTGTCCTCAGGCCTGGAGGGAAGCCAAAGTAATTCCGCTACCCAAGACTGGTAAAGCGGCCTTCACTGGTTCAAACAGCAGACCTATAATTTTTCTGCCAGCTCTTAGCAAACTGTTGGAATAAACAGAACTTGCTTTTTGGAGTGTGGTGTCAAAAAAGCAGAGCATATCTTTATTACAAACAGACCTCTCCCCATCTTTACAACCATTGAATCTATATGTTTTGACCAGGCCAGTTTATAATCTAAGGTAACGCCAAGTAATTTAGTCTCCTCGACTTCTTCAACAGCCACGCCATTCATTCCCAGATTCAGCTGATGTCTAGAACTCAGGGAATGATTTGTACCAAATAAAATGCTCTTCATTTTAGAGATGCTCGGGACCAGTTTATTACTGGCCACCCATTCCAAAACAGTCTGCAACTCTTTGTTAAGGGTTTGAGTGACTTCATTAGCTGTGTTTGTTGATGCATATATAGTTAAATCATCAGCATATTTGGACACCAATGCTTTGTTTAATGCCAGTGGTAGGTCATTGGTAAAATAGAAAAGAGTAGAGTGCCTAGAAATCTGCCCTGCGGTACACCACACTTTACATGTTTGACATTAAAAAAACTTCCATTAAAGAAAACCCTTTGGGTTATATTAGATAGATAGCTCTGAATCCACGATATGGCAGAGGTTGAAATGCCATAACACATACACTACCATTTGAAAGTTTGGGGTCACTTAGAAATGCCCTTGTTTTTGAAAGATTTTTTTTTAAATTGTCCATTAAAATAACATCAAATTGATCAGAAATACAGTGTAGACATTGTTAATGTTGTAAATGATTATTGTAGCTGGAAACGGCAGATTTTTTATGGAATATCTACATAGGCGTACAGAGGCCCATTATCAGCAACCATCACACCTGTGTTCCAATGGCATGTTGTGTTAGCTAATCCAAGTTTATCATTTTAAAAGGCTAATTGATCATTAGAAATGTCACGTTCTGACCTTAGTTCTTTTGTTATGTCTTTGTTTTAGTACGGTCAGGATGTGAGTTGGGTGGGTTGTCTATGTAATTTTTCTAGGATTTGCTATTTCTGTGTTTGGCCTGGTATGGTTCTCAATCAGAGGCTGCTGTCAATCGTTGTCCCTGATTGAGAACCATATTTAGGTAGCCTGTTTTCTATTGTGTTTCTTTGGTGATTATTTTCTGTTCTGTGTTTGTATTTCACCGTTCAGGACTGTTTTTATTTCGTTCTCGTGTTTTGTTGTTTTTGTTCGAGTATTCGTTTTCATTAAAAGAGAATATGACCACGCTGCACCTTGGTCCTCCTCTCTATCTCCCAAAGACGAGCGTTACAAGAAAACCCTTTTGTAATTATGTTAGCACAGCTGAAAACTGTTGTCCTGATTAAAGAAGCAATAAAACTGTCCTTCTTTAGACTAGTTGAGTATCTGGAGCATCAGCATTTGTGGGTTCTGTTACAGGCTCAAAATGGCCAGAAACAAATAACTTTCTTCTGAAACTCATCAGTCTACTCTTGTTCTGAGAAATGAAGGCTATTCCATGTGAGAAATTGCCAAGAAATTGAAGATCTCGTACAACGCTGTGTACTACTCTCTTCACAGAACACAGCAAACCTGCTCTAACCAGAATAGAAAGAGGAGTGGGAGGCCCTCTCTCTTGCTCAGTGCACAACTAAGCAAGAGAACAAGTACATTGTGTCTAGTTTGAGAAACACATGTTAGTTTAACACATGTTAGACTGAAGTCGAACAAAACAACCCCCACAATCTTTTCATCATCAATCTCTCAGCCAATCATCAGTCATTTGTGTAAGTGCTGTGCTTGTTGAATGTCTTTCTCTATAAGCATGCTGAAAGTTTGTTGTCAATTAGTTTACTGTATAATATCTGGTCAAACTCAATTTTTTCCAAAAGTTTACTAAGGGTTGGTAACAGGCTGATTGGTCGGCTATTTGAGCCAGTATCTTTACGGAATTTAAAATTACAATGCTTGTCTTTCATCATTTGGTCAGATATACTTGGATGTGTAGTGTCAGCATTTGCTGCTAGCATGTTATGCGTAAGTTTGCTAATCTTGCCAATTTAAAAAATCATTTAAAGTAGTTGGCAAAATCAGTTGTTTTTGTGATGAATGAGCAATCTGTTTCAATGAATGATGAAGCTGAGTTTGCCCTTTGATCCAGAATTTCATTTAAGGTACTCCAAAGCGTTTTACTATCATTCTTTATTTCATTTATCTTGATTTCATAGTGTAGTTTCTTCTTCTTTTTATTTCGTTTAGTCACATGATTTCTCAATTTGCAATACGTTTGCCAATCGGTTGGGCAGCCAGACTTATTTGCCATTCCTTTTGCCTCATCCCTCTCAACCATACCATTTTTCAGCTCCTAATCAATTAACAGTTTTGACATTGTAATCAGAGGGCTGTTATAAATACTATGCATGCCAGAGACTGAGAGACTGACTGCATCACTTCTTATTTTTATAAGAAACATTAATGTGTTGAAAATCCAAAATTGTTTGCATAGTCCACTTACACACAGCTCTGACACACACACTTACACCACCAGACATGCTACCTGGGGTCTTTTCACAGTCTCCAAATCCAGAACAAATTCAAGAAATTATATATAGAGCCATTATTGCATGGAACTCCGTTCCGTCTCATATTACTGAAATAAACGGCAAACCAGGTTTCAAAACACAGATAAACCAACACCTCACAGCACAACGCCTCTCCCCTATTTGACCTAGACAGTTTGTGTGTATGCATTGATATGTAGGCTATGTGTGCCTTTAAAAAAATGTATGTAGTTCTGTCCTTGAGCTGTCTATTAATGTTCTATATTATGTTGTTTCATATTTTGTGTGGACACCAGGTTGAGTAGCTGCTGCTTTGCAACAGCTAATGGGGATCCTAATAAAATACCACAAATACCAAATACCAAACCTGCTGCAGAAATGTCACCATCTGGCTTGAATTTCATCACTGATATATAAACTTTATATCTAATACAGTTGAAGTCGGAAGTTTACATACACTTAGGTTGGAGTCATTAAAACTTGTTTTCTCAACCGCTCCACAAATTTCTTGTTAACAAACTATAGTTTTGGCAAGTCGGTTATGACATCTACTTTGTGCATGACACAAGTCATTTGTTCAACAATTATTTACAGACAGATTATTGCACTTATAATTCACTGTATCACAATTCCAGTGGGTCAGAAGTTTCCATACACTAAGCTGACTGTGCCTTTAAACAGCTTGGAAAATTCCAGAAAATTATGTCATTGCTTTAGAAGCTTCTGATAGGCTAATTGATATCATTTGAGTCAATTGGAGGTGTACCTGTCGATTTATTTCAAGGCCTACCTTCAAACTCAATGCCTCTTTGCTTGACATCATGGGAAAATCTAAAGAAATCAGCCAAGACCTCAGAAAAAAAATTGTAGACCTCCACAAGTCTGGTTCATCCTTGGCAGCTATTTCCAAATGCCTGAAGGTACCACGTTCACCTGTACAAACAATAGTATGCAAGTATAAACACCATGGGACCAGGCAGCCATCATACCGCTCAGGAAGGTGACGCGTTCTGTCTCATAGAGATGAACGTACTTTGGTGCGAAAAGTGCAAATCAATCCCAGAACAACAGCAAAGGACCTTGTGAAGATGCTGGAGGAAACCGGTACAAAAGTATCTATATCCACAGTAAAACAAGTCCTATATCGACATAACCTGAAAGGCCACTCAGCAAGGAAGAAGCCACTGCTCCAAAACCGCCATAAAAAAGCCAGACTACAGTTTGCAACTGCACATGGGGACAAAGATCGTACTTTTTGGAGAAATGTCCTCTGGTCTGATTAAGCAAAAATAGAACTGTTTCGCCATAATGACCATCGTTATGTTTGGAGGAAAAAGGGGGATGCTTGCAAGCCGAAGAACACCATCCCAACCATGAAGCACGGGGGTGGCAGCATCATGTTGAGGGGGTGCTTTGCTGCAGGAGGGACTGGTGCACTTCACAAAATAGATGGCATCATGAGGAAAGGAAAATTATGTGGATATATTGAAGCAATATCTCAAGACATCAATCAGGAAGTTAAAGCTTGGTCGCAAATGGGTCTTCGAAATGGACAATGACCCCAAGCATACTTCCAAAGTTGTGGCAAAATGGCTTACAAAGGACAACAAAGACAAGGTATTGGAGTGGCCATCACAAAGCCCTGACCTCAATCCTCTAGAAGATTTGTGGGCAGAACTAAAAAAGCGTGGAGGGAGACCCACAAACAAGGAGGCCTACAAACCTGACTCAGTTACACCAGCCCTGTCAGGAGGAACGGAACAAAATTCACCCAATTTATTGTGGGAAGCTTGTGGATGGCTACCCGAAACGTTTGACCCAAGTTAAACTATTTAAAGGCAATGCTACCAAATACTAATTGAGTGTATGTAAACTTCTGACCCACTGGGAATGTGATGAAAGAAATAAAAGCTGAAATAAATGATTCTCTCTACTATTATTCTGACATTTCAAATTCTTAAAATAAAGTGGTGATCCTAACTGACCTAAAACAGATCATTTTTACAAGGATTAAATGTCAGGAATTGTGAAAAACTGAGGTTAAATGTATTTGGCTACGGTGTATGTAAACTTCTGACTTCAACTGTATATACAGAAGGGAAGAACAAGTATTTGATACACTGCCGATTTTGCAGGTTTTCCTACTTACAAAGCATGTAGAGGTCTGTAATTTTTATCACAGGTACACTTCAACTGTGAGAGACGGAATCTAAAACAAAAATAAAGAAAATCACATTGTATGATTTTTAAGTAATTAATTTGCATTTTATTGCATGACATAAGTATTTGATACATCACAAAAGCAGAACTTAATATTTGGTACAGAAACCTTTGTTTGCAATTACAGAGATCATACGTTTCCTGTAGTTCTTGACCAGGTTTGCACAGACTGCAGCAGGGATTTTGGCCCACTCCTCCATACAGACCTTCTCCAGATCCTTCAGGTTTCGGGGCTGTCGCTGGGCAATACGGACTTTCAGCTCCCTCCAAAGATTTTCTATTGGGTTCAGGTCTGGAGACTGGCTAGGCCACTCCAGGACCTTGAGATGCTTCTTACGCAGCCACTCCTTAGTTGCCCTGGCTGTGAGTTTCAGGTCGTTGTCATACTGGAAGACCCAGCCACGACCCATCTTCAATGTTCTTACTGAGGGAAGGAGGTTGTTGGCCAAGATCTCGAGATACATGCCCCATCCATCCTCCCCTCAATACGATGCAGTTGTCCTGTCCCCTTTGCAGAAAAGCATCCCCAAAGAATGATGTTTCCACCTCCATGCTTCACAGTTGGGATGGTGTTCTTGGGGTTGTACTCATCCTTCTTCTTCCTCCAAACATGGCGAGTGGAGTTTAGACCAAAAAGCTCTATTTTTGTCTCATCAGACCACATGACTTTCTCCCATTCCTCCTCTGGATCCTCCAGATGGTCATTGGCAAACTTCAGATTGGCCTGGACATGCGCTGGCTTGAGCAGGGGGACCTTGCGTGTGCTGCAGGATTTTAATCCATGACGGCGTAGTGTGTTACTAATGGTTTTCTTTGAAACTGTGGTCCCAGCTCTCTTCAGGTCATTGACCAGGTCCTGCCGTGTAGTTCTGGGCTGATCCCTCACCTTCCTCATGATCATTGATGCCCCACGAGGTGAGATCTTGCATGGAGCCCCAGACCGAGGGTGATTGATCATCATCTTGAACTTCTTCCATTTTCTAATAATTGCACCAACAGTTGTTGCCTTCTCACCAAGCTGCTTGCCTATTGTCCTGTAGCCCATCCCAGCCTTGTGCAGGTCTACAATTTTATCCCTGATGTCCTTACACAGCTCTCTGGTCTTGGCCATTGTGGAGAGGTTGGAGTCTGTTTGATTGAGTGTGTGGACAGGTGTCTTTTATACAGGTAACAAGTTCAAACAGGTGCAGTTAATACAGGTAATGAGTGGAGAACAGGAGAGATTCTTAAAGAAAAACTAACAGGTCTGTGAGAGCCGGAATTCTTACTGGTTGGTAGGTGATCAAATACTTATGTCATGCAATAAAATGCTAATGAATTACTGAAAAATCATATAATGTGATTTTCTGGATTTTTGTTTTAGATTCCGTCTCTCACAGTTGAAGTGTACCTATGATAAAAAATTACAGACCTCGACATGCTTTGTAAGTAGGAAAACCTGAAAAATCGGCAGTGTATCAAATACTTGTTCTCCCCACTGTAACTTGGCAGTCAAAACATAATTTGTCCATCTAAGAAACATTGCATGGTTTAAACCATCGCTCTCCCAGCCAGATGCAGAGAAACTCATCCACACCTTCATCGTCTCCTGGATCGACTATGGCAACGCTCTGATCAAGGTTTTCCAGCTAAATCATTTCAGAGGCTACAACTTTCCAGAATAGTGCTGCCAGAGTGCTGACCAGGACCAAGAAGTCAGCCCACATCACCCCCATCCTTGCTGAACTCCACTGGCTACCGGTTAACTACAGGATTGACTTTAAAATCATCCTCCTAGTGTTTAAAGCCTTGAATGGATTGACTCCCACCTTTATCAGCGACCTCATTTCTATAAATTAGCCACCTCGCCCTCTTCGCTCCAACAACTCCCTACTTCTTCAAGTCCCCAAGACACGTCTCCATATTATGGGGGACAGAGCCTTCTGCTCCCTTGCTCCTTGCCTATGGAATGCTCTCCCTGACCATCTGAGAGCTGCTTCATCAATTGGATCTTTTAAAACGGCCTTAAAATCAGGGGCACATCTTTGGTTTTAGAAGTGGGGGGACATACATTATTATTATTGTTTTTTATCCAACCAGATAAACATTCCATACAGCCTACCTCGAGCGCTCTGAGGAGTCCGCATGGTCCTAAAGTACACCGTTGCTTCGTTTTGTATCACATTCCAATGATACAACTGGGCGGGACAAAAATGCAATTTCAGAATGTGGGGGGGACATGTCCTCCCGTCCCCAGTGAAAGTTGCACCCCTGCTTAAAACAACATATTTCTACTGACTTTCTATTTTATAGTCCTAATCTGGAAAGTCCTTTTAGGATTCAGAATTGCTATTTCCTGCTTTGATTCTAAATGTGTGATGTTTATATCGTTAAAAAAAATAGTATTCATTGTTTGTATTTTTGCCTATGTAGAGCTTTGAGATAACACTAATGAAAAGCAGTAAACAAATGAAATGTATTATTATTTATTTATTATTATATAACCTCAGGACAGTGGGGTATAGAGATTTCTTCTTGGGTGACTTTGTTATTCATTAATTTTAGTCCTTAGTCCTTGTGCAGTAAAAGAAGAGGTGATATTGTCCTTTACAATTGTTTGGAGCAAGATTGAGACCCATCTATTAAAGCTGACACACCATCCATTCTTCTAAACTGCTTTGTAATGGATTTTAATTATACTCCTCAAAGAGAATGTTATTAAATATTTTCGGTGCTAAAAAGAGGGACCATGGACATTAACTATGGAGAGCGACTGGATGTGCAGGCTTTTGTTTCCAGACAGTCCTCTAACACACATCTGATTCAGCTAATCAAGCTGCTGATGAGCACCTTATTAGTATCTTCCAGTAAGTATTGGCCACTCCTGATCTAATAAAAAATACATCATTATGGCCAGTCACACAGTGTAACTGTAATAGTTTTAATGATCCACAATTAATTGTTATATAAAACAAACTATAACTCTCCATATGGATTAGACTTGTATAATCCTAGTATTTTGGAAGGAAAACCGCCCTTTGTCTAGGTTATTTTTGGATGATTGAAAAGCAGGGTAGACATGTGGGCTGAAAGTGATGCTGGGAATGGTACTGTAAATATGGATGAGGTAGATGCAGGCCAGGTTGATCAGTTATTCCAAGATAAGAAAAGTACGATACCCATTGGGTTGTATGGCACCTGAGATGCACCTGAGATGTGGCAAATCCATGAAACACTGTCAAATGCATGATTTACTTGAAGCACTATACCATTCATGAATAAAGCCCTGACATGGGGTGAAATAAAGTTACACCAAGCTGACTCTTGATGTTCATGATCACATCAATCAATCATTTACCGTTTAATTGATGGTAGACCACGTCCTCGAGATGTTCGAGCCTTTGAAGAATTGCCTGCTTGTCCACAAAGTTAGTGATTTTTCCATTTCTACGGTTAGATCTTTGCTCAGTAGTCCTGCCGTTTTTCATGAATTCCTCTGAGCGATCCTGAATTCTGCAGTAAATCGAGAACAGTATAATGCCCACAAAAACGCAGATGTTTAAAGTCAACAAAGTTTTTATCCGCCGTGCCCCAGCCATGAAATCGAGAGGAATCCGTCAGCATCTACCCATGAAAGAATAACACGTGCACTCCAAGTTTAATGGCCAATCTTTGTGTATGTGTATTGGCACGTAGTCTCGTCATAGCCACCTCAGTGCTCCCGCGCATCAAAGGAGCTGTCCATTCAGCACCATCCTCGCCGCAGCGATAAGAGTGGGCAAGAAGGCTGTCAAAAACAATAAGCCAACGTAGAATCACATTTCCATTCTATTGCCCAGGGCATCCTCTCCAAATTGGTTCAAGAGAGAATATATTTTCGGGCGAACTCCTGCCCCCCAACTGATAGCTTACTCAGCGACTGATTGCTTACTCCTTAGCAGCATGGCAGTAAATCTCGCTCCAGTGCGCTAAACGCGGGGCTTGTTTCCAGATGTCAGTAGTACAATCGACGACAAAAGAAGCTAGTGTAGTCTAGGCTAATACCTCATCTGGGTCTCCTCAGTCACCCCACTTGAGATCATTTCATAAAATCATGAACAAAACACCAAGGCGTTACTAATGAGAAGTGAATGTAATCCTTAATCGCATGTTACCTTGCTCGCTTGATGAAGACTGTTACGCAAAGATAAAAGGACTGACATAGGCTACCAGTAACCAAGGTATGTCTGATATCGCCCCGATACACTCTGTTTCTGTACAGAGAGATGGAAAGCATCCTTGTTACAGTTCTCTCTCTCTCTCTCTCTCTCTCTCTCTCTCTCTCTCTCTCTCTCAATTGCTAAAATACAATTTCTGAAACCTTGCTCCATTTCCTGAAAACATTAAACACAAAACCTCATCTTCAAGCACTATTTACATAACCTCTGAAAATGAAACATTCGCCTCAAAACAGTTTTTGTTCAAAATCAAACACTGCTCTCAAATCATAAACAAAGTGATCAAAATAATATACACTCTCAAGCAGTCAGTAAACAATACACCGACAAATAGAAAACACATTGTTCAAAACATACAATTCTCAGGGAGAAGTAAAATTTTAATCTAAAAAAAATATTCATATTTTTCCTTCATTGTCTTTTGATGAACGAAAACATGTTCTATCATAGTAGCTCAAAATTGATCAGAAATTACTACTCTGCTTTGCTCTTTGCAATTTTGTTTTTTTGTTCTTCCTCCTCCTTGTACCCCTATTTTTACAGTACGGTACCCTGCATCTCAAAAACTTGTCCTTTGTCACTGTGATACTGTAATTCTTGTTCTTTGTTGATATGAGCCTGCAACCAGTCAAAATCTATTGAGCAGTCAGTACTGTTAATAAATGGAAAGCACAATGTTCAGGGCCATACAATTTGTCCATTGTACAGTATACAGCCTACAATGCACTGTACTACAGTATACAATAATAAAAGGGACAAAAATCAAAGGAGTAAACATGTGATCAATGTGCTTCTTCTTGTCTTTGGGCTGGGTCAGGCCAGAGCACTTCGCCGACATCACAAGCAAATATTGTCCCTCCTGAGGGAAGAAGCCTCTTGTGTGCCGTATCCAGCCCTGACATGATTTCTTACCTATACAGTATCACCACAGGCTAAATCCATGGCTTGCAGCAGATTTACTCTGGTGTAGGGTTGTCTATCATACACTTTCCATCTCCAAGAAGAGAAAAACTCCTCAATCGGATTTAGGAAAGGCAAGTATGGAGGGAGGTACAAGTTCATAAACGGCCCATTGATGTTAAACCATTCCCTTACCTGAGCAGCTCAGTCCCACACTATCACATAGGTGGGAAGGGGATTCTCATTTAGCTCTTGACCCTGCTGCTCTTGAACCTGCTGCTCAAATAAAATATCTCTTAGATTGGCAATAAATCTTAGAAGGTGCTGGGTGTTATATGGCCCGAGTGTAACATGGTGATGTAGAACACCATGGTTGCTGATAGCAGCACAGATTGTGACATTGCCACCTCGTTGACCAGGGACTTCAACAATGGCCCGCTGTCCAATCATGTTTCGGCCTCTCCTTTTTGTTAGATTGAAGCCTGCTTCATCGACAAAGATGAACTCATGGGGTCTGTCCAAGGATTCCAAGTCAAATATTGTCTGTGTAGAAATACAATATACTGTATGTAGGATTTTGTAAGTTGTACAGATACAGTGCTATACTGTAGAGTACAATTAGGCTTCTAATTCACATACATTGTATGTACTGAAGAGTAATGTCATTCACATAGTATGTGTTAGTACTGTAGACAATCTGGATTACAGTAAATGTTTCTGAATGTACACTTACTTGCACATACTGAGCTCGCAGTTCTTTCACCCTTGGTGAGTTGCGCTCAAAAGGTGCTCTGTATACTTGTTTCATTCGCATCCTGTTGCGATGGAGGACACGGTCAATTGTGGAAATGCTCACACTGTCGATTCCCTGGAAGTGTGTGTTGTCTTGTATCACTCGTTCCTGGATTTCTCTGGGTCGTATTACATTATCTTGAAGGACCATGCCAACTATAACAGCCTCTTGCTCCCGAGTGAATATAGCTGTCATTCCTCCTGCATGTGGCAGCCTTGCAATTCTAGAAAAAGTAGTTGTGCTCGTAACCGGCCGCGACCGGGAGGTCCGTGGGGTGACGCACAATTGGCCTAGCGTCGCCCGGGTTAGGGAGGGGTTGGCCGGTAGGGATATCCTTGTCTCATCGCGCACCAGTGACTCCTGTGGGGGGCCGGGCGCAGTGCACGCTAACCAAGGTTTCCAGGTGCACAGTGTTTTCTCCGACACATTGGTGCGGCTGGCTTCCGGGTTGGATGCGCGCCGTGTTAAGAAGCAGTGCGGCTTGGTTGGATTGTGTATCGGAGGACGCATGACTTTCAACCTTCGTCTCTACCGAGCCCATACGGGAGTTGTAGTGATGAGACAAGATAGTAGCTAAACAATTGGATACCACGAAATTGGGGAGAAAAACGGGGTAAAATAAATAGAATAACAATTGAAAAATTGAAAAAGTAGTTGTGCAGTTACAAAACATATTCATGCAGTACAATACATACAGTGATTAACTTTACAAATGTCTATTGAAACAGCTGCATATAGTGTAGTACAGTAGATTTGCAATTACAAATATACAGTAGTATACTGTACCTGTTCTCTTCTCTGAATGTCCTTACTATGGTGGACACAGAAAATCGGCTCAAATTGGGTTGCACTCTAAGTCCTGCTTCCCTCATTGTCAGTCCATGGACAAGAACATGGTCTATAACTGTTGCTCAAATTTCATCAGATATTTCCACTCTTCCTCTTCCTCTTCGTCCTCCTCTTCCTCTTTCTTACCCTCCTCCTCCTCTTCCTCCTCATCACCCACCTCACATGCACACTCGTCCTCATCCTCTCACATTGTTTCTTCTATCCATTCTCAGACTTTCTCCTTCCCACCTTCAACAACCTGTTTGCTCTCTGAACTGGCTTATATTGGTTGTGTCGCATCATTTGAAACAGGTTAAATCAATTTTGAGTGGTTGTGTTCAATCAATGACATGTGTTCTCTATTTGTATTTGTTTGTTGCCACTTGTGTTTACCAGTATGGATGACATGTGCATTAGAGTGCAGAATGTGTTTTGAGAATGAGAATGTGTTTAGAGTTTTGCTGAAAAGTCTAAGTGAGATCTGCAAATTGTGTTTTACCATGTGAAATGGTTTAAGGTATTGACAACAGACTGCATAATTAGCTAAATGAGTCCAGGCAACTGAGAACTTTGTTCAACCAATGGGTTTTAGTGTTTTAGCAATTGAGAAAAACTGTAATCTGGTGCAATTTGTAATTTTGCAGCTCAGACTATTTAAAACTGAGAATTATTTATAGGAAACACCAAGAATAAAGCCAGGAAGGTACACAATGTCATTCTGGGGCGGCAGGTAACCTAGTGGTTAGAGGTTGCTGGATCGAATCCCTGAGCTTGACAAGGTAAAAAAAAAAATAATAATCTGTCGTTCTGCCCCTGAACAAGGCAGTTAACCCAATGTTCCCTGGTAGGCCATCATTGTAAATAAGAATTTGTTCTTAACTGATTTGCCTAGATAAATAAAAGTCAAATCTGTGTAGTTTTGCTGCTGTTGTTTTTTGCTTTATACTAATTTCCCAGGGCACCCCACATAAAGCAGGCGGGTGCTGAATGTGCGTTGCTATAATTACACAATCCACCCAGAGGCCCAAACTGTTCCTCAGGGCAACAGTCAATAGTCTAGACAGGGGGTATGTGGGGCCTCAAATCATATAGAATAAATAAAGCTTGTCCCAGGATATCCAAAGATAATAACAAACATCCAAGGAGGGAAAATAAATATCCCCATGTGTAAAATTGCATAATGCTTTACATTATAAAATATGTCAGCTAGAAGTAAATGACATTGCAGTAATGAAGGACTGAAGCCATGTCCTGTTAAATAATGCTACAGTAGCATTATGCATCGAAGAAGCTAGAATTTCTTTTTTTTTAAATAGAGACATGGCAATACTTCTATTTACTTGACCAGAATTATCCAAGAACTGTCATGGTCTGAGTACATTCATGTCATGGAGTACATTCATGTAATCTTTACAATCTGATAGGTGGATCTGGCAAATCCCTTATTTGCATCTAATGACATTAGTAAAACTGTTATTCCTTTGCTTGGTGAAATTGACCACATGGAAATGCAAACAAACCAAAATTGTCCATAAAGAATATTAATGTACAGCTTAACAACCAGCAGCATAAATCTGACTTCATACGATCGTTTACATGTTGGGTAAAAACTGCTGAGGGCAGCTTAATGTTTCTAACAAAAGTTGATTTGGGACCAAAGCAGTATTTATTTTAAGCAAAGTGATGAATGAAAATGTCTGCACAGAACAGAAATGCCAACTGTTGATATTTTCTTACAGAATCATGCGATGAAGGGCACAGGACAATAGGCTAAGGCAAAGAATCTTCCATTAAACTTGTTGTTGTAAAATTAAATATATAATACACTGACCTTTAGCAACATAAATTGTCCCTTAAGATATATTTCACACTCGCAAAAGGCAGCCTGTCTGCACATTTTACAAGTTGGTTTGGCATTTCTATCTTAAACCATTCAAGAGCAATATCCTGGCCTTTCCATTTAGGAGCTATTCTGTAAACCAAAACTACACTTCATTGCTGAAGAATACCCCATGGAAACTCACAACACCACCCTGAGTATATCTTAAAAAGCCACAGCGGAGGTGACACTGGGTATGGCTGCTCTCTCTCTCTCATTGGCCTTCCCACTGAATCCATCCAAACACATTTCCCAGGCAATCCTGCCTCTGTATTAGGAAATGTCCAAAGCCATCACATCCTATTCAGAGCCAGTGGCAGCCTGAGTGCCAGACATGCTCTCTTAGCCAGATTAACAGCTTCATGAGAGCCATCAGGCTGCAGCTGCTGTGGTCATACAGCACATTATACAGCACAGGCAGGAGAAAGATGGTGTGAATAACAATAAAACAGGTCCTTGCCTCATTGCAATAGGCAAACATTGTTTAGGAAGTCTGCCTAACATGTTTCAATGACATTTTTTTCTTTGAACTCTGAGAAGGGGGTGGGAGACAATTTGCAGACAATCTGAAGTTCTTTCTTTTCCTTGATCAGAGTTTTGTAATAAATGTATTGTTTTTTTGCTTAGAAAATATTTCTTCCATATCGTCCTTAAAGGCCCAGTGCAGTCAAAAATGATTTTGCTGTGTTTTACATACATTTCCACACTTTGAAGTTGAAATAATACTGTGAATTTGTTAAAATGAGGCCTGCAAATTCAGCCTGTTTTGGGTGGAATGGAGTTTTGGCCTGACTGGCATTAAATGAGTTAATAGGCTAATAAGAGAGTTCCAAACTGTTCTACTATTAACAGCTAGTTTTCCCCACTCCGACAGTCCTAGCAAATTTCTTGCTTGCTTTCTTGCTTTATTTTTTACTGTTTTAATTGAACCCTTGTGTGGTGGTCTATGGGACCCATTTTCAATGTTTACTAAAAGAAAAGTGATACAATCAATAATTTTTTTAACCCAGTCTCATTAGCCATTTTCTGTAAAGAACATTTAAAATAACACATTTTCATTGAGTGCACACTGTGCACCCCCCTACACATTTATAGTACATACGAAAGTATTAACGGACCTCTGAGACTATCACAGTGCAGGTGCATTTATACGGAGACTTGATTACACACAGGTGGATTGTATTTATCATCATTAGTCATTTAGGTCAACATTGGATCATTCAGAGATCCTCACTGAACTTCTGGAGAGAGTTTGCTGCACTGAAAGTAAAGGGGCTGAATAATTTTGCACGCCCAATTTTTCAGTTTTTGATTTGTTAAAAAAGTTTGAAATATCCAATAAATGTCGTTCCACTTCATGATTGTGTCCCACTTGTTGATTCTTCACAAAAAATACAGTTTTATATCTTTATGTTTGAAGCCTGAAATGTGGCAAAAGGTCGCAAAGTTCAAGGGGGCCGAATACTTTCGCAAGGCACTGTATGTGGTTGTAACGGCTCTCGTCGGTGGAAGGAAGAGTGGACCAAAGCACAAAGTGTTCATGATATTTATTTTCAAGAAACACTCAAAAAATAACAAATCCCCCCAAAAAACAAAAGCGAACAGTTCCGTCAGGCACAGACACTAAACAGAAAAAAACACCCCGCAAAACCCAAACTGTAACGGCTGTTGGAAGGAGAGGACCAAAGCGCAGCGTGGTACGTGTTCATACTTTTATTAATGGAACTGAACACTGATTAACAAAAATACAACGAGACCGCACAAAACCAAACCAGTTCTGTCTGGTGCAGACACAAAACAGAAAACTACCCACAAAACCCATGTGGGAAAAAGCTTCCTAAGTATGGTTCTCAATCAGAGACAACGATAGACAGCTGCCTCTGATTGAGAACCACACCCGGCCAAACAAAGAAATACAAAACATAGAAACTGAACATAGAATGCCCACCCTAGTCACACCCTGGCCTAACCAAAATAGAGAATAAAATCCTCTCTATGGCCAGGGCGTGACACAAATGGAAAATCACAACTTATATATGATCCCCAATCAGAGACAATGATAGACAGCTGCCTCTGATTGGGAACCACACTCCAAAAAAACAAAGAAATAGAAAACATAGATTTTCCCACCCGAGTCACACCCTGACCTAACATAGAGAATAAATAAGGATCTCTAAGGTCAGGGCATGACAGTGGTGTTCGGGTCTACTGTAACCGAGGGTAATAAAAGTGTGGAAAAATGGGTGTGTAGGTGAAAACATGTCAAAATGAAACAAAAAGGTTTGCTGTGTGCCTTGACTCTTCCTTCCTCCTCCCAGGGCCTGCTGTTTCAACATAGCCCCAAGAACCTGCCTGTCTCTCGCTTTTCTCACGCTCTTTACCCTCTGTAGTATGTGAAACTATACAATATCTTGCGGGAACTGTCGTGGAGGATCGTTACAAAATGTAACACTTACAAGAACTTGTGAATTCAATGTAGGCTTTTAATACAAACATATCAGAAGCCTAGATGGTCCGCGGAACACACCCTTTTCCAAAGCACTGGCTCTGTTTTTATACACATAGAACATATGAGTCCATCCCACATGCAAATTAAGTTACTTCCCTCAGTCCATCTGCCACCATTATACCCCAATCTGTGCATCCTGCTTGTTCACGCCCAATAACGCCCATATCTGCTTTCAGTTAAGTTATAATGGTGGCAGGACCTCTTCATGTCCCAAAAATAATACATGCCCATCTTATCCTATGGGCCCCTTATGTTTAGCTTGGTGTGTTCTTTGGTATGTCTGTCCTTATTAGGACTAGTAGACTATGTGTCTCTTCTCTTCATGTCCTAAAAATATATGCCCTATGTCTATAGTCCATCCGTTGGTCATTTGGCTGACCACCTCCTTTGTGTGTCCCTCTGACCTTGGTATATCCAGCTGTCCTATGCTCTCATGGCCTTACTTTGGTTTCCTGTCCTATACAATAGACAATGCATTTTACCAGAATGGCAAATGCACTCTAAGTGTATCTTCCTCTTGTGGTACAGTATTATGTTTGTCCCTATATGTACAGCTTGCTCCCACAGAACCTGCACAGTGTTATTATAATACATTATTTCAATACATTTTAAGAAAATTCTGTATTTTCCCACACTCTACCCCAGCGATGTACAAATTTGGGGAGGGACACAACAAATAAATAGCTTTGCATGTGTGGCTCCTTACCACAGTCAATCAGTATGGCAAAAATAATCTCTGCTCAGAGGATCTGAGAAATAATCTTTGTAGAGAGAGAAGCTAGTGTGGAAAGAACGTCTTCCACTTTGGAAGATGAAGAATTTTCTGAATATGAGGATCTTGTCTCTGTCAATTCGGAGTCTGACTCTCAGCCAGCCCCAGGACCAGCCCATCAGCAACCAGCTCATCAGCAGCCTGCAGGAGGAGAAATATGGATGTCGAAAAATTGTGAGATTGAATGGTCTTCTAGCCCAAGGAATGAGCCACCCCGCATGGCTGCCAATGTGATAAGGATGCAACCAGGGCCGACGCGGATGTTGGTTACTCATGTGCAGGACATAAAGTCTATTTTTGAACTGTTCATCCCAGACACCATCCAGAAAATCATTCTGGACTGCACTAATATGGAGAAAGTGTGTTTTTGGAGAGAGATGGAAGGAGATGGACCAAACTCACTTTCATGCATACTTTGGAGTTCTTATCCTTGCTGGTGTTTTTAGATCCAGTGGGGAATCCACAGAATCCCTGTGGGATGCAGAAACTTACAGAGAACTTTTCCATGCAACAATGTCTCTGGAAAATCTCCACATTATTTCCAGGATTATCTGCTTCGATAACCGAGACACCAGACCAGCTCGGCGGCAGAGAGACAAGCTAGCTGCAATCAGGTCAGTGTGGGACAAGTGGGTGGACAGCCTTCCCCTGTTTTACAACCCTGGGCTACCGTTACTGTTGATGAGCAGCTTAGCTTATGCCATTTAGGGGACGCTGCCCCTTCAGGCAGTACATACCGTCTAAACCCACAAAATATGGAATCAAGATCTGGGCTGCTTGTTCATATGCATGGAACTTGCAAGTGTAGATGGGGAAGCCAGATGGAGGAGCCCATGAGAAGAACCAAGGGATGTGGGTTGTCCTGGACATGACACAGGGACTCCGTCACATCATAACTTTTTTACTTTGTATAAGCTGGGACAGGAGCTTCTCAAGATGAAGCTGACGATGGTAGGAACAGTATGAAAAAACAAGCCAGAGTTCCAACCTCAGCTGTTGAATACACGGAACAGGCCTATCAATTCCTCTAAGTTTGTGTTCACGGCTGACACGTCCCTAGTGTCCTATGTGCAAAAGAAAGGCTGAAATGTGGTACTCATGAGTACGCTGCATAGGGATGGGATAATCTGTGGCCAAGAACATGAAAAACAGAAATCATAATGGATTACAATGCCACAAAAGGAGGGGTGGACAATTTACAGCTACAGCTGCAAAATAAGAACCCTATGCCACCCACTTGTGATATTCTTCAACATCTTGGACATCTCGGCATACAACACATTTGTCATCTGGATGACATTGAACCCTGATTGGAACAGAGGGAAGCTCCAGAGGAGACGGCTCTTTCTTGAGGAGCTGGGCAAGGCATTGGTGAGACCTCAAATCCAGAGAAGGCAACATATCCCAAGGACCCCAGCTTCTGCAGCCATCACGAGGAGGATTCAGGAGGAGGATGCTGGTTCTCCATCCGCCCAACCCACAGAACCAACAACTCCAGTAATGGAAGAAAGTGTGTGATGTTGTTGCATGTGTGTGTCTTACTCTCCTACCTGGGCCGGCTGTAACAATTTATGTGAGTGAGTGAGATGTTGGTAAAATTCCTGAACTAATTGTTTTGATCATTCTAGATTGTAGCCAGTAGCAACAAGAAGAAGCGCTGTGATGTGTGTGGATCCAAGAAGGACAGGAAGACGCAGTACACGCATCAAGTGCAAGAAATACATTTGCAACACACAGAGTAAAACTCTGTCCCTCATGTCGTGTGTAGACCGGCCTTAATTTGTGTTCTATGTGGCTCATTTATTATTTCCATAAAATGCTGTATATAAAATTTGCCATTCCAATTTGTTCAGTTCAAACCAAAAAACATCAATAGTGATGAAAACCTTGTTTCATTAATATTTGTTCAAGATAAACATGATTTATTGCACCCATGTCTTGATTATAATAGATTTTGTTTACAAAAATCACATTATTTAAAAAAACGAATAGTGGTTTTATTGGTCAACATGATCTAGCAGAGGTAAATGGCAAATATTAACCATGTATGCTGTCTATATTGCTTGTAATTGATATAAGTCAACATCTAAGTATCAAGAATTGTTATATAAATTGTTATGGCTGTAATGTCTTAAAAACCCAATACTGTTGTGGGTCCATCAGACCCGCGAACGTTGCGTGAATAACAAAAACATGAACATCACACAAGGGTTAAAACAATCACAGTAAGGTACTTAATTGTTACCCAGAAAGGATTAGATATTGAGATAAAAACGTCTGCATAGGACCTGTAACTAAAGATGACAACATTATTTAGATTATGTTTCTGTCAGGTATTTCTGATCGATGTTGTGCAATGTGCGCACAAACAAAGGTTTCTACAGGATAGCGTGGAGGCTGTGGTTAAACCATCCATCTCGAAGTAAAATGTACAATTTAAAGGTTGGACAACTTGATCCAACAGCACAATAAGTGACATGGGATAGACCTGTGCTGCCCTCTACTGATAGGCATGTTTCTGGTTACTCAAAGGGTTTTCAAAGAGCCAGCTATTACACCAGCAGAGGACAGTGTAACACAAAATGAAATGGCTGTGGTGACTGGGCCCTCTTAGTAATGTATAACGTTCTGTGCCCTGTGATCCTTCAGGTGTGAAGTACGACAGAGAAAACAAGGCTCACTCCAATGTTCCTTGCTGTTTCTCACAAAAGGTGGTTTCAGCTCTGTCCCTTGTTTGTTCTGTGTTTCATATCATTTCACTGCAAATCATCAGTCAGATTGGATTAGAAAGTAGACAATTGATCTCATCACAAAGGTTAATCTGGAGTGTGCTTTTATTACTAGAGTGTGCTTTTATTACTGGAGTGTGTTTTTATTACTGGAGTGTGCTTTTATTACTGGAGTGTGCTTTTATTACAGGAGTGTGCTTTTATTACTGGAGTGTGCTTTTATTACTGGAGTGTGCTTTTATTACTGGAGTGTGCTTTTATTACTGGAGTGTGCTTTTATTACTGGAGTGTGCTTTTATTGCTTTCACATTGCATTGGCATCTGGGAATGACAACAAGAAAAGGAGACCCTCGGTTGATAAAAAAAAACGTATATGTGAAAGACCATAAACAGTTAGCATCACCATTGCATCCAATTCAATAGAAGGATGGAAATAAGAGTACAAGGAAGCAAATTGACATGAAAAGCCCAGTGCAGTCAAAAAAGTGATTTTTCTATATTTTATATACAGTGCCGGTCAAAAGTTTGGATACACCTACTCATTCAAGGGTTTTTCTTTATTTTTACTATTTTCTGTATTGTAAAATAATAGTGAAGACATCAAAACTTTGAAAAAAACACATATGGAATCATGTAGTAACCAAAAAAGCGTTAAAACAATAAATCAATCAAATGTATTTATAAAGCCCGTTTTACATCAGCCGATGTCACAAAGTGCTGTATAGAAACCCAGCCTAAAACCCCAAACAAGCAATGTAGATCTAGATGGACGTTGGCTAGGAAAAACTCCCTAGAATGGCCAGAACCTAGGAAGAAACCTAGACAGGAACCAGGCTCTGAGGGGTGGCCAGTCCTCTTCTGGCCGTGCCGGGTGGAGATTATAACAGAACATGGCCAAGATGCTCAAACGTTCATAAATGACCTGCAAGGTCAGATAATAATAATCACAGTGGTTGTAGAGGGTGCAACAGATCAGCACCTCAGGAGTAAATGTCAGTTGGCTTTTCATAGCCGATCACTCAGAGTTAGAAACAGCAGGTGCGGTAGAGAGAGGGTCCAAAACAGCAGGTCCGGGACAAGGTAGCACGTCCAGTGAACAGGTCAGGGTTCCATAGCCGCAGGCAGAACAGTTGAAACTGGAGCAGCAGCATGACCAGGTGGACTGGGGACAACAAGGAGTCATCAGTCCAGGTAGTCACCCACCCAAAGGCATGGTCCTGACACCAGGGCATCTCCCCACGGCACAAACCCGAGGGAGGTCCTCTGAGAGGAATGGAAGAGCACCAAAAGTGACTCAGCCCCTGAGGGGAGCATAAAATCCCAGTGGAGAGAAGGGAACCGGCAAGGCAGAGACAAAATCCAGAGCCTTTCCGTTCACCTTCACACCCCTGGGCCAGGACACCGGATGAGACTTAAAGTTTGAGAGAAATAGGCAGACCATTCCATAAAAAGCGCTATAGTAGAAAGACCTGCTGCCAACTGTTTGCTTAGACTGACGATGGCCTATCCCTCCGACCAAATCAGAAAGATGGATAGGAAACTAACTTTGTAGGTCAGCAGTAAAACAGCATAAAAAGCCTGGCTAGTAAAAAGATCACATTTTTTGGTTCTAGTCAAGATTTTTGCAATGTTATGAAGAAGATGGAAAAAAACTAGTCTAATCTAGAAGTAACAAAAGCATGGATTAAATCATTTTTACAGAAAGTTTTGATTTTTATGTTGGTCTTGAAAAAGAGAGATCAGGGTCCAGAGTAACGCCAAGGTCCTTCACAGTTTTATTTGAGATGAATGTACAACCATCAAGATTAATTGTCAGATTCAACAGAAGATCTCTTTGTTTCTTGGGACCTAGAACTAGCATCTCTCTTTTGTCCGAGTTTAAAAGTTTTAAAAAATCTGCCATCCACGTCCTTCTGTCTGAAACGCAGGCTTCCAGGGAGAGCAATTTTGGGGCTTCACCATGTTTCATCGAAATGTACAGCTGTGTATCGTCCACATAGCAGTGAAAGTTAACATGATGTTTCTGAATGACATCACCAAGAGTATATAGTGAAAACAATAGTGGTTATAGTGATTTGTCAGAAGATAAACCATCCACAGAGACCAACTGATATCTTTCCGACAGAAAAGATCTAAACCAGGCCAGAACTTAAACAAATCAAAATATATTTTATATTTTAGATTCTTTAAAGTAGCCACCCTTTGCCTTGATGACAGCTTTGCACACACTTGGCATTCTCTCAACCAGCTTCACCTAGAATGCTTTTCCAACAGGAGTTCCCACATATGCTGAGCACTTGTTGGCTGCTTTTCCTTAACTCTGCGGTCCAACTCATCCCAAACCATCTCAATTGTATTTAGGTTGGGTGATTGTGGAGGCCAGGTCATCTGATGCAGCACTCCATCACTCTCCTTCATGGTCAAATAGCCTTTACTCAGCCTGGAGTTGTGTTGGGTCATTGTCCTGTTGAAAAACAAATGATAGTCCCAGTTCCACTAATATATGCGTATCACTGCATAATGCTGTGGGGACCATGCTGGTTAAGTGTGCCTTGAATTCTAAATAAATCACTGACAGTGTCACCAGCAAAGCACCCCCACACCATCACACCTCCTCCTCCATGCTTCACGCTGGGAACCACACATGCGGAGGTCATCCGTTCCACTACTCTGCGTCTCACAAAGACACGCCGGTTGGAACCAAAAATCTCAAATTTGGACTCATCAGACCAAAGGACAGATTTCCACCAGTCTAATATCCATTGCTCTATTTCTTGGCCCAAGCAAGTCTCTTCTTATTATTGGTGTCCTTTAGTAGTAGTTTCTTTGCAGCAACTCAACCATGAAGGTCTGATTCACGCAGTCACCTCTGAACAGTTGATGTTGAGATGTGTCTGTTACTTGAACTCTGTGAAGCATTTATTTGAGCTGTAATCTAAGGTGCAGTTAACTATAATGAACTTGTCCTCTGCAGCAGATGTAACTATGGGTCTTCATTTCCTGTGGCGGTCCTCATTACAGCCAGTTTCATCATAGCGCGGGATGGTTTTTGCGACTGCACATGAAGAAACTTTGAACGTTCTTGACATTTTCTGGATTGACTGACCGTCATGTCTTAAACTAATGATGGACTGTCATTTCTCTTCGCTTATTTGAGCTGTTCTTCCCATAATATGGACTTGGCCTTTTACCAAATAGGGCTGTCTTCTGTATACCACCCCTACCTTGTAGAATTGACTCAAACGCACTAAGAAGGAAAGAAATTCTGCAAATGAACTTTTACCAAGGCACACCTGTACATTGAAATGCATTCTAGGTGACTACCTCATGAAGCTGGTTGAGAGAATGCCAAGAGAGTGTAAAGTTGTCGTCAAGGCAAAGGGTGGCTACTTTGAAGAATCTTACTACATGATTCCATATGTGTTATTTCATAGTTTGATGTCTTCACTATTGTTCTACAATGTAGAACATTTTAAAAATAAAGAACAATCCTGGAATGAGTAGGTGTCCAAATGTTTCACTGATACTGTATATTTCCACACTATGGGTTTTGGAATAATAATGTGAAATTGTGAAAATGATGATAATGCCCTTTTAGTGTAAGAGCTGTTTGAAAAGACCGCCTGACAATTCTGCCTGTTTTGGTGAGATCGAGTTTTGGCCTGTCTGGTGACATCACCAGGCAGTAAATTAGTTAATTGGCCAATAAGAAAGAGAGTTACAAACCTCTGCCAATTACAGCTAGTTTTCAGTTTTCCCCACTCAGACCACTTCCAGACAGTCCTAGCAAAATTCTTGCTTGAGAAATGGCTCTTTGCTAAGAAGCTATTTTTTTTCTGACCATTTTAATTGAAAACAATCACAGTAAGGTACTTAACTGTTTCCCAGAAATGATTTGATATTTAGATAAAAAATAGCTGCATTGGGCCTTTAATAAGTATTGAATGGACTCCTGGTGCCCTGGGGAGGTTAGAACCTACTGTTCCAGAACATGCATGTCTCATTTATCAATACTCTCGAGCAGCCTAGTGGTGCACTCAACTTACAGGACCTTTCTAAATGGAGCACTTTATTAGGGAAAACCCACAGAATCTGTCAGTGCACCACTAGAGATCTAAGACACTTGGGAATGTAGTAACTATTGCACTATACTATACAAATACAAATATATATCACTATACAAATATAGGAAATCAAAAAGGTTTACTTACACTCAGAGTTTGAAGGACGTTATGTGATAACAGAGCATCATGTAGAACTGCAATCATAAAGCTGTTATCTGATCAACTTTGTTCAGAAAGAGGACAACCAAGAGGATGATGAGAGCATATCCATGCTTCATGCATCTTTTAGCATTCTGCTAACGTTCCTATGGGAGTGATGCAAACCACAATAAAGGCTGGATGTTACTGATAATGGCGACCTGGGGAAGCTTTTCTACTATTTCCAATTCCTAAGGCAATTGTAGCAGGACACTTTGAACACTACTTTCCAGTGAATATGTACTGTAGGTCCTACAGCTATGGGGGGTTGATTTGTTTTCTTGGCACAGGAATGCCAAGCATGCTTGTGCATTAGGATTAAGTCTACCATTAAGTCTACCATATAAAGAATATTAATTTAACACTGCCTTTTAACACACACCTTAGGCTCAATTTTTCCTATTAGCAATAGGCTATTATGCAACATCAATAATGCATATAGAAAAACAGTTTTGTTTGCATTTATTCGTAACGAATTCTGAAATATATGATTCACATTTCCTCAAAACCCTTTGTTTCACCATCATGAACTAATTTTTCCAAGAATCAATCTGTATGCTATTCTCAGCATAGGCTATACTCAGTTGTAATAACCTGGTAGTCATGATAACTTCTATGTAATACTGTAACAAGAACAGAACGAACTTTTTTAAGCAGTTAATATAGTAGAAGTAGAGTTCCATTACTCATCTCCTCCCGTCAGTGTCAAGTCGATGATCATTTCAGACACTTCCGTGCAGAGGTGGCGGAAATACGTCAGTTGTTCAGGGTATTGGGATTTACTCTAGACTACAAACGAAAATGCAATGTAGAGCGAAGTGGGGAGTGGGCTTTAAATCTAACGTGTCTCTTTAACACCATTTACCCAACGATTTACTCAAGCTCAACGGGACATTCGAACCAAGGAACCAATCATATCAACTAAGGAACCACTGAAAGAAGAATTCGAGGCTGGATCTATTATGAAGACCGAACCAGGATAAAGGCGAATCGTTTTCAGGCTGAGGTTTGGTCACTTTGGCGTGAAGATTGACAAGCTTTAAACAAATAGCCTGCGCATGGATGGTTTTATCTGTCAATGGATGGACAATTATTCACTTCACGGAATTGATTGCGTTGTGTGGATTATTAATGTGGGATCTCGTTTGCATTTCAAAGCCCATAAGTAACAATTAATCGGGCAATCAAAATTAAAAAGAGGAGTTATTTGGGCTATTTATATTTTAATTGGATTAACTGGATCCGTCTAGCCAAGCACAACCGTTTTGGGGGAAGGCTATGGCAGTGGATTGACCATGGATTGGGCGGTGATGGAAGTAGAAGAACCGTCGGACATGATACAGCGTCATAGCTTTGTCTGGCAGCTCGCGCTGTAGCAGCCAGACAACAATTGTAACAAAGTTGCAGAACAAGTCAATATTATTGTGAGTCTTGGTGATGCCATTAGAAGGACAGCCGCTGTTCGCATTCTAATCGAAACCATCCTTCGAAAATGTTCTTGTCTGGTTTTGTTATTGTTGGATAGATGATTCTCTCAGATCGTTGTCTGAATTGTTTATTTGATTTGTAAAACAAAGCAAGGGCTCTTCTGCGCACTGTTACTTTCCATGGACATAGAACACATTTCGCACTGTCTTGTGGTATTCGCCTCGTCTCGGAGTTATAAAATGGACGGGGAAATAAAGCGCAGCCGGAGGTCCAGATCTCAACGAGACCGCGTGCGGAGAAGGGATGCGATTGACAGGAATGATCAAAACCGGAGTCCATCATCTGGCACCGACCGGGGGCAAAGTCCGTTCAGAAAAAAGGCCCTGTGTAATTATGGAAAAATGACCAACTTGCATTATGTCCGACCCCCGCGTCCCTCTCGGAGAAAGAGACGGGGGTCAGTGTCTCAGGAGGAAGACATTATTGATGGCTTTGCCATAGCCAGCTTTATCAATCTGGAATCTTTAGAGGTAAGAACGTAGGGCTATGTGTGTGTGCGTATATAGATATTGACACATGTTTGTTTATTTGGACATGATTCATAAGTAAATAAGTCTCTTAAATCACCATGTGTGGGCCTCATGGCTCATGGTCTCTGACAGGTTCATGTGCAGTTTACCCAGTTGTCTCCATTGTGAGTTAATTTGCAAATCTTGTGTAAAGATGTATAATAACCATTGTAACAATGTGTTGGCTGTCTACACTGTAATTACCTACCTGCCTATGTAACAAGGTTTTAGGGACCTTGGATATTGCTGTAAACATACTGGTTTGCAGGGTCAATATGCTGTGAGGGTGACAGCTGATGATATGCTGTTAGGTTACTGTTGATTTATCCCAACATCAACCATTATGATGCTATGAGGTGTCACTCAGTCCATGTGTTTCTATAAATCAGACTCACTTTCATTCCAGCAGATGTGTTTCTGGAATACAGATAATTATGGGTGCACACTGGCTGGTTTGGTCAATGTCATGATAATTGCTAGTGTTTTTCAGAGAAAAACGAGTCGATTTTGAATATGTTCTGATTTGCTGGTTGTACACAAATGGAAAACCAAAAAACTCTAGGCCTACGCTTGACCCATTATAAAGAAAGCTGCTCTCTTGCTCTTAAACGCTCCCAGGTGCTGTATTCATCAGCTGGTTTTAGTTTTAGTGTGCCCCCTCCTGCCTCACGGCATGTCCACACACAGGGACATGTGTTTTGAAAATAGATGCAAAAGAAGCAATAATAAAAGCATCAGAGGCTTCTATGTTCAAGCAAACCAAGTGTGTGGAATGATTGAAAATGACCTTTTCTCTCAGTGCTTTCCGCCAGATGGTGACTACCAGTAAACATGATTAATGGTACTTAAGTGACACTGTGTAAAAGACAAACTGGCAGTAAAAAGCCAGAGCTGACTCAAAGTGAATGGTGCATATGTACCAGACATAAGACTCATTATCATTATGATACTGTCTGAATCCTGTTATGACATTCACATTCTAGAAAGAGAAACCTATTGTTATACCAAATGTCACGGGCAAAAAAACAAAACATAACACAATACAATCAACTCTCATTGATGGTGATGACGATCATTATCTATTACCGTCAACCATTGCTTCTCAGAGTTGTAAACTCAAGGATTTGCTTTGCTACGTGATTACACTAGAGCGTGCCAGTAGAGGAAATGAATGTAGAAAGAATGGAGTTTGGTATAGATGCCGGAAATTAGGTCTGAGGTTAAAACAAGTTTAGGTCTTATACATTTTGTTTTATGAGATAATATCAGTCAGTTAATAGTACCTTTATTAATTATGAAGGCTTTATGTGCTATATGTGCTTGTTCCTCTGTGTCCAAATCACTAAACACTTAAAATGGTCCAAACACACACGCACAGTCGTGAAGAAGGCGCGACAGTGTTTATTCTCCCTCAGGAGGTTGAAAAGGTTTGGCATGGGCCCTCAAATCCTGAAAAGGTTCTACAGCTGTACCACTGAGAGCATATTGACTGGTTGCATCAGTGCCTGGTATGGCAATAGCACCACCCTTGATCGCATGGCGCTACAGAGGGTTGTGCGGACAGCCCAGTACATCACTGGGACCGAGCCGCCTGCCATCCAGGACCTCTATATCAGGCGGTGTGAAAAGAAGGCCCAAAAATCATCAAAGACCCCAAACCACCCAAGCCATAGACTATTTTCTGTGCGGCGCACAGCAAGAAGTACCGGTGCATCAAGACTGACACCAACCAGTTCTTGAACACCTTCTAACCCCAAGCAATACGACTGATAAATAGCGAACAAAATAGCTACACGGACCGAGTTTACCTTGTATCTTTATTGACCTTTTATTTCAGTATTTGCACTGTTGCCTAGCCCCCTTATCCCTATACATATCTACCTATAAAACAACCTCATTCATTTCCCTGTGGTGGCAAACGAGCCATGGCAGAGTTATTGCGTACAAACAGATGCCATTGCTATTACACTCACACTGTAGTGTAGTCACTGTAGCCATGATGGACCAGCTTACCGTACATGAATCACTGTAGAAACAGCTGCTGCATACAGCTGTTGCATATTGCCAACATGATTCCCACAACATTCTGGATGAGGATGACTGTAGACTTATGACTCCAGCTCAAAATGACCCTGACCTGGATTGTAATAGAGGAGGCTTACATAATTGTATAATGATTGTTGCAGTGAGTGAGTGCCGTAACCTAGACGGTGTAACTCACCAGGAAGGGATTCTTGGATGTGCTGGCCCACTGTATGTTTGTTTGACTTCATTAGCTCTGTAACCAGCGTGTCTGGCTTGTCATTAGTCTAGCTTTATGTATGAATGGGTGACGCCTGCAGCCGCTCTACCCTTTAAACTGTGAAACGTTTCTTTGTCACACAGTCTGTTCCCTTTAATAAGGCATGCTTCCTTTCTCTAGCTCTGCTAATAGAGCGACTCTCTCCCCACTCTCCCACTTTTATGATGATTGAGCTTCTAGGATTCCACCAGATAGAATTTCATTAATACTAAATCTAGGATTAGTCATTTATAGTGTGAGCTGTCAGACTGTTACAAGTTTTTAATATCCTACTGCATTAAAGCCCCACGTAGACATTTTGACACCCTGTTTGCGTAAGTAGAATGATATGTTTGATGTTCTCTCGGAGTCCGTCCTTCCGGTCAGGAGTGTACTCTACTGTACACCCCAGAGGTGATGTCCTCTAAGTAGCTGTTTGATAAGCACTACCAGTGTGTCAAAGGCTAAAGGTTAATTTAATAGGCTGCAACAGGTGAGAAACACTGTCACAGAACATTCTACGCCCATAGCTCTAAGTTAATTTAAAAAAATGTTTGTCTGTTTTGCTGTATTCAAGATTACGGCTAAACTTGTACAGGCAGTGGCCACAGTGGTCTAATTTTCTCAAGAAGCATATAATTGGAATATTACAGCTGTTGATAGGTAAGTGCTTCTTTATGACAGCCATGGCCCTGCTGCTTAGTTAATGTGCGCCAGCCTCCCAGTCCTCTGGCCCAGCTCTTCAGGCAGTCAAGAGGGGGAAAGGCTGCTGCTCCACAGCTCCTTGTCTCTTTGTGGTGTTTGTCTGTCTGTTTGGATAACACTCTTTAAAAGCTTGTGTGGACAAGATTGAGGAAGTGATTGGCTTTCAGGGGCCCTACAAGGATTTTTAAACAAGTAGGTGTCACTTGTCTGTGTATGTGAAAGTGTTCACTTGGAGCTGATAATAGGCTGTGCTTTTGCTTTCATCCCTTTTTACAAGTAGAATCAATGTTCAATGTTCTAGTTCTAGGAACACTGAAATGACCTCTCCATGGACATATTCAGTGTGTCTGAATGTGCACTCATTGACATACCCTCTATGTTATCTGGCCTGCCATCCCCCTAGTCGGGGCGGCAGGGTAGCCTAGTGGTTAGAGCGTTGGACTAGTAACTGGAAGGTTGCAAGTTCAAACTCCTGAGCTGACAAGGTACAAATCTGTCATTCTGCCCCTGAACAGGCAGTTAACCCACTGTTCCTAGGCCGTCATTGAAAATAAGAATTTGTTCTTAACTGACTTGCCTAGTTAAATAAAGGTAAAATAAATAGTCTCCACAACAGCTAGCCTCTTATGTCCAAGGATTACCTTCTCTTCTTTTAAGCATGGTGGTAGCACAATGACTTCAGCCAGCTGATGCTGAACGTTTCATGTTTTACCCCTGTTCGCTGCAGTTCCACATAATGGGAAAACTCACAGTTGTAAAAGTGAATGCGTGTGCGTGTGTAAGACAGAAAACAGGCTGGCTCGGACTCCGACTCTTCCTGCCATAAAACCTCTCTCCTAGCCTTTGTTCTGCTGCTTGTCCGCTTCTGCTGTAAATAAACCACCAGTCTGCCTAAACAGCCTGGAAATGACATGGAACACCATAATGTCTGTCTGTTGCAGTGTGCTGACAGACAGAGAGGCAGCAAGTTTTATTTAGAAAGTGAATATGTAGAACAGGGCTGGCCCCAGGCATATCTTTTTTATATATATAAAACATAGGAACTCAATTGGGGACTCAACTTACTGTTGAGTTTAAGAATAGTTTACACCAAGTGCAATTTTGAAATCAGCAGTTTTTCTCTTGTTATGTCAGTCACTGACAGTCACTCAATTAGACATGTCAACTACCAATGTTTTGATTCAGCTAAACTTATAGTAATCATGGCCGAATACCAACCCTGGCACATAGCGCATGTGCCCAGGGGCCCTGACCTCCCGGGAGCCCCCATTGTTTTTGTTAGTCATTCTCACTGAGATATTATATTAACATGGTAGAAGTCATGGCAAACTTTGTAGAATTGTTTGTTATATATTGCTACATTTTCTCTCTGCCTCATGGCAAAATGTGTAGAATTGCCAAAAACTTGCATTAGAAAAACTGCAGCATTTTCTCTACGCCCCATGGCAAAATATGTAGAAGTGCAGGAAATTATCTTTAAAACTGCAAAATGTCTCTCCACCAAATGGCAAAATGAGTCGAATTGTATGAAATTTGTTATACAATTTTTACATTTTCTCTCCACCCCATGGCAAAATGTGTAGAATTGCAGGAAATGAACTTAAACATTTTCGCACCGCCGTCAAAAGGGAGGCCACTAAAATGTTTTGCCGCGACTTGGGGGGCTCCCGAACCAAATCTCACTTAGGGTCCCCAAAAGGCTAGGTCCGGCCCTGATGTAGACTGTGCTGCTACTTACTGCATGACCTCAATCCACTGGCTAAATAATGACTGTTGGCCCCATTTTGTGGCTAGATACTATTTAGCCCTGATAAGTAGGGCTATCTGCTGAATATGGTACAGTTCCAAATGTAGTTTAGTTCCAATTCAGGGGCAGTGCAAACAACACTCTTTTGTTTTACACTGTCTTTCAATCTCTGTCCCTCTGTTTTTGGCCTCCCCTTTGTGTCTGTTGGATGTTGAGCTCTACTGCTTTGTAGTTAGGTTAGGGTTCCACTACAATGCCCATAGCTGAGGAGATTATCCCAGTATAATGTCTGGAGGCCACTGTGAATAGGCTCTCTGAGGAAAAGGCCTGATTAGTTACTGATGGTGTGTAATCTAATTGTCTTAGTACCTGGCAGACGAGGAGAGCAGAGGCATTAATCAAGCTACTATATACAGCTGTCAAGGATAGCATGTTTTATTACATGTCCTTTTTACCCAAATATACACTGAGTGTACAAAACATTAAAAACACCTTCCTAATATTGAGTTTTGCCCCTTTTGCCCTAAGAGCAGCCTCAGTTTGTTGGGGCATGGACTGCGAGGTGTCAAAAGCGTTCTACAGGAAGGTTGGCCCACGTTGAGTCCAATGCATCCCACATTTGTGTCAAGTTGGATGTCCTTTGGGTGATGGACCCTTCTTAATACACACAGGAAAAACCCAGCAGCGTTACAGTTCTTGGCACACTCGTACCAGTGCCCCTTGCACCTACTACTATGCCCTGTTCAAAGGCACTTAGATATTTTGTCTTGCCCACTCACCCTCTGAATGGCACACATACACAATCCATGTCTCAGTTGTCAAATCAAATCAAATCAACTCAAATCAAAATTTTATTTGGCACATACACATGGTTAGCAGATGTTATTGCGAGTGTAGCGAAATGCTTGTGCTTCTAGTTCCGACAATGCAGTAATAATCCAACAAGTAATCTAACTAACAATTCCAAAAAAAACTACTGTCTTATACACAGTGTAAGGGGATATGGAATATGTACATAAAGATATATGAATGAGTGATGGTACAGAGCAGCATAGGCAAGATACAGTAGATGGTATCGAGTAAAGTATATACATATGAGATGAGTATGTAAACAAAGTGGCATAGTTAAAGTGGCTAGTGATACATGTATTACATAAGGATGCAGTAGATGATATAGAGTACAGTATATACTTATACATATGAGATGAATAATGTAGGGTATGTAAACATTATATTAGGTAGCATTGTTTAAAGTGGCTAGTGATATATTTTACATCATTTCCCATCAATTCCCATTAATTGGTGACAAGCCGAATTTCTTCAGCCTCCTGAGGTTGAAGAGGCGCTGCTGCGCCTTCTTCACGATGTTGTCTGTGTGAGTGGACCAATTCAGTTTGTCTGTGATGTGTATGCCGAGGAACTTAAAACTTACTACCCGCTCCACTACTGTTCCATCGATGTGGATAGGGGGGTGTTTCCTCTGCTGTTTCCTGAAGTCCACAATCATCTCCTTAGTTTTGTTGACGTTGAGTGTGAGGTTATTTTCCTGACACCACACTCCGAGGGCCCTCACCTCCCCCCTGTAGGCCGTCTCGTCATTGTTGGTAATCAAGCCTACCACTGTTGTGTCGTCCGCAAACTTGATGATTGAGTTGGAGGCGTGCGTGGCCACGCAGTCGTGGGTGAACAGGGAGTACAGGAGAGGGCTCAGAACGCACCCTTGTGGGGCCCCAGTGTTGAGGATCAGCGGGGTGGAGATGTTGTTGCCTACCCTCACCACCTGGGGGCGGCCCGTCTGGAAGTCCAGTACCCAGTTGCACAGGGCGGGGTCGAGACCCAGGGTCTCGAGCTTGATGACGAGCTTGGAGGGTACTATGGTGTTGAATGCCGAGCTGTAGTCGATGAACAGCATTCTCACATAGGTATTCCTCTTGTCCAGATGGGTTAGGGCAGTGTGCAGTGTGGTTGAGATTGCATCGTCTGTGGACCTATTTCGGCGGTAAGCAAATTGGAGTGGGTCTAGGGTGTCAGGTAGGGTGGAGGTGATATAGTCCTTGACTAGTCTTTCAAAGCACTTCATGATGATGGAAGTGAGTGCTACGGGGCGGTAGTCGTTTAGCTCAGTTACCTTAGCTTTCTTGGGAACAGGAACAATGGTGGCCCTCTTGAAGCATGTGGGAACAGCAGACTGGTATAGGGATTGATTGAATATGTCCGTGAACACACCGGCCAGTTGGTCTGCGTATGCTCTGAGGGCGCGGCTGGGGATGCCGTCTGGGCCTGCAGCCTTGCTAGGGTTAACACGTTTAAATGTTTTACTCACCTTGGCTGCAGTGAAGGAGAGTCCGCATGTTTTCGTTGCAGGCCGTGTCAGTGGCACTGTATTGTCCTCAAAGCGGGCAAAAAAGTTATTTAGTCTGCCTGGGAGCAAGACATCCTGGTCCGTGACTGGGCTGGTTTTCTTCTTGTAGTCCGTGATTGACTGTAGACCCTGCCACATACCTCTTGTGTCTGAGCCGTTGAATTGAGATTCTACTTTGTCTCTATACTGACGCTTAGCTTGTTTGATAGCCTTGCGGAGGGAATAGCTGCACTGTTTGTATTCGGTCATGTTACCAGTCACCTTGCCCTGATTAAAAGCAGTGGTTCGCGCTTTCAGTTTCATGCGAATGCTGCCATCAATCCACGGTTTCTGGTTAGGGAATGTTTTAATCGTTGCTATGGGAACGACATCTTCAACGCACGTTCTAATGAACGCGCCCACCGAATCAGCGTATTCGTCAATGTTGTTATCTGACGCAATACGAAACATATCCCAGTCCACGTGATGGAAGCAGTCTTGGAGTGTGGAATCAGCTTGGTCGGACCAGCGTTGGACAGACCTCAGTGTGGGAGCTTCTTGTTTTAGTTTCTGTCTGTAGGCAGGGATCAGCAAAATGGAGTCGTGGTCAGCTTTTCCGAAAGGAGGGCGGGGCAGGGCCTTATATGCGTTGCGGAAGTTAGAGTAACAATGATCCAAGTTTTTTTCAGCCCTGGTTGTGCAATCGATATGCTGATACAATTTAGGGAGTCTTGTTTTCAGATTAGCCTTGTTAAAATCCCCAGCTACAATGAATGCAGCCTCAGGATGTATGGATTCCAGTTTGCAAAGAGTCAAATAAAGTTTGTTCAGAGCCATCGATGTGTCTGTTTGGGGGGGAATATATACGGCTGTGATTATAATCAAAGAGAATTCCCTTGGTAGATAATGTGGTCGACATTTGATTGTGAGGAATTCTCAATCAGGTGAACAGAAGGATTTGACTTCCTGTATGTTTCTGTGATCACACCACGTCTCGTTAGCCATAAGGCATACGCCCCCGCCCCTCTTCTTACCAGAAAGATGTTTGTTTCTGTCGGCGCGATGCGTGGAGAAACCCGCTGGCTGCACCGCCTCCGATAGCGTCTCTCCAGTGAGCCATGTTTCCGTGAAGCAAAGAACGTTACAGTCTCTGATGTCCCTCTGGAATGCTAGCTACCCTTGCTCGGATTTCATCAACCTTGTTGTCAAGAGACTGGACATTGGCGAGAAGAATGCTAGGGAGTGGTGCACGATGTGCCCGTCTCCGGAGTCTGACCAGAAGACCGCCTCATTTCCCTCTTTTACGGAGTCGTTTTTTTGGGTCGCCGGCTGGGATCCATTCCGTTGTCCTGGTTGAAAGGCAGAACACAGGATCCGCTTCGTGAAAATCATATTCTTGGTCGTACTGATGGTGAGTTGACGCTGATCTTATATTCAGTAGTTCTTCTCGACTGTGTGTAATGAAACCCAAGATGACCTGGGGTACTAATGTAAGAAATAACACGTTAAAAAAAACAAAAAACTGCATAGTTTCCTAGGAACGCGAAGCGTGGCGGCCATCTCTGTCGGCGCCGGACTTAAAAGTCCTTCTTTAACCCGTCTCCTCCCCTTCATCTACACTGATTGAAGTGGATTTGGGACATCAATAGGGATCATAGCTTTCACCTGGATTCACCTGGTCAATCTACATTATGTCATGGAAAGAGCTGTTCCTAATGTTTTGTACACTCTGTGTATGTTGTTGCCCAGATTTACCCTCTACCACAGTAGCATGTGATACTTTGAGGTAAGTTATGAAAATACATTTTTCTCAATAATCTTGTCTGAAGAGTGAGTGTAATGAGGCTCTCAAAAACTCCTGATGTTATGTCGTTGCCTAGATCAGCTTTTGTCAGCTGAACATCTAGTCAAGCTTCTGATCATAATCACTTGTCTGACTGTCTCCATCTCATTTTCCTGGCCTGCCAGTGCAAATAACATATTGAGTTGATGAACAGTAAGTCAGACAGGATTCTGATGACGAATGATATTGACCGATTTAGCGTACCTCACTCTTATGAATGGCAACATCAGTCTATAAAATCAGTGAGTGTCCTTGAATGGGTCTATACTGGGATGAAGAGTTGTAGCTGTGCTGTACTACACAGAGAAAGAGAAGCTCCATGATGAAATCACTAATCGCTTTACACAGGTATGTGGGGAATTTCTTCCTCTGAGAATGGAACACAGCAGCTGTCCAGGGACTGTAGATAGTCTAGATACTGTGCTATGTGGACAGAATGTACTGTAGTGTTTACAAATTAATCTAGGTGATAATAAACTGGATCCATTTTCAGCCCCCTCGTCTTTATCATTACTGTAGGTTGAGACAAGAAAAGTGACATTTATGTTCTATTACAATTTCATAATGTTTATATTTTTGGCCACTAGTACCTCCTTTAAATATGTTTGACATTTATGTGACAAAGTACACATTTAGACTTGTACGGCAAAGCCATGGCAGTGTGAATTTATTCATGACTTAAGTCCATTACTGGTAAATAGATTGCCCGACTCCCATAATTCAGTGGCAGGACCTGCTGTGACCTCAGGCTGTTGGACAGGCAGAACCTGTCGTGGGAATAGAGTGTTAAGTGTCTAATTACCTCTACCACTTATTTGTGTGTCACACACATTGTGGGAAATGACACGCCAACTCCATTTCAGCATTCAAATAATCCAGTCATTATGAACCTATTGTATCTGCAACCTCTCACAGAAGTCAGGGCCATTTAAAGTGAATCATGTACCAGAAGATGGTGGCCTATAGTTGCTTGTGATCGAACAATTCAGAATGACAGAAAGAGGTCTAGCTGGGAATGGATGGAGTGCTTGATCTATGGATAGGCTGTTTGCAGTATTATCTCTGTTGTGGTCAGGAGGATAAAGACATAAATAATCATGCATATCAATTCAGATTATCTACAGCCATGACTGTATCTCCTCATGCCTCTATAGGACTTACGCTGTTTAACAGCTAAGCAGCACCGGTGTTATCTGTTGACCTGTAGCTTTACACACAGCTTAGGAATCCATCATGTACTTTATCTAATGGAGCAACGCCCATGAACATCAGATCTGCTGGGTCCACATTCATACACTGTAGTGCTTTAAAAAATGAACATAGGAAGGAATATATTTCACTATAACAGATCTATTACTCTAATAAAGGCATGTTAGCCGATGCTATTAACTTTATACAATTAACTGACTGACTCTCTGTTGTACCCCTGCATGTGTTGCACCTTTGCAGAGCAGTTAATGGAGGCTGAAGCAGCACTTATTGTGCCATTAGCTGATTGTATGCCCTTTGCACTGTCTTCCCGCAGACACAAATTGGATTTGAATAGCTTAACATCCCCCCTTGTTTGTCTGGCCTCTTGTATGTCATGCCCTTTGTGGAACATTTGCAGGCCATACCCAGGGCATGTTCAGATGCCTAGTGAGAGCTCATATGTAACATCTGACTGCAGAGGCTGTGGAACATGAGCTGTTAATAGCTTGATTCTCATGAACTCTGTTAATTGAGGATAGACTGTGTTATAACATGCATGTTACTGCTATATTCACTGGTGGCTTCATAGATGGTGAGAGGGAATGGATGGAGGTACAGCTGTGATAGTGGAACTTGATGAGAGCCTTCCATCCACTGAATCCTTTGTAAGCCACTGGACTTTACCTGGGATTTAGATCCAGTGTTCTTTCTCAAAGCCATTCACACCCCAAACCCTAACCTGGATTTAGCTGGATTCACCCTATTGTATTCAGTGTAGCTGGCAAAACGTATCTACCCCAGATTATTTTCACCCACACTCTCTCATCCTCCCCTTGTTTGGCATTTGGTTTTGGATATTTCTCTCTCCCTCCTTTCTCCCCCTATCCCCCTGCCTCTCCACAGATGTGTACACCTGATGCTAATTCAGAGTCAAGCTAACAGGGATTGTTTTTATCAGAGTCTTGGTAACAGTCCAGGGAGCTGGAGAAACAGAATAAGACATCATTTACCTCACGCCACTAGTCTTTCAGCAGAATGAATATTAATATCACTATGGCAATGGTTCTGGAGATTAGCTCAAGGTAGGGCTTTACACTTGTACCATTAGATCAGTTGTTTTCAGTTGTTTTCATGGATAGCTGAAGCTGCAGGCAGGGGGGACGCTCAGCGGGGAATGCTCACAGTTCACACTTGATGATTAGTTCGTTTCCATTGAACAATAATACCTAAAAAGCCACCAGCATAGGGGTTAATTTTAGGGGTTAATTTATTGCATTGCTCCATTCAAATTTTTTTATTTTTTATTTCACCTTTATTTAACCAGGTAAGTTGAGAATAAGTTGTCATTTACAACTGTGACCTGGCCAAGATAAAGCAAAGCAGTGCAACACAAACAACAACACAGAGTTACTCATGGAATAAACAAACATACAGTCAATAACACAATCTAAAGTCCATATACAGTGTGTGCAAATGAGGTAAGATAAGGGAGGTAAGGCAATAAATAGGCCATTGTGACAAAATAATTACAATGTATCAATTAAACACTGGAGTGATAGATATGCAGAAGATGAATGTGTAAGTAGAGATACTGGGGTGCAAAGGAGCAAAAAAATAAACAACAGTATGGGGATGAGGTAGTTGGATGGGCTATTTACAGATGGGCTATGTATAGGTGCAGTGATCTGTGAGCTGCTCTGACAGCTTGTGCTTAAAGTTAGTGAGGGAGATATGAGTCTCCAGCTTCAGTGATTTTTGCAATTAGTTCCAGTCATTTGCAGCAGAGAACTGGAAGGAGAGGCGGCCAAAGGAGGAATATGCTTTGGGGGTGACCAGTGAAATATTCCTGCTGGAGGGCATGCTACGGGTGGGTGCTGCTATGGTAACCATTGAGCTGAGATAAGGTGGGGCTTTACCTAGCAAAGACTTATAGATGACCTGGAGCCAGTGGGCTTGGTGACAAATATGAAGCGAGGGCCAGCCATACAGGTCGCAGTGGTGGGTAGTATATGGGGCTTTGGTGACAAAACGGATGGCACTGTGATAGACTGCATCCAATTTGCTGAGTAGAGTGTTGGAGGCTATTTTGTAAATGACAGCGCAGAAATCAAGGATCGGTAGGATAGTCAGTTTTACGAGGGTATGTTAGGGAGCATTGTTGAATGATGCTTTGTTGCGAAATAGGAAGCCGATTCTAGATTTAATTTTGGATTGGAGATGCTTAATGTGAGTATGGAAGGAGAGTTTACAGTCTAGCCAGACACCTAGGTATTTGTAGTTGTCCACATATTCTAAGTCAGAACCGTCCAGAGTAGTGATGCTGGACGGGCGGGCAGGTGCAGGCAGCGATCGGTTGAAGAGCATGCATTTAGTTTTACTTGCATTGAAGAGCAGTTGGAGGCCACGGAAGGAGAGTTGTATGGCATTGAAGCTCGTCTGGAGGTTTGTTAACACAGTGTACAAAGAAGGGCCAGAAGTATACAGAATGGTGTTGTCTGCGTAGAGGTGGATCAGAGAATCATGCACAGCAAGAGCGACATCATTGATTTATACAGAATAATAGACATTTGTGTCTTAGATTACCTGTAACTGATTTTTGTTTGTGTTTATTGCTTGCCTCCACTGTGCTTGATGACATGTGTATCAACACCAATGGTAAACCCCCCCGCAGGTCACTGGTGTTATTCCGGGCACAGGGCATTTAGCTCAGACTGCCAGACCCCACATCCACAGCCTGACAATGGGCAGCAGCTGGCCGCCCACATTCTAGTCTCACAGGCTTGCCTCATAGGATATGAAAGCCTGCTCTCATATACTAGACATAACATAGTAAACATACATCTGGGACACTCAAATTAGTATGATATGTTACATTTGGTGTGGTTACATAAGACAGATGGTTACTTAAGGCAAAAAACAAAAGTAGGGTGGTTAGTCATGGGTGGAGGGGTGGGCGTATAGCACGTACGTCTAGCAACCTAAAGGTTGCGAGTTTAACCCTAACCCTAACTACTTAGCATGCTAGCTAAACCTTACCCTAACCTTAACCCTTTAACCTAACTCCTAAACTTAACCCTAACCCTAACCCCTAGCCTATCTAACATTAGCCAGCTAGCTAACATTAGCCACCTAGCCACCTACTGTAGCTAGAATTCATTAACATATGATACATTTCGCAAGTTCGTAACTTAAAATATGATTTGCAAATACGTAACATATTGTGTGTTTTGCGAATCATAATGTATAATACAAATAGTAATTCTTAACATGTCATACAAAATGGGTAATGGAAATCCACAAATTAATACATACCATACAAAACTTAACATATAATACTAAATGGAGTGTCTCGGATTTACGTACAACATAATACGAAATGCTCTGAGACCAGGTTGGATATGACCTCAATACACAGAGCCATGCCCAGAAGCATCATGAGTATGGTTTTAGTTCCATTTTTTTAAACTTTAAGATTGGTTTTTATTTAATTCTTAGAGGTTTCAGCAAGGATTCCCTTGCCGCCTTGTCATATTGACTCATTCTAAGCATTATCATCATCCACACCAAGGTCTCTTTCTTTCTGTGCTGTAGATATTAAGCCTCTTTTGTGTTTGTTCTTTCGTAGTTGGCTCTGAGGAAGACCTCAAAGAGCCTGAGGTTGCAGGAGGGTAAGGAGAAGTGGGAGAGCCAGATGCTGAAGAAACGAAAGGCTTCTGAAAGGGCTGAGATCCCTGTGAATGTATTCACTGACAATGGAGCTGACTTTGAACATGAGCAGTATGGAGAGAAGGAGCAGGGGAAGGGGAAAATCAACTCAAAGAAGAACAAGCAGGTAGCCTATGGATCTGTGGTATTAACCTTCATTATATTTCGAATGAATATGCTCTACTACAAACCAAAACCTGTCTACCTGGTAATGTGTGTGTCCACATGTGTAAGGGTTTTGCCCAGTGAAGTAATGAGGTCTTACAGTTTGTGTAGCTTAGAGTCTAGGCTTGTTTATTTTGAGTTCTTTCTTTCTGTTGCAAGTCATCCACTTTCAATCCCACAGTTCTATTTTTCTAATGGTGATCCTGTTTCTATCAGTTGTAAACAAACTTTCTCCATTATTAGGTGTTCATTGTTGGCACCAGCCAGTCAATGAACTCTATCAGGTTAATTCCCGAAGCTTCCCATCCTGGTCTAGTAATTGCCTTGCACAAGCCTGTCTGTTGTGCATGAAGTCAGGAGGGAGCCACACAGGAAATGAGGGCCAATAAAGAGCTATGATGAGATAAGGTGCTTTGTGAAGAGCTTCCTCCTCAGCCCAGGATGTGTCTGTGTTTGTAACAGAGAGCACACCAGGTACACACACACTTAGGCTCGCTTCCATATCAGTCTCTGGCCTAGCCAATTCCCCTACCCTTATCTCTGTGTGTAGACCAGATACTACTTGTTGTAAGGTATCGCCTTGTAAGGTATCGCCTAGATGGCCCCTGGCTTGTGGATGTTTCCTCTACTGAACAGTATGCAAAACAGTATGTTGGATAGTAGCCTCCTTTGCAATAGAGGAGAGATCTATGATCATGTTTGTTTCAAAGAGTCCTTTGTTCCTTGAATTGATTGTTTATCTAAGCACATTGTAAGTAGATGGAATCTACTTTACGAAATGGATGAAACACTTGATTCAATCAAGAGCAGTTCAATTGTGTCATTGAAGAAACCTCTAAAGTGTTCTCTAGAAAGTAGAGGGACTTAAGATAACATAATCTCTTCTGTTTCACCTCATCACCAGAAAGATAGTGTATTTTACTACAGCTCATTGCACATTGACAACGCACACTGGCTGTGTCAAATCAAGTCAGGACTTTTTGCTGAAGGATGCTAGTTTGACATATTCGCAGCAACTGTGAAACATCATCTATGCTATTTAAATAAATCGGTTTCACACGAACACCCACACACAGAAATAGACAGTGTCCTGGGCTGGACTGTCAAAGCAGGGAAGTGTAGCAGCCAACAGAACACTACAGGAACGGGCTGAATGCTACAGTAGCAGTAGCTTTAAACCAGGGCTGCCCAACCCTCTTCCTGGAGATCTACCGTCCTGTGGGTTTTCAGTCCAACCCTAATTTAACACACCTGGTTCTACTTATTAGCTGCTCAACAAGACCTTAACTAGCTGAATCAGATATTCTAAATTAGGGTTGGACTGAAAACCTACAGGACAGTAGATGTCCAGGAAGAGGGTTGGGCAGCCCTGCTTTAAACCATCAAACCTCAGATCAATACCACATTATTATACTGTTCCTGTGTCATCATCACCACGTGCTAAGCTTTCAGTCAATATCGTTTCTGTCTTGTTTTGTCCAGAAACAATTAGTTCTTTCCTGAATCAATGTTTGAATATGCATTATGCTTCATGGATCTGTCATTTAAGGTTTCCATTGCAACACAATTGTGTGTGTGTGTGCGTGTGTGTGTGCGTGTGTTATGTGTGCGTGCGCCCATTTATGCATGCGCTGTGTACCTGCACCCATGTTGCCGTCGGCTCTCAGATGGGCCAGAGCATGGCCTACTGCTAATTGCCCATCACGGGCAGTCAATGAGTCTGGGCATCAACTCTGCTTGTTTTAAATCAGGTTAACTGTGTCATTGAAATGGATGTCCTCACTGACGTGTAATCACTCACTGATGTCTGTAATACGATAGTGCCCTCTGGTGGTCCAGATTCTCTTCTGGGCTGATAAATGTACTGTCTACCATTTCAATGTAATATAGATAACCATGGACTCAAAGAACGGAAGATAATTAGTCTATCATGTTCCTCAGGTGAAGGGGCTTCTAGGAAGGCAAGACAGAGCTGAAGTCACCAAAACACAGGGCACACATCAGAGAAGCAACTCCAAAGGACACCATAGTGAGGTATGAGCAGTGTTGTCTGGATAAAGATATGTTTGTGTGCAACAACATCCTATTGAGTGATTACAGAAGGCCTTTATCAGAATCTATCATAAGCCCTTGCTCATTAACATTATCCTTCCTTTCCACAGAGTTCATTCTCTGGTCGGGGATATTCGGTGAGTGACTTCAATTCTTTCTGACAGAATTAATGTCCAGGATCTGCCTATAGTCATTCTCAGAGTATGAGGGCAAAACCGGGTCAGTGATTATCTTTACCATTTTGAGAACAAGAACAGTCTGTGACAAAATGTTCTCAAAAGCTAACAGGCTGATATTTAGTAATGTAGCTAAACAGGTGTCATGTCAACATGGATTAGTGATTTGTGGATCTGAGTAACCTTGACATGTTGACAGTGAGCAGGGCTTGAGTCATTAGGGGAGTGAGGCAGAGAGACACGTGTTGTCAGTGGTTTCAGTATAAATTGACTGGCTGATACAGTAGCTCACAGTTGTGCTGCTGTGTCGTCTGGCATGATGAATCCCTTAGAGCAGACAGATCAGTTCACACAGCAGTTAAACACATGTCTGTCACTAGGAACGAGGTAACATACATAATGTATAATAATATCCTCTCTCTCTCTCTTGATTTGTAAACAGACTGTTTTTGTGATATTACTACTAGACATAACCACAGCTTTTAGTCCTAATCTAACCAGGATTATTAGTTGATCTCAATGGATCTCAATGTTTCTTTATGCATTATTTGTAAATACAGCACATATTTATCAAGATTTCATTGAACATACTAAATTAAATGATTGGAGTCAAGTTTCTTAATCCACAATCTTGTTTTCATGGAATAGGATATTGTAATGAAAGCTTAGTTAATGAAGATAAATACTGCTGTGGAAGCTTACTGTAAACACCCATCAGTCACTCGTATGACTACTGCCTCTAGTCTCGTATCCTCTGCTGTTCTCTCCCTGCCAATAGAGTAGGAGTAAACACGGCAGTGTCACTCAAAACACAGGTCATGACCTTGAATCAAGGTCTCCTTATAATCTCTAGACAAATAATAACACTTTTTGTTCCTGTGGGTAATATTGATATGACTGTGGAGGCAGATAGCAGAAATGTGAACAACTCACTTCCAGTTTGAGTGTTTGTGATTGATGAAGGTGTTGATACATTCTCATGAATTAATGCTGTGTTTTACATCCTTTCTCTCGCAGTGTGACAGTGAGAGTGACATCGATGACAAGGCAAGATAAACATTCTCACTTTTCACAACTGTTATCACTGATAATAAGGTATCAGTGCTCTACTATTCTGTCATTCAGCCATGTGTAACAGCTTCTGTTCCTCTCCTCGCCCCAACCTGGGCTTCAACCAGAAATCCTCTGCACATCGACAACAGTAACCCTGAAGCATCATTACCTATCGCTCCACAAACGCCGCGTCCCTTGTAGAGCAATGGAAACAACTACTTCAAGGTCTCAGAGCGAGCGACGTCACCGATTGAAACGCTACTAGCGCGCACCGCTTACTAGCTAGCCATTTCACACCGGTTACACATGTATTCCCATCTGCGCTGTCAGCTGGCCAGGCTTTATTGTACTGAGAGGAAGGGGGTCCTCCAAATGCCAGGCAGGGTTGTGATGGGAGTCAGGTCTTTTGGCTGACCTTTTTATTTACATCAGGGCAGCGTAAACAGTGTGTGTGATGTCTTTAGTCTTGTGTTTTATTACTGGTTTGTGAGTGTTAGGTTCAGTCTGTGTGTCCCGAGGACATTATACTAATTTAAACTTGTTATAAATATCTATATGTTAATAATACCAGCACTCTTTGATTTCATTATTGGATTTGATCTAGGGAATTTGTGGAAGTTAACTTGATTACACTGTGAACATCATTAGACCTTTTTACGAAAGTCAAGATGTTCTGATAATAACAACTAGTCTCTGTATTTCCTCCATATGATCTATTTACTTTGTCAGCAACCTCAAATTAAATCTGGAGGCTCCAAAACTGAAATTGAACTCATGAGGTCATATAAACCAGATTACAGTATTGTGGCATTTTGCTAGGTTGTTAATCAACTGAGGGATTCCAGGAATAGCTGTAAATAAGGTCCTTACATTTGCAACACCAAAGGAATTTCAGCTGAGTTCAGACCCAGTAAATCAACAATTTGATGTAGCAATTAAGTCTGCTCATTTTGATTCGTCTTTATTTGATTCCATTAGTCCATAATCAGGTGGTTTCACAGCGTCCGTATGACTTTGCAAAGAACATCAAGTTTAAAGATGAGAAATACACAGAACATCATATATTCTCACCACATATATTATTTAAATGAAAATGGCTGATTAGTCTAGTTTGTGTGTGCGTGTCTGCGTGTGTGCGCGTATGTGTGTGTGTCCTTTGCTGCCTGTTATTAGAATCTGGCCAATATTCAGCAATTTAATCAGAAACATACGGTTGGTAATGTAATTTATTGATTGTAATAAGATACTCACTAACTTAATTTGTCTCATCCACTTTCTAATGAGTTTTTCACAAGGTAAATGTCATGGACATTTATGTATATTTCTAGTGAGTGCTCTTACAGGAAAGATATGACTGATTACATGAATTACCTCTTAATATGTAATCTATGTTGAGATGCTTTTTACTATCCTGTCAAAAATATACTTGCATTGAGCTGTCACGTAATACATTAAATTATTTAAGAATGGTTTCGATTGAATCTCATTCAGTTTCATTTTGAAACTTTCCCTCGTGTCATTGGACTGGGTTCACCAAGATTTATGTCTCACCTTTTGTCCCTCTGTTCTCATTTACATTCATTGGGAACTTGAACACACCCCCTTGAGTGACGAAGTGCACATCGAGTCTGGGAGTGGAACAAGAGCCAGTATACAGAACAGTCCTGTTGATAGAGAGCTGATAAAGATGGAAAAGCAACCACTTTTCTGGACAGTTCCACTACCGGCACCTTCAGAATCCTAATTTAGCCTCTAGCTAGGCTAACGTATTTGTTATTTCCTTTCTTTTCTCATTCTAACTCAGGTTTCAGGGATTGTGTCTGATAAACTCTTCACACTAAGGAAAACTACTGGTAAGAATATTTCCTCTGGATTCTGGGGTATTCAGCGTGTTTGCTTTTGACTCTCTGTCCTCGTTTAGCTGTTGCTATTTACAGAATAGATATGTGTCTCTCTTAGTGACATGCTTTTTATGGCATTCCATTTCTGTTCACTCGAATAAGGGAATAATCCTCTTTAAAGCCACACAGTGGTCAAGTTGTTGGCAAAGTGTTATGGCCTTTGTCATTTTAGGATCCTCACACACTTGCTCTTAATTACACAATGTGGGTATAATGTTACTCTACCCTGTGGAAAGTCTCTGCTCTAGATTTATTATATTTAAAGTAAAACCGAATAATGATGCAATGTTTTGTCAGATATATTTGTGCAATTGAGTTGAGTGATTTGAAATAGTTGATAAATGTTTTCTACAAAACATTTTAGCTATGAATTGGATTGAACCTCTACTCCCAGTGGCTTAGATGCTTTGTTGGGGCTAGGAACGGGTTAGTCACACTTCATGCTCAATGAGACTATTGGCTCAAGCAATTTTGTAATCTACTGCAATGTTCCCTATTGTCATCCTTACCATCGCCATCAATTCCATATTGTGATCTAACAACAGCTGAAATTCACAAGAGGTTGGTGGCACCTTAATTGGGGAGAACGGGATGCGGTAATGACTGGAATTAGTGGAATGGTATCAAATACATCAAACACATGGTTTCTAGGTGTTTGATGCCATTCCATTTTCTCCGTTCCGGCCATTATTATGAGCCTCCCCTCTGCAGCCTCCTGTGCTGAAATTCAACAATGAAATACAATTTTCACCCAAAAGAATGGTGCTGAAAGCAACATCACTGAATGGTATTGTTCCCATTCAGCAATCTTTACTGACTGAGGTGTTTGGCCGTATAGGGGCAGCTTGATAGATTGTGTTCCCTTCAAAACCCACGATTTCTCAAACTAAAACTCATTTGGCCTGTAAAAGCCAAAAGGAGACGCACATCCAAGGTCAGGCAGCATAAAACCTGCTCTAATCCCACTGGCTGGCTGGTGGTGAGAACCTTTTAGAGCTGAGCTAGGGGTTTAATATGTCTTGTGTGAACGTGATTAGGAGCTCCCCATTTAACTCTCACTTCCTCCAAGCTGCTTGTGGTGGGCTTTAGAGAGGGCATTTGTTGTTTGCTTTGGAGGTCTCTTCAGTCTCCCAATAAGCCGTCTGGAGTTCAGGCTATTGAACGTTATGATTACGAATAATGGTAAACACACCACTAGTCTCTCCCCAGGGCCCTCAGCTCTTGTCAGAGCTCAAAGACTGCAGGGAATAGAGACTAAGGTTGTGTTTGGTGCTGGGAAAATAGGCCGTTTGTTGAATTTAATGATCATTTTCTGGCAGTGAATGGAAGATCTATTGGTGCAACTAACAAATTGTAAGCACTTTGTAGTATGAACATGCTAATTTTTCCAAGACACACTGGCTGTTACGAAGCTGCTCGTTGTTGCCTCATTGTTGTTTCTAGATGTAGGCCTAGTACAGCAGAGATTAGAAGCTATTCACCACTCTGACTGAAGGTTGTTTCAGCTAAGTATGGACACATCAATATCAGTATTTATCTGAAGTGGGAAAGAACATTAAATTACTAAGTTCTGTCAAACTGTGGTTGATAGCCTATGTTCTCTGGTTGCTAATAGACATAGGTGTTGACCAGAGGGATGAAGCGAAGGTGTGCAGCTCTGCCAGAGTGTCAGGTCTACAACGCAGCCAAGAGCAGAGCAGCGACACGCCCCTCGATCTGCCCGCTGCCAGCCCCGCCCCTGGCGCTCTGACCGATGCCAGCCCTGTCCCTGCAGCTCCTCTCACCACCACCCCACCTCCTGCTGTGTGTGTGAAGAAGGAGAGGACGTCCCCTCACAACCCGACCATGCCAACTCTGCCAGGGCAAGGCCTATCCCAGGTCAAGAGAGAACCATTGTCACATCACCAGGGTCATCCCCTGTGCATTGGTCTCCACAACAGGTAGGACATGGCATTGACCGAACTTGTTCAAACCATTTAATAATACTATATCCTAGAGGAGGTTGATATTTATTTACAACTTTTCCTTCCTCCTCTCCACAGCAGCATAGAGGGGTCCCACAAGCGAACCCTCCCCCCATCCCCCCACTTCGGGCGCCATTCTTCTCCCTTGCCAGCCCTCCCCCTGTCCATCTCAGAGCTGTCCGCACCCCACTTCTTCCTGCCAGGTCATGGGCATCGCCACCCTGCCATGTTCACTAGTCCTGCGGGATTAGCAACCAGCGGTATTGTAGGACGGTCCACTCGAGCAGGCTGCTCAGGTAAGAGGCATGAACAGTAAATGAGATTTAATGTACAACAGGTGTAGGTTGTGAGAAAGGGTGAGTAAAGAGCAGAAGTCATCATAGAGTATGACGTTTAACCTCGCCTCTCTCCCCCCACAACAGAGCATGACCTGCTTCGCCAGGAACTGAACAACCATTTCCTGGCACAGACTGCACTTAGAGGGGCAGGCTCTGAGCCACCTCTACTGAGGGCAGAATTCCACCAGCACACACACCAGCACCAACATCAGCACCAACACCAGCTCACCTTCTCACCCTACCCCAACGGGTTGCCTCCTCCACCAGGCATCGTCTCTACACCCCCAAATATGGGTCGCACAGCTGCCCTGAATGTAAGTCCAGCACATGGCCATTACAAACCTCTTCATATGAGTTCATGTTATTATCAAATCCCACATTCATTGTAAAGAACATTTTAGGTCACCCAGAAACCAGAGAGTTTACAGAGTGCTTTGTTTTTGCTGTTTTCCAAACTCATCTTCTTAATAGTGTAGCCTCAGGCTCAGCATCTGCCTCCTGTACTCTGGGGAAAACCCTGTGTGTGTGTTAGTTTCACATCTCAAATATCACACAGAAATATCAGATACAGTCCCCAAGAGATACATTTTTGCTTTCAGATCCAGTTACACTAAAACATTTTTTTACACCCACCCGGGAACATTTTGAAATATTTCAGCATAGAATTTTTTTTATGTATGATCCCTGAAATGGTTGGCTGTTCCACTGGCAGTTGGTAAAGGCAGTGTAAATGGATCTCATGGCTGTTTTGACACACCAAAACCCTGCTGTCAGGACAAATGACTGTGCCGCAGCAGAAGGAATGAGGTCATTAGTGCTTTTGATCGTGGGTAATTGCTCATGGATGCTTGTGCCGGCCTTGGCAGGGCTTCAGTTAAGGCTTAAGCAGCTGAGATATGGAAACTCTGAACATAGCCACCTGAAGTGTGTACATGCATCTGTTAAACAGTCAATGAGCTGAGATGAATGCACCGTGCTGTGCAGTCGTTGGCATGCATAGCTTCCTGGCACTTTGTGTAATGTGAGGTGTAGAACAGGACGGCCATGGTTAATGTTTTATATTTTTTATAATAATTTGTAGCATTTTTACATTTGTGTCTTCTTTGTGTATGCTTATATTATTGTCTAATATTGTTCATATTACTGACGTGTTCTCACAAAATTGTCTTTCAGTTGGAAAAGTACTCAGCAAAACTGGAAAACCCTTACCTAAGACATGTAAGTTAAAGTACTGTTTTCAGAAAGATGACAATATGTTCCTTTGGATTACCATCAAAGGCATTATTCTGTATCATATTATGGTTCTCAAAGAAATGAAGTTATATGCCATTTACTCACAGATCTACTCTGGGTGTACGAAGTGTTTGTTTAATCTTTTGTTTCCCCTGACGTTCCACTTCATTCATTCTCATCTTAACCTGTGTGTGGTCTTGCCCAGTTCTACCCCTCCTACCCCCCAGTGATGCCAGGCATGCCAGCCCTGCACCCCCACTCAGGACCCCCAGGACCTTTCAGCTCTCTGCAAGGAGCCTTCCAGCCTAAGGTCCATACCACATCACTCCCTCTGTCTGTGTGTCTGTCTGACTGTCTGTCTGTCTCCTTTATGGCCTTGTGTTAACCACATAATAATCGAATCATGTGACTTACCATCCCTCCCTAGTCTATGGATGTAGTGACACGGCCAGAAGTCCCTCTACTACCAAAGGACCCACGGGTAGGCCTCTTCTCTATCCATTAAGTTATGAATAAAACACTGTAGTAAAGGCTCAGATATTAACCCTCTGTTCTCCCTCTGTTCACAGATAGCTGATCCATTCAGATCATCAGCTAGGGTAAGAATATGCCATTCGCTGTCATTCTGTAAGCTTGTCGACAGAATTCTAGCCCTTGGGTTTAAGACTAATCAAATGATTGTCCTTCTATTCTTGCAGAAGGCTGGCAAATGGTGTCTAATGCATGGCCAGATCGCATGGCAGATTCATCGCCACCAGCAGAGAATGAAGGTGCACAAGATGCATTCATTAATTTACAAAATGCATTAATTATTTTCCAAAACCGGTAATCAGTGAAGTAATGCTTTCTGTGTCCTCCCATCTCAGCAACTCCTTCACCTCTCAATCTCTATTAAGCTTTTAATCCCTCTCTCTGTCCATCACTCTCCTCCCCACTTTATCTATCTATCTTTAGCAGAACATGCACTTTGATCCACATCAGCTGAATATGAGCAGAGTGAAGCTGGACCTGTTTAGTCGGCCAGCCGCACCAGGTCTTCCTCCTGGACTATCCTATGGCCATGACATGGCCCGACCTTCCCTGCCCTCCTCAGGTTAGCCAGCCTACTCCATGTCCTATTCATTACTATGTTAAATGAGGATGTATGTGCAGTTATGATGATATTGTACGGTTATGGTTATATTGTACAGTTATGGTGATATTGTACAGTTATGATAGTGTACAATTATGATGATATTGTACAGTTATGATGATATTGTACAGTTATGGTTATATTGTACGGTTATGATGCTATTGTACGGTTATGATATTGTACAATTATGGTGATATTGTACAGTGATGATGATATTGTTACGGTCATGGGAACAACGGCTTTTATTGGTTCCTTAGCTCCTTTATGTCCCTGTATGCCCATGTTAGTGTGGTTGATTCGCTCACTACTGTACCTTCTCCCTCTACAGGTCATTTGTCTGCATCACCATTCAATGCCCCCACGCATCACGGCCACTATCAACATGCTAGCCACCTTACTGGTAAGAGCCATAGGCTGCTGGTGCAGCGTCAAAATAATGAACCCAGAGACTCTGGGTTCGCGCCCAGGCTCTGTCGTAACCGGCTGCGACCGGGAGGTCCATGGAGGCGACGCACAATTGGCCTAGCGTTGTCGGGGTTAGGGAGGGCTTGGCCGGTAGGGATATCCTTGTCTCATCGCGCACCAGCGACTCCTGTGGCGGGCCGGGCTCAGTACACGCCAACCGAGGTTGCCAGGTGCACGGTGTTTCCTCCGACACATTGGTGCGGCTGGCTTCCGGGTTGGATGCGCGCTGTGTTAAGAAGCAGTGCGGCTTGGTTGGGTTGTGTATCGGAGGATGCATGACCTTCAACCTTCGTCTCTCCCGAGCCCGTACGGGAGTTGTAGCGATGAGACAAGATAGTAGCTACTAAACAATTGGATACCACGGAATTGGGGAGAAAAAGGTGCAAAAAAAATAAAATAAAAAATAAATAATGATGTATGAAGTACAAGACAACAGCCATTAAGAGGTGCTCCTCTTGTGATGCTCCTCAGATCCATTTGATCGAGCTAGTCACTATGGAAACCTTGGACAACTGGCAACTAATGCATTTGGCGGCCTGGGTGCCCCATCTCTTGGTAGGTTTTCGCTCTCAGATAGTTAATGCAACCTACTGTTTCAACTCAATTGGTAAACTGATTGATTTGATTGAAATTACATAAATCTTTTAGGCCCAGGCAGCCCGTTTGGTGACAGACAGGGCCATGGGTTGCCAGGTTTTGTCAGCCACCCTCAGGAAGCCTGGAACCGCCTGCAACGAATGCCCCCCTCCTTCCCCACACCTCCAGCACAGTCCAGGCCTGCTGATGTGGCCCGCAAGCTCACAGTCCAGAGCAGTGAGAGGGAAAGGGAAGCTAAGAAAAGGGATCACTCTGCTACCAAGGAGGAGTCAGAGAGAGACGGGTCAGTGACAGCCCTAGCGCAGAGATGGCATTTCCCAACCTGAAAGGCCTTCAAAAGTTGTGATTTTATATTTTGAAACAGCATCTAACATTCAAAGAATTGCCTATTTTTCCAACCACATAGAGGCTAGATATCATATTTCCCAGCTGTTAACCTCCGCACCTCTGTCCTCTCCATAGAAATTCTCTGGAAAGAAGCCATCAATCCACCCACACATCCTCAGGCTTTCAGATTAGTAATCTGATTGGCAGCAGCAGCCCAGAAAGGAAGAGGAGTAGCCCAGATCAGGGTCGTCGTCAGGCTGAGAGGGACTGCACCTCGCTGGGGAGAGTCCAGGTGAAGCAAAGCTCCTCTCCAGCGCTGGAGGTGCAGGATAGGGGATCCTCAAACCCTTATAACACAGTGAAGAATCACCAATCCAGCGAGAGCACACAAACCCTGAAGGGACCTTTAAACATAAAGCAGGAACACAGAGATGAGCCAGAGGTTATGGCTGGGCCACTAGAAATGACCCTCTTACTCCCACCAGGCCACTCTCAGGCTCCACACCCCTCATCAAGGCACAGCCACTTCCCCGTCGCAGGCATGCTTCAGAGCAGCCATCTACCTCACTCTCTACCACTCTCCATGAGCCCCATGCACCCAGTGAGCAGCCTCAGTGCAATGGAGCGAGCCCGTGTCCAGCCCTTCATGGGGGTCAGTCCACTAGCCACAGGTCGAGACCACCGTGTGCCCCTTCACCTCTCAGGCCCCTGGGATCCACTACGAGACCCCTACAGAGGTCTGTACCTGCAGAGCCAGCAGGTACATACGACCTATGACCCTGAGAGAGGCCACAGACAGCGGGAGCAACACCCCCACCCACAGCCGCAGCAGCACCTACAGGACAGTCACCGACAGGCAGAGGAGAGGGCCAGGTTGCACCAGCTCCAGGGGTCTCCCATGGAGGGCCACCTAGCACACACACCCACCTTTACATCCTCCCTGGGTGGGGTGATGTACCCCAGGCTCAGCCCCTCAGCTCCACACAGTGGCCATCTGAACAGGACTCCTCCCACTGCTACTCTCAGTGCCCCACCTCCTCTGGTGCCCACCTCCACCACATCCCCTGGCATACCTTCCACTCCTCGAAACACCACACCCACCAGTGCCCCACCCTCTGGGGACCCAACCCCATCCTGCAATCCTAAAGAAGTGGAGGCACAGTAGCATGGAAGTCTCTCAGATATAAGAGACCAGACTCTATACAGTACACACTCAACTTGATGACTTTATGTAAAAACAGTATATTGTAGATTATATGTTAATAAATAACAAGTTTAAGTAGTGAGTCTGCATAGAAACGGTTGAATAAGTTGAATAACTATTGTTGGATAATGTTATTTGATAGTAATATATGAGTATTTTGTAAGATTTATATTCCCTCTCTGTGTACAGAAATAGATTTTATGAATTTGTACATTTGTGTAATTAATGCATTACCTTTGTTTAATACACATTTTACACATTATTTATCAATAGGTAAAACTGACAAAATGTTCTCCTCTTGATTGATAGTTTTTAGGTTAATGTAACTATGTTTCTTACCTGAAAATGACTTTCACTTTGTGGAAATATTCACATAACCTGTCATTTGTTTCTATAAAGAATGTCTATTTAAACAAAAATGGAATTACTTGGCAATTCATTGTCTTATTTTCACTTGCATTTGCAGTACTCCTTAAATTATCATAATTGTTCTATTTTTTTGTATTATAGTATAATTTATCATAGCATGGGCTTGTATGTACATTGGGGTCCGAATTTATTGACACCCTTGATAAAGATGAGCAAAAATGATTGTATAAAATAAATATTAATTGATATTTAGGTATGGAATGCTTTTCTGCTTATGCATTCTAATTTCTACGCCAAACCCACCAATGGTGTGCGAGGCCAAACTGCTCCATTTTCATGTCATCTGACCAAAGCACGGGTTCCAATCCAAGTGCCAATGCCATTTAGCAAACTCCGGGCATTTACATTTGTTGGACAGCATGAAAATAGAGCTCTTTGGCCACGCACTCCAGTGGAGCCGAAATGAGAATGCATGAACAGAAAAGAACCCCATACCTACTGCAAAACATAGTGGTGGATCTTTGATTTTATGGGGCATTTTTGCTTCCACTGTCCTGGGGTCATTGTTAAGGTCAACTGCATCATAAACTTTATTACCCAGTACAAGGACATTTTAGCCAAAAACATGGTTGCCTCTGCCAGGAGGCTGAAACTTGGCACAAGTAGACGGCCATCTCAATCTCCAGACTTGAAACACATTGAAAATCTGTAGTTTTAATTAAGGCCAGGCACCACAGACAAAAATGGTGATTTTGCTTCCATCTGTCAATTTTCATATTTTGGGAAGTTTTGCAACCTTAACTTCCATACTTTCATAAAATTTACAAATAAATCGGCAATAATGTATATAAATAACTCCGTCAACACCTACCATAAATGTTGTTCTTGATAGCATGTTTTATGTAGAGAACTATTTTCAAAACTTTCCAAAAATCACATTGTAGGAGTTCTTTTAGGCCTGAATTTATTTGAAAATCACAAATTTTTATGGTGGAAAATAAGTATTTGGTCACCTACAAACAAGCAAGATTTCTGGCTCTCACAGACCTGTAACTTCTTCTTTAAGAGGCTCCTCTGTCCTCCACTCGTTACCTGTATTAATGGCACCTGTTTGAACTTGTTATCAGTATAAAAGACACCTGTCCACAACCTCAAACAGTCACACTCCAAACTTCACTATGGCCAAGACCAAAGAGCTGAGAGAGACGGGTCAGTGACAGCCCTAGCGCAGAGATGGCATCAAAGGACACCAGAAACAAAATTGTAGACCTACACCAGGCTGGGAAGACTGAATCTGCAATAGTTAAGCAGCTTGGTTTTAAGAAACCAACTGTGGGAGCAATTATTAGGAAATGGAAGACATACAAGACCACTGATAATCTCCCTCGATCTGGGGCTCCACGCAAGATCTCACCCCGTGGGGTCAAAATGATCACAAGAACGCTGAGCAAAAATCCCAGAAACACATGGAGGGACCTAGTGAATGACTTGCAGAGAGCTGGGACCAAAGTAACAAAGCCTACCATCAGTAACACACTACGCCGCCAGGGACTCAAATCCTGCAGTGCTAGACGTGTCCCCCTGCTTAAGCCAGTACATGTCCAGGCCCGTCTGAAGTTTGCTAGAGAGCATTTGGATGATCCAGAAGAAGATTGAGAGAATGTCATATGGTCAGATGAAACCAAAATAGCATGGGGGTGGAAACATCCTGCTTTGGCGCTGTTTTTCTGCAAAGGGACCAGGATGACTGATCTGTGTAAAGGAAAGAATGAATGGGGCCATGTATTGTGAGATTTTGAGTGAAAACCTCCTTCCATCAGCAAGGGCATTGAAGATGAAACGTGGCTGGGTCTTTCAGCATGACAATGATGCCAGACACACCGCCCGGGCAACGAAGGAGCGCCTTCGTAAGAAGCATTTCAAGGTCCTGGAGTGGGCTAGCCAGTCTCCAGATCTCAACCCCATAGAAAATCTTTGGAGGGAGTTGAAAATCCGTGTTGCCCAGCAACAGCCCCAAAACATCACTGCTCTAGAGGAGATCTGCATGGAGGAATGGGCCAAAATACCAGCAACAGTGTGTGAAAACCTTGTGAGGAATTACAGAAAATGTTTGACCTCTGTCATTGCCAACAAAGGGTATATAACAAAGTATTGAGATAAACTTTTGTTATTGACCAAATACTTATTTTCCACAATAATTTGCAAATAAATTCATTAAAAATCCTACAATGTGATTTTCTGGATTTTTTTTCTCATTTTGTCGGTCATAGTTGAAGTGTACCTATGATGAAAATTACAGGCCTCTCTCATCTTTTTAAGTGGGAGAACTTGCACAATTGGTGGCTGACTAAATACTTTTTTGTCCCACTGTATCATTCAAAAGCTTGTTTCTGGGGAATATCGTTAGCTAGTCCATACATGGCTATATCCTTTGTAGACGTAGTGCTTCGTGCTGAAATATCAGTAATTTCCTGACATCCGATTGGGTACAAGCATTTAAAGGCCCTTTCCGGCAACCTGATTGGTTAAAATGCCTCTCGTGCCGTTTGAAAATATCTCCCGCGAAGAGTCAACGTAAAGAGATACAAAATCTCGAAGAATATACCTAGTGTGTGAATAAAATAGGCGATCTCAGTTAGCCAATGCGAGAAAAGCAGTGAATGAAAGAAAGTGAATGTTCCGCGATCGAGGCAGTGGCAGTACAGGTAGAGGAGGAAAAGGAGGTAGCCCGCAGCAGCGCTTTGAGACACAAATTAGTTTAGATGCAGCCAGCCAACAGTGGCTTTTATTCCACGTCTCAAATAAACCAATTTGTACATGATTTGATTTGCCCTAACAGTCTAAACACTGGACTGAAAATCACCATAGACTTCACCAACCAGTGATTCTGTAATTATGTAATGAAAGAATGTGCAGTGTGAAGGTGATCGTGATGCATTTAGGGGGACTGTTTACACTTCCTCCAGGCTGCAGGAGTGCTCCAGGGGAGGAGTGGCATTCGATATAAATGTGAGGATGATTCTTCTAGCCCACGAACTTGGATTTGGTTATGCAGCTCTAAAGAAAATAAGCAAAGTCCTAGGGATTCCTTCCTTGCTTCTCAGCTCATATCAGAGACATGACAGATAAATAAGAAGGCAGAGTTGCCCATTATTGTAAGGTGACTTGCTGTGTGTAAATAATATTTATTTCCTTGCTTCAGCAAATGTATTCAAAGTGAATAAAACAGAGTGATAGGAAATCATAACTACAATGAGACTGTAACATAGGCCTACAGTGTCATAGGGCTGTAGCCTAATGTGATTAGTAAGAAATTAGCTTGACCTAAAGAAATACATGCTTATATGCTAATATTTACATAGAATAACATGCTGGTATTTAGTCCTGCAGTTTAGTCTGCTGTAATGTCAACAGACACTTTAGTTGCAGAGATTCAGAGAGGGCTGCAGTCAATGGAGAGTGCTAAAAAGATAATTAGAAGAGCATATGCAGATATGGACCCAGACAGAGCAGAGTTGCTGAAGGAGGATGAGGATGCCATCATAGACATTAATGTATCCTTCGATGGAACTTGGCACAAGAGAGGATTCACTTCCAACTACGGAATATGTGTGTGCATTGGTGGTGGTACCAGTGAGCCATAGAAAATGGTGAAGATCCACCCTGTAATTTTTAATAGAGAGGTTGCACAGAAAATGGTACCTGTATATCATAGGATGTCAAATGATAACGTCCTCAATAGAATGTATTACGGTGGATCCCAGAATGCAAATGAATGTCTGAACTCTGTAATATGGTCGCGGCAAAAGCTGCATTGACTGAGCAGCCAGTAGGGCAGTAGCCACATTCAATGAGGGAGCCACATCACAAATGTGATGAACAAATTGTGGCTTGACAGCACTTTGGTGACACTGGAGCAATCAGAGAGGAGTTCTGAGAGCTGATGCTGCTTCAATGGAGTGTGCCAAGCGTAGGCGTAGGACCCATTACACAGTCAAGAAAGTAAAGCGTCAACAGCAACAACTCAAAGAGGGCCTTACATATGTGGCAGGCATAGTTGATTAATGTTCTGCACATTTCAACAGCCATACAAAATCCTTGTATGTGACAAATTGAGCAAAGTGATATGAGGATTTTCCATAAACTGCATATATGCCCAACAGACCAGTATTCAAAGCATATGCTCTATTGCTTGAAACAAATGTATTACATGTGCTAATGTAAAAGGTATATTTGATGTTTATTTGTCAGTTTAGAAGTGATATATGATTAAGAGTTTAATTAATTTGACATAAATTGTAATATTTATGGAAAGTATATTTGAATTGTATTATTTAACCTGTCTTTATCGGCCATTTTCTCAAAATGACATGTTCCCGGTGGGCCAATTCATTTTCTCAGTCTTCAAAGGACGTGCATTCCCATTACACACAGGTTCTTAGATCTTATAGTCAGACTTTTACAGAGGCTTTTTTTAATATCTTGTGTCATTTTTGCAGTCTATTGCAGAGAGAGCCTGCAAAGTAATGTCATACTTTCCAGGTCCATACCCAAACAGTTCGAACTACTAATTTTGAAAATTACTCTCTCCAGAAATAAGTCTCTCACTGTTGCCGCCTGCTACCGACCCCCCTCAGCTCCCAGCTGTGCCCTGGACACCATTTGTGAATTGATCGCCCCCCATCTAGCTTCAGAGTTTGTTCTGTTAGGTGACCTAAACTGGGATATGCTTAACACCCCGCCAGTCCTACAATCTAAGCTAGATGCCCTCAATCTCACACAAATCATCAAGGAACCCACCAGGTACAACCCTAACTCTGTAAACAAAGGCACCCTCATAGACGTCATCCTGACCAACTGGCCCTCCAAATACACCTCCGCTGTCTTCAACCAGGATCTCAGCGATCACTGCCTCATTGCCTGTATCCGCTACGGAGCCGCAGTCAAACAACCACCCCTCATCACTGTCAAACGCTCCCTAAAACACTTCTGTGAGCAGGCCTTTCTAATCGACCTGGCCCGGGTATCCTGGAAGGACATTGACCTCATCCCGTCAGTTGAGGATGCCTGGTCATTCTTTAAAAGTAACTTCCTCACCATTTTAGATAAGCATGCTCCGTTCAAAAAATGCAGAACTAAGAACAGATACAGCCCTTGGTTCACCCCAGACCTGACTGCCCTCGACCAGCACAAAAACATCCTGTGGCGGACTGCAATAGCATCGAATAGTCCCCGTGATATGCAACTGTTCAGGGAAGTCCGGAACCAATACACGCAGTCAGTCAGGAAAGCTAAGGCCAGCTTCTTCAGGCAGAAGTTTGCATCCTGTAGCTCCAACTCCAAAAAGTTCTGGGACACTGTGAAGTCCATGGAGAACAAGAGCACCTCCTCCCAGCTGCCCACTGCACTGAGGCTAGGTAACACGGTCACCACCGATAAATCCATGATTATCGAAAGCTTCAATAAGCATTTCTCAACGGCTGGCCATGCCTTCCGCCTGGCTACTCCAACCTCGGCCAACAGCTCCGCCCCCCCCGCAGCTCCTCGCCCAAGCCTCTCCAGGTTCTCCTTTACCCAAATCCAGATAGCAGATGTTCTGAAAGAGCTGCAAAACCTGGACCCGTACAAATCAGCTGGGCTTGACAATCTGGACCCTCTATTTCTGAAACTATCTGCCGCCATTGTCGCAACCCCTATTACCAGCCTGTTCAACCTCTCTTTCATATCGTCTGAGATCCCCAAGGATTGAAAGCTGCCGCAGTCATCCCCCTCTTCAAAGGGGGGGAGACACCCTGGACCCAAACTGTTACAGACCCATATCCATCCTGCCCTGCCTATCTAAGGTCTTCGAAAGCCAAGTCAACAAACAGGTCACTGACCATCTCGAATCCCACCGTACCTTCTCCGCTGTGCAATCTGGTTTCCGAGCCGGTCACGGGTGCACCTCAGCCACACACAAGGTACTAAACGATATCATAACCGCCATCGATAAAAGACAGTACTGTGCAGCAGTCTTCATCGACGTTGCCAAGGCTTTCGACTCTGTCAATCACCATATTCTTATCGGCAGACTCAGTAGCCTCGGTTTTTCGGATGACTGCCTTGCCTGGTTCACCAATTACTTTGCAGACAGAGTTCAGTGTGTCAAATCGGAGGGCATGCTGTCCGGTCCTCTGGCAGTCTCTATGGGGGTGCCACAGGGTTCAATTCTCGGGCCGACTATTTTCTCTGTATATATCAATGATGTTGCTCTTGCTGCGGGCGATTCCCTAATCCACCTCTACGCAGACGACACCATTCTATATACTCTCGGCCCGTCATTGGACACTGTGCTATCTAACCTCCAAACAAGCTTCAATGCCATACAACACTCCTTCCGTGGCCTCCAACTGCTCTTAAACGCTAGTAAAACCAAATGCATGCTTTTCAACCGATCGCTGCCTGCACCCGCATGCCCGACTAGCATCACCACCCTGGATGGTTCCGACCTGGAATATGTGGACATCTATAAGTACCTAGGTGTCTGGCTAGACTGCAAACTCTCCTTCCAGACTCATATCAAACATCTCCAATCGAAAATCAAATCAAGAGTCGGCTTTCTATTCCGCAACAAAGCCTCCTTCACTCACGCCGCCAAGCTTACCCTAGTAAAACTGACTATCCTACCGATCTTCGACTTCGGCGATGTCATCTACAAAATGGCTTCCAACACCCTACTCAGCAAACTGGATGCAGTCTATCACAGTGCCATCCGTTTTGTCACTAAAGCACCTTATACCACCCACCACTGCGACTTCTATGCTCTAGTCGGCTGGCCCTCGCTACATATTCGTCGCCAGACCCACTGGCTCCAGGTCATCTACAAGTCCATGCTAGGTAAAGCTCCGCCTTATCTCAGTTCACTGGTCACGATGGCAACACCCATCCGTAGCACGCGCTCCAGCAAGTGTATCTCACTGATCATCCCTAAAGCCAACACCTCATTTGGCCGCCTTTCGTTCCAGTACTCTGCTGCCTGTGACTGGAACGAATTGCAAAAATCGCTGAAACTGGAAACACTCTGCAAAATTGTAATTATTCGCCTACCTCCTCATGCCTTTTGCACACATTGTATATAGACTCCCCCTTTGTTTTCTACTGTGTTATTGACTTGTTAATTGTTTACTCCATGTGTAACTCTGTGTTGTCTGCTCACACTGCTATGCTTTATCTTGGCCAGGTCGCAGTTGCAAATGAGAACTTGTTCTCAACTAGCCTACCTGGTTAAATAAAGGTGAAATTAAAAAAAAAATTTAAAAAAAAAACTTTTTTATTTTATTTTAAGTGGCATTTTATGTGTAAATACAAACAAAATATCCATCAGTCATACATGTGAAGTGTTTTTTAAATAATTCCATGAAATTACAATATTTTTGATAAACTGATCTGTAAAAGGATGACCATTGAGTGTCTTGAAGCAATGTGTTGAAAAATAGATTCTCGTAATATGCAACTTAGCACATATTTAAGGACTGTTTGCCTCATTTGCATATTTTAATTTTTAAATAAATAAAACTTGTAATACAATAATATATTGTATTTATGTATACTTTCAACTGGTAAAGTTTCAGTCTGATGTGAGTAAAGAAGAAGAAAAAATCTGGCCTTAAAATGGGCAGTCCATAGGCGAAGGATATCAAGGATCGGTAAGGATTCTGTATGGAGGAATGGTCTAAGAACCCTCTCAATGTGTTCCTCAACTCGTAAAACTTTTTTTTTTAAAAGCTCAGTGCCATTATTATGCCAATACCTTAGGTGAGGTATTGAAATTTATTAAAAACATGTGTCAATCATTTTGACCCACCTTTTTGAGGAAATAACATATTCCTTGTTAAACAAAATCTCTTTCTCTGAGCAATTGTCAACTCAGCAAAAAAAGAAATGTCCCCTTTTCAGGACCCTGTCTTTCAAAGATAATTCGTAAAAATCCAAATAACTTCACAGATCTTCATTGTAAAGGGTTTAAACACTGTTTCCCATGCTTGTTCAATGAACCATAAACAATGGGCAGTCCAATTAATGAACATTCACCTATGGAACGGTCGTTAAGACACTAACAGTTTACAGACAGTAGGCAATTAAGGTCCCAGTTATTAAACTTAGGAAACTAGAGGCCTTTCTACTGACTCTGAAAAACACCAAAAGAAAGATGCCCAGGGTCCCTGCTCATCTGCGTGAACGTGCCTTAGGAATGCTGCAAGGAGCCATGAGGACTGCAGATGTGGCCAGGGAAATAACTTGCAATGTCCGTACTGTGAGACGCCTAAGACAGCGCTACAGGGAGACAGGGCGGACAGCTGATTGTCCTTGCAGTGGCAAACCACGTGTAACAACCGATCAACAACTCTACAACCGATCACTGCCTGCACCTGCCCGCCTGTCCAACATCACTACTCTGGACGGCTCTGACTTAGAATACGTGGACAACTACAAATACCTAGGTGTCTGGTTAGACTGTAAACTCTCCTTCCAGACCCACATCAAACATCTCCAATCTAGAATTGGCTTCCTATTTCGCAACAAAGCATCCTTCACTCATGCTGCCAAACATACCCTTGTAAAACTGACCATCCTACCAATCCTCGACTTCGGTGATGTCATTTACATAATAGCCTCCAATACCCTACTCAACAAATTGGATGCAGTCTATCACAGTGCCATCTGTTTTGTCACCAAATCCCCATATACTACCCACCATTGCAACCTGTACGCTCTCGTTGGCTGGCCCTCGCTTCATACTCGTTGCCAAACCCACTGGCTCCATGTCATCTACAAGACCCTGCTAGGTAAAGTCCCCCCTTATCTCAGCTCGCTGGTCACTATAGCATTACCCACCTGTAGCACGCACTCCAGTAGGTATATCTCTCTGGTCACCCCCAAAACCAATTCTTTCTTTGGCCGCCTCTCCTTCCAGTTCTCTGCTGCCAATGACTGGAACGAACTACAAAAATCTCTGAAACTGGAAACACTTATCTCCCTCACTAGCTGTCAGAGCAGCTCACAGATTACTGCACCTGTACATAGCCCACCTTTAATTTAGCACAAACAACTACCTCTTTCCCTACTGTATTTATTTAATTTATTTTGCTCCTTTGCACCCCATTATTTTGATTTCTACTTTGCACATTCTTCCACTGCAAATCTACCATTCCAGTGTTTTACTTGCTATATTGTATTTACTTTTCCACCATGGCCTTTTTTAAAAACTTTACCTCCCTTATCTCACCTCATTTGCTCACATCGTATATATTATTGACTGTATGTTTGTTTTACTCCATGTGTAACTCTGTGTCGTTGTGTGTCGAACTGCTTTGCTTTATCTTGGCCAGGTCGCAATTGTAAATGAGAACTTGTTCTCAACTTGCCTACCTGGTTAAATAAAGGTGAAAAAAACAACACCTACACAGGATCGGTACATCCGAACATCACACCTGCGGGACAGGTACAGAATGGCAACAACAACTGCCAGAGTTTCACCAGGAACGCACAATCTCTCCATCAGTGCTCAGACTGTCCACAATAGGCTGAGAGAGGCTTGACTGAGGGCTTGTAGGCCTGTTGTAAGGCAGGTCCTCACCAGACATCACCGGCAACAATGTCGCCTATGGGCACAAACTCACCGTCGCTGGACCAGACAGGACTGGCAAAAAGTGCTCTTCACTGACGAGTCGCGGTTTTGTCTCACCAGGGGTGATGGTCGGATTTGCGTTTGTCGTCAAAGGAATGAGTGTTACACTGAGGCCTGTACTCTGGAGCGGGATCGATTTGGGGGTGGAGGGTCTGGGGCAGTGTGTCACAGCATCATTGGACTGAGCTTGTTGTCATTGCAGGCAATCTCAATGCTGTGCGTTACAGGGAAGACATCCTCCTCCTTCCTGCAGACTCATCCTGACATGACCCTCCAGCATGACAATGCCACCAGCCATACTGCTCGTTCTGTGTGTGATTTCCTGCAAGACAGGAATGTCAGTGTTCTGCCATGGCCAGCGAAGAGCCCGGATCTCAATCCCATTGAGCACGTCTGGGACCTGTTGGATCGGAGGGTGAGGGGCTAGGGCCATTCCCCCCAGAAATGTCTGGGAAGTTGCAGGTGCCGTGGTGGAAGAGTGCATTAACATCTCACAGAAAGAACTGGCAAATCTAGTGCAGTCCATGAGGAGGAGATGCACTGCAGTACTTAATGCAGCTGGTGGCCACACCAGACTGTTACTTTTGATTTTGACCCCCCCTTTGTTCAGGGACACATTATTCAATTTCTGTTAGTCAAATATCTATGGAACTTGTTCAATTTGTTTCAGTTGTTGAATCTTGTTATGTTCATACAATTATTTCCACATGTTAAGTTTGCTGAAAATAAACGCAGTTGACAGTGAGGACGTTTCTTTTTTTGATGACTTTATTAGTATAAAATAATATAACTTCCATTTTGTTTAAGCATGCAATAGTTTAGTATTTTAATTATTTATTTCTTAGTCATTTTTTCTCATCTTTATCAAGAGGGTGAGTTTTATTTTATTTTATTGACTATAATGTGACCAGAGGTGTGTTCAGTTCGATTAAACATTTACTACGTTGCATGAAGGTTTGTACTGAGCGACACGTTTCCACAAAATAACATAACATTCTTGAACAGGCTTGTCACGTTCCCCTGCTCAGACGTTGCATGCATCAGCCAATGGTTTTGTACGACGTCATCGACTGGCAGATTGCTATAACATGATGTGGACCACAGTATATGTTACATAAAATACCTTTCCAGGCATTGCAAGATCTGGCATGCGTCAGCAAAGCCTGGGCACAAGAGTGTGCCCTTTATGCTGTGTTTGTAAGTGGGAATTTACCACATCGACTTGAAACAATCCAGTTGAACAGCCATGGTAATTACCCGTGGGAGAATCTTGTCTATTCCTGCGTTCACGTGCTAGTAGGAACTTATTTCTAACAGCATGTCACCTGTGAAACTGCTTGGCATCCGACCGTTAGACGCTACAGAGGGTAGTGCGTAGGGCACATCATACCAGGCGGTGTCAAAGGAAGGCCCTAAAAAGACTCCAAGTCATAGACCGTTCTCTCTGTTACTGCACAGCAAGCAGTACCGATGCACAAAGTCTGGAACCAACAGGACCCTGAACAGCTTCTACCACAAAGCCATAACACTGCTAAATAGTTAACCAATAGCTACCCGGACTATCTGCATTAAACCTTTTTGCACTTTGATTCATTACATATGCTGTTCCTTACTCACTTTGTCCCTACCTATATACAGCGCTTTCGGAAAGTATTCACACGGCTTGACTTTTTCCACATTTTGTTACCTTACAGCCTTATTCTAAAATGGATGAAATGGTTTTCCTCCCCCTCATCAATCTCAAATTAAATGCGATTAGTCACATGAGCAACCAGTGACGTATTTAAAGGGCAGTGGCCATGCTGAGCAGCGTTTCTCAACCGGTCATTCTGTACGGTTGACGTTTAATTAAACGTTCCAGAACCTCTTTAAAAACGTACTCAACACAGCTATTCCTGGTCGTGCAGAACAACACCGTTTCACACCTTTTTTTTAGTACTGAGCCGTTCATTAATACGCTCAGTGTACTAATAATGAACCGTTTTTTGCCACAATTTCGTGAAAGCGACCGAAGCCTTCAGAAAGCCTCGGTTTCCCAAGCACTACTAACTAGGTTCTCTCAACCATACATACTAGTGTGCTGCAAATTCGAGATTACATTCCTCTACCGTGTGGCTCTACGCCCCGAGCCATCTTTCCGCTTGTTGCTAAGGAGACATACCAAGGGGTATGTTCGTAAATTCACGCTGGAGTGCGCTCGGGGCGTTCGTAAATTCATAGCGTTTCGCTCTCGGAACGTTCTGACCTCACAAAAGCAATCAAGCTACTTCCAGACAAAAATGAGAGAACTCCTCACTCTGACCATTTTACTCGGCCTAGCAGAGCTGGTTAGGCTGTTTTCATGTTATCTAGATCGTTGGTGACTGTAACATGTCATATTCAACTGATATTGCGCGATCGTAAATTCCTTATTCTGCGCTCTGGCACACAGACGAGCGGTCTGAAATTGTAGTAGATAGCAAGAGTGAATTTACGAACGCCACCGAAGTAGATTTCCAGAACGAATTTACGAACTCTGACACTAGATTTTTTTTTAAATGAAGGTCGGTGGTCATATACCCGCTTTCACTTGCTAGTTGGAACTCAGGCATTTCCAACTTTCTGAATAATTGAACGCCGCACGGGCGTAACAACCAGTTAGCAAGTAAGACATTTTCAAGTTTTCTAAATCCGACTCGAACATGACCGCGGCATTCATTATATGGCTGTGTCACTTCCGAAGCGTCATACGTCATTACGTGGTATTGTGACGTCGACACGTTGTGTCGAATCGAAGTGTCGCACCAGACAGTGAATATTAATTTCAGGGTTAGCCAACACACCATTTTGAATCTGTGCTCAAAAGCCAGCTAGCTAGCTTACATTAGCATTTACAGTGTGCTAGTAGTGCTGCTAGAGAGAAGAAATCAAGCTCCAGCAATGTCAATGTGGAAGGGACTGCACATGACAGCGCGTGCCGCTCATGGAATTCATATTTCCTCGCGATTTATCCATAAACACATGCGACTCTGCACCCGAAACATCAGCACTAGTAGACCCGTGCAAAATGATTTCTTCAAAGGTGAGATAATCAATTTTGTTTTCACTGTTGCGTTTGTGTCCTACCCAGTAGCGATTTTAGCATGGCATTTTTGGTGGGGCTACAAAAAAATGGTTGGATGCATTCCGGAAAAGCCACAACACAACATTAAACAATACATTAATTGCACTATAACGGCGACAGACGGTGCCCACAAACTGTTGGGCCTATATAAAGCTGTCCCAACAGCAGTTCCAACATCTTACCATCGCTACACCTGGCTCTCAGCGAAACAGTTCATTCAGACTAAAAAAAATCATAGCTGACTTGCGTAAACAAATGTGGTTTCTACTGACAATCGAGATGTACAAACGATGGCGTAAGGGGGGCGATAAGAGGCAGTCCGTCATTTCGATTTAGACATTAATGAGCGGGCGACTACTGACGTAGTCATAACTTTGTACAGCTATAGAATTCAGAGCATGGGCCGTTCTTAGTGTACCCCCTGTACAACAAGTCAGAGCCACAGGATAAATAAAGGGGGCATATAAACAGACAATGAAAGTTCACAGACAATGACTTTCTTTAAAACAGGTTATAGGCTACATGTGCACCACCAAGTTAGAACACATGCATTGCTTGCTGTTTGGGGTTTTAGGCTGGGTTTCTGTACTGCATTTTGTGACATCAGCTGATGTAAGAAGGGCTTTATAAATACATTTGATTGAACAGTAGGTGAAAATAGACCCAAAGGCACATTGAACACAGTTTGGATCTTTGTGTGTCAAAAAAAGATATGTCATGTAACACTTTGATGCATTAAATAAACTTGTTTAATTTGACACGTCAAATAACACTATTCCATTATAGAATGTTGTGTATGATGAATTTGCATGTGCCAGCACTACTGTCAGTAGCACTGTCAAAGCTGTACAAAAAAAGTTGGCAAACAAGCACACACCTGCCACGAAATATGTTTACAGTACTGCGTTGGTGAAAACAATCGTGAAGTGGAACGACATTTATTGGATATTTCAAACTTTTTTAACAAATCAAAAACTGAGGGAATAATTTTGCACGCCCAATTTTTCAGTTTTTGATTTGTTAAAAAAGTTTGAAATATCCAATAAATGTCGTTCCACTTCATGATTGTGTCCCACTTGTTGTTGATTCTTCACAAAAAAATACAGTTTTATATCTTTGTTTGAAGCCTGAAATGTGGCAAAAGGTCGCAAAGTTCAAGGGGGCCGAATACTTTCGCAAGGCACTGTATATGGGGCTCAAAACAGGTGGGACTCAATGACGGTTTGCCACGCGTCCTACCTAGTTAGCTAACTTACAGTGGGGAGAACAAGTATTTTATACACTGCCGATTTTGCAGGTTTTCCTACTTACAAAGCATGTAGAGGTCTGTCATTTTTATCATAGGTACACTTCAACTGTGAGAGATGGAATCTAAAACAAAAATCCAGAAAATCACATTGTATGATTTTTAAGTAATTAATTTGCATTTTATTGTATGACATAGGTATTTGATCACCTACCAACCAGTAAGAATTCCGGCTCTCACAGACCTGTTCGTTTTACTTTTTAAGAAGCCCGCCTGTTCTCCACTCATTACCTGTATTAACTGCACCTGTTTGAACTCGTTACCTGTATAAAAGACACCTGTCCACACACTCAATCAAACAGACTCCAACCGCTCCACAATGGCCAAGACCAGAGAGCTGTGTAAGGACATCAGGGATACAATTGTAGACCTGCAGAAGGCTGGGATGGGCTACAGGACAATAGGCAAGCAGCTTGGTGAGAAGGCAACAACTGTTGGCACAATTATTAGAAAATGGAAGAAGTTCAAGATGACGGTCATTCACCCTCGGTCTGGGGCTCCATGCAAGATCTCTCACCTCGTGGGGCATCAATGATCATGAGGAAGGTGAGGGATCAGCCCAGAACTACACGGCATGACCTGGTCAGTGACCCGAAGAGAGCTGGGACCACAGTCTCAAAGAAAACCATTAGTAACACACTACGCCGTCATGGATTAAAATCCTGCAGCGCATGCAAGGTCCCCCTGCTCAAGCCAGCGCATGTCCAGGCCCGTCTGAAGTTTGCCAATGACCATCTGGATGATCCAGAGGAGGAATGGGAGAAGGTCATGTGGTCTGATGAGACAAAAAGTAGAGCTTTTTGGTCTAAACTCCACTCGCAGTGTTTGGAGGAAGAAGAAGGATGAGTACAACCCCAAGAACACCATCCCAACCGTGAAGAATGGAGGTGGAAACATCATTCTTTGGGGATGCTTTTCTGCAAAGGGGACAGGACGACTGCACCGTATTGAGGGGAAGATGGATGGGGCCATGTATTGCGAGATCTTGACCAACAACCTCCTTCCCTCAGTAAGAGCATTGAAGATGGGTCGTGGCTGGGTCTTCCAGCATGACAACGACCTGAAACACACAGCCAGGGCAACTAAGGGGTGGCTCCGTAAGAAGCATCTCAAGGTCCTGGAGTGGCCAAGCCAGTCTCCAGACCTGAACCCAATAGAAGACCTTTGGAGGGAGCTGAAAGTCTGTATTGCCCAGCGACAGCCCCGAAACCCGAAGGATCTGGAGAAGGTCTGTATGGAGGAGTGGGTCAAAATCCCTGCTGCAGTGTGTGCAAACCTGGTCAAGAACTACAGAAAACGTATGATCTCTGTAATTGCAAACAAAGGTTTCTGTACCAAATATTAAGTTCTGCTTTTCTGATGTATCAAATACTAATGTCATGCAATAAAATGCAAATTAATTTCTTAAAAATCATACAATGATTTTCTGGATGAATTTTCTATGATAAAAAGTACAGACCTCTACATGCTTTGTAAGTAGGAAACACTGCCGGTTTTGCAGGTTATCAAATACTTGTTCTCCCCACTGTAGCAAAGTAGTTTATGACATTTCATATTCCTCTATAGAAGTTGAACTACTACATGCATTTTGATTGTTGAAATTTTGTGCAGTTTGCTATAATATACTTTTTGTTGACATTGTGTTGAAGTGACTCCCTTACATAATTTTTGTATGGTAAACCCTGAATTTGAAATTACACTGCTCAAAAAAATAAAGGGAACACTTAAACAACACAATGTAACTCCAAGTCAATCACACTTCTGTCAAATCAAACTCTCCACTTAGGAAGCAACACTGATTGACAATAAATGTCACATGCTGTTGTGCAAATAGAGTAGACAACAGGTGGAAATTCTAGGCAATTAGCAAGACACCCCCAATAAAGGAGTGGTTCTGCAGGTGGTGACCACTTCTCAGTTCCTATGCTTCCTGGCTGATGTTTTGGTCACTTTTGAATGCTGGCGGTGCTTTCACTCTAGTGGTAGCATGAGACGGAGTCTACAACACACACAAGTGGCTCAGGTAGTGCAGATCATCCAGGATGGCACATCAATGCGAGCTGTGGCAAGAAGGTTTGCTGTGTCTGTCGGCGTAGTGTCCAGAGCATGGAGGCGCTACCAGGAGACAGGCCAGTACATCATGAGAAATGGAGGAGGCCGTAGGAGGGCAACAACCCAGCAGCAGGACCGCTACCTCCGCCTTTGTGCAGGAGGAGCACTGCCAGAGCCCTGCAAAATGACCTCCAGTAGGCCACAAATGTGCATGTGTCTGCTCAAATGGTCAGAAACAGACTCCATGAGGGTGGTATGATGGCCTGACGTCCACAGGTGGGGGTTGTGCTTACAGCCCAATACCGTGCAGGACGTTTGGCATTTGCCAGAGAACACCAAGATTGGCAAATTCGCCACTGGCGCCCTGTGCTCTTCACAGATGAAAGCAGGTTCACACTGAGCACGTGACAGAGTCTGGAGACGCCGTGGAGAATGTTCTGCTGCCTGCAACATCCTCCAGCATGACCGGTTTGGTGGTGGGTCAGTCATGGTGTGGGGTGGCATTTCTTTGGGGGGCCGCAGAGCCCTCCATGTGCTCGCCAGAGGTAGCCTGACTGCCATTAGGTACCGAGATGAGATCCTCAGACCCCTTGTGAGACCATATGCTGGTGCGGTTGGCCCTGGGTTCCTCCTAATGCAAGACAATGCTAGACCTCATGTGGCTGGAGTGTGTCAGCAGTTCCTGCAAGAGGAAGGCATTGATGCTATGGACTGGCCCGCCCATTCCCCAGACCTGAATCCAATTGAGCACATCTGGGATATCATGTCTCGCTCCATCCACCAATGCCACGTTGCACCACAGACTGTCCAGGAGTTGGCGGATGCTTTAGTCCAGGTCTGGGAGGAGATCCCTCAGGAGACCATCCGCCACCTCATCAGGAGCATGCCCAGGCGTTGTAGGGAGGTCATACAGGCACGTGGAGGCCACACACACTACTGAGCCTCATTTTGACTTGTTTTAAGGACATTACATCAAAGATGGAACAGCCAGTAGTGTGGTTTTCCACTAATTTTGAGTGTGACTCCAAATCCAGACCTCCATGGGTTGATAAATTTGATTTCCATTGATAATTTTTGTGTGATTTTGTTGTCAGCACATTCAACTATGTAAAGAAAAAAGTATTTAATAAGAATATTTCATTCATTCAGATCTAGGATGTGTTATTTTAGTGTTCCCTTTATTTTTTTGAGCAGTGTATATCTGAAAGGTAAAAATAACTGTCTGTAACATGTTGAAATTCTTCTTGTAGTTGGTGTGAATGTCATGTATTACCATAAAGTACCTCTGCGGCCAGATATGAGAATTAAGTCACTTTCGTAGTTACAACCAGATAACTAGAATGACAAATTTAGAGTGCCTTACGTCCTAATAGAAATAACAATACATTTCTCAACACAGATCTCGAGAACCAGTTCAAAGCGTTCAGGGAGAAAGCGGCAGACGCCATGCCTGGCAGTGACTGGACTCCGTTTGAGAAGAACTCCTCACTCCCCCCTGAGAGGGCGGACATCGTGATCGTAGGAGGTGGCGTGGTGGGTTGGTCCATTGCCTATTGGCTGAAGCAGAAAGAGATGATTCGGGATGGGGTGCGGGTGCTGGTGGTTGAGAGGGACCCCACTGTGAGTGGCCTAGGCTGTGTCACGTGACCTCACTCACGTCGACTGAATACATTTGAAGCTCAAGCAATGTTCCATTAATCTCTCCTGTCTCTGTGTGCACTTGTTCACTTCCCTTCACTGGTTTTAAAGGACATGACTGGCATAAGAATATGGTGGAAACTCCCTGTACCCATGCCTCTATCAATCCAATGCTTTTAGATTTGTGGGAAGTAGTAAACAAGTGCACATTTCAGTAGAAAATTACATTATTGGGTTGCACCCTCAGGCTTGGGGCTGTCCTAATGGTCTCTGAAATGTTCCTTTCCATATCACCTTTCCTTGATGACCAAGTATAAACAGAGACTGGACTCTTAAGTCATAGATCAGATGCTCGTCAAATCATTAAAGGACTGCTACACTAACACAGTAGTGCACGGACTGAATCTAGGTGTTAATCTGTATCTTCTATCTCCCTGTCTCCAGTACTCCCAGGCCTCCACGGTGCTGTCTGCTGGGGGGATTCGACAGCAGTTCTCCTTGCCAGAGAACATCCACCTGTCCATGGCCTCGGCTGACTTCATGAGGAACATCAATGTACGTCACTGACACTGACCACCAGCTAGTATCAGCCATTGGGTCACTGTGACCACCAGCTAGTATCAGCCATTGGGTCACTGTGACCACCAGCTAGTATCAGCCATTGGGTCACTGTGACCACCAGCTAGTGTCAGATTATTTACTCATAATACAGTTGACCATTTCCCTGTCAATATATGGCCAAGCTGCAGTCAACATGTACAATTTGTAGCTATTATTGGATCCCTATTAGCTGCTTCCTGAATACACAAAAATGTGTTTTTTGTTCTTCATTTAAGGTTTGGGTTATTAAGCATAAGGTTAGGGATAGTTAAACATTTTTTTAGGGCGATATTGTGATACTTCTGTCTTTGCAGCTTGGCATGATGGTGACAACTATACATTTGTTTATGGCATTCCTTAGACCTGTTGAAGTGTTTTATTTATTGTTTCAGTGTAAAGTGATTGACAGTTTGTTGTGCCTTCTCAGGAACACTTGAGTGTGCTGAATGACGACCCCGTGGACCTGCAGTTTAACCACTCCGGATATCTTTTTCTGGCCAGTGAAAAAGTGGCTCATATCATGGAAGAAAACTACAGCACCCAAAGGTAAACACTTGTACCCTACACTTATGCACCATACACACAAATATCCCATCATGCAAATATTTAAATGGAACCTCAAATCAAATCAAATTTTATTTGTCACATACACATGGTTAGCAGATGTTAATGCGAGTGTAGCGAAATGCTTGTGCTTCTAGTTCCGACAATGCAGTAATAACCAACAAGTAATCTAGCTAACAATTCCAAAACTACTGTCTTATACACAGTGTAAGGGGTTAAAGAATATGTACATAAGGATATATGAATGAGTGATGGTACAGAGCAGCATAGGCAAGATACAGTAGATGGTATCGAGTACAGTATATACATATGAGATGAGTATGTAAACAAAGTGGCATAGTTAAAGTGGCTAGTGATACATGTATTACATAGGATGCAGTCGATGATATAGAGTACAGTATATACGTATGCATATGAGATGAATAATGTAGGGTAAGTGACATTATATAAGGTAGCATTGTTTAAAGTGGCTAGTGATATATTTACATCATTTCCCATCAATTCTCATTATTAAAGTGGCTGGAGTTGTGTCAGTGTGTTGGCAGCAGCCACTCAATGTTAGTGGTGGCTGTTTAACAGTCTGATGGCCTTGAGATAGAAGCTGTTTTTCAGTCTCTCGGTCCCAGCTTTGATGCACCTGTACTGACCTCGCCTTCTGGATGATAGCGGGGTGAACAGGCAGTGGCTCGGGTGGTTGATGTCCTTGATGATCTTTATGGCCTTCCTGTAACATCGGGTGGTGTAGGTGTCCTGGAGGGCAGGTAGTTTGCCCCCGGTGATGCGTTGTGCAGACCTCACTACCCTCTGGAGAGCCTTACGGTTGTGGGCGGAGCAGTTGCCGTACCAGGCCGTTTTTTGACAAATGCTATTCATTTTAATTCCAAATCAGGTATGCTGGAGCAAAAGTCTCTCTTCTTTCACCTACACAACTAAAGGAGAAATGTCCATGGATCAACACTGATGGAGTAGTGCTGGCTTCATATGGTGAGTACAGATCTTCGTTGTTCTAAGTGACGGACGAGATAGTATTACCTGAAATGATTAAGGTGGCATAATCTGGGTCCATGCAACAATAAGACAATGAACATTGTCTTCTTTAAAGCAAATGGAGCATATACAGTCTTGGTGCAATGACAGATCCAATAAGCAATATATTCAACATTTCTGAACATTTGTAATATACACGCAGTGGCCAGCTTAATAGTTACACCCAACTAGTACTAGGTCGGATCCCCCTTTGCCTCCAGAACAGCCAGAATTCTCTGGGGCATGGATTCTAGAAGGTGTCGGAAACGTTCAAACTTTGCTCAGTTATCAAGTAACCTAACGTGTGCCAGGAAAACATTCCCCACACCATTATACCACCTCCACCAGCCTGTACCGTTGACAGCAGACAGGTAGGGACTCTGCCATCAGCATGACACAACAGGAACCGGGATTTGTCAGTCCAGGCAATGTTTTTCCACTCCTCAATTGTCCATTGTTGGTTGAGCCGCTTCTTCTTGTTTTTAGCTGATAGGAGTTTATCCCGGGTGTTGGTTGTCTGCTGCTGTGGACCATCTGTGACAAGGACCGACAAGTTGTGCGTTAGCGAGATGCCTTTCTGCACACCACTGTTGTACATAGCTGTTATTTCCCTGTTAGCTTGCACGATTCTTGCCATTCTCCTTCGACCTCTCATCAACAAGCTGTTTTCGCCCCCACAGGACTGCCGCTGACTGGATGTTAATGGTTTGTCGCGCCATTCTTGGTAAACCCTGGACACTGTCGTGCATGAGAAGCCCAGGAGGCCCGGCTGTTTGAGATACTGGAACCGGTGCGCATGGCACAACGATCACGCCACGCTCAAAGTTGCTTAGGTCACTCGTGTTGCCCATTCTAATGTTCAATCAAACAGTAACTGAATGCCTCTGTCTGCTTTATATAGCAAACCACGGCCATGTGACTCGGGGCCCCTGAGTGTATAGCCAGTGTTGTACGCCCTGTCTTCGTCAATGTCTTCATCAATGTATCTCTAAATTCAGTACTGTTACCCAGTGAAGCATGCTTTCAGTGCAGTCCAGACACACATCTGTCAAATAATTCACTGATGAACCTTTTACACTCATACCTGTATATGTGTTGAAAATGTCAGATTTGGACACTGATAAGTGCGTAACTTGGAATGCAGTGGGCAGAGCTCAGGGTCTCTGCTTCACAGCTCTGTATGGGTTTTGACTGAGTCATTCTGAACTTGAGCACTGCTAGCAACAAGAAGTTGCCCCCATGCAATTTTTTTGTCTGAGTGAGGAAATGTTGTAAATTACAAGGACTCTATGTATTTTGAAAGATGAGACGTTGAGGATTATTAAATACAGCTTTGATGTCATACAAGCAAGACAACCACCCGAGTCCAAATTACACATTTCCATATCATAAAACTCATGTAATATAGTGTCAACGTTTACAATCACTATGTTTGATGTTCAGTTACAAGATGACATGACGTTATACCCTGGGTTGTCCTGAACATAATGAGCCTGTTGTATTGTGAAGGACATTGGCTGTGGATCACAGGCGGGGATGCATAACTGTGTTCCAAACAAAACAACCACAATGGCACAGCTAGGAGACCAACAAAAAGCACCTTTATAGTTTGCTGTGAAAAGTACAGTAAATGTAAAATGCACATCAAATCAAGTGTCATGTTTGGATTCCGTCTTGTCAAATGTTGTCCTGACTTTTAGTCTAACTGTTCCCTTTAAATTGCTAATATGGTTATGCATATGCCTTCCATATTTCTAATGCAAGAAACATTTCAATTTATCCCTATCCATATAGGCCAATTCCCACAAGTGTAATGGGGTAAGCTACTGGATCACTAGGGAGTATGTATTGCATAACTTTTCCAGTAATGTTGATCTTATCAGTGGAACAATATAATTGTTATTTAACTAGGTAGGCCAGTTGAGAACAAGTTCTCATTTACAACTGCGACCTGGCCAAGATAAAGCAAAGCAGTGCGACAAAAACAACAGTTACACATGGGATAAACAAACACAGTCAATAACACAATAGAAAAATATATATACAGTGTGCAAATGAAGGAGATAAGGCAATAAATAGGCCATAGTGGCGAAGTAATTACAATTTATCAATTAACACTGGAGTGATAGATGTGCAGATGAGGATGTGCAAGTAGAAATACTGGTGTGCAAAAGAGCAGGAAAAACAAATATGGGATGAGGCAGGTAGTTGGTTGGATGGGCTATTTACAGATGGGCTGTGTACAGCTGCAGCAATCAGCAAGCTGCTCTGACAGCTGATGCTTATAGTTAGTGAGGGAGCTATGTCGATTTATTTTTTATTTTTTTGCGACTCGTTCCAGTCATTGGCAGCAGAGAACTGGAAGGAAAGGTGGCCAAAGGGAGTGTTGGCTTTGGGGAAGACCAGTGAAATATACCTGCTGGAGCGTTTGCTACAGGTGGGTGTTGCTATGGTGACCAGTGAGCTGAGATAAGGCGGAGCTTTACCTGGCAAAGACTTATAGGTGACCTGGAGCCAGTGGGTTTGGTGACGAATATGTAGTGAGGACCAGCCAACCAGAGCATACAGGTCGCAGGGGTGGGTAGTATATGGTGCTTGGGTGACAAAACGGATGGCACTGTGATAGACTGCATCCAATTTGCTGAGTAGAGTGTTGGAGGCTATTTTGTAAATGACATCGCAGAAATCAAGGATCGGTAGGATAGTCAGTTTTACGAGGGTATGTTTGGCAGCATGAGTGAAGGATGCTTTGTTGCAAAATAGGAAGCAGATTCTAGATTACATTTTGGATTGGGGATGCTTAATGTGAGTCTGGAAGGAGAGTTTATAGTCTAGCCAGACACCTAGCTATTTACAGTTGTCCACATATTCTAAGTCAGAACCGTCCAGAGTAGTGATGCGGGTGCGGGCAGCGATCGGTTAAAGAGCATGCATTTTGTTTTACTAGCATTTAAGAGCAGTTGGAAGCCACAGAAGGAGTGTTGTATGGCATTGAAGCTCGTCTGGAGGTTAGTTAACACAGTGTCCAAAGAGGGGCCAGAAGTATACAGAATGGTGTTGTCTGCGTAGAGGTGGATCAAAGAAGCACCCGCAGCAAGAGCAACATCGTTGATATATACAGAGAAAAGAGTCGGCCCGAGAATTGAACCCTGTGGCACCCCCATAGACTGCCAGAGGTCCGAACAACAGGCCCTCCGATTTGACACACTGAACTCTATCTGAGCAGTAGTTGGTGAACCAGGCGAAGCAGTCATTTGAGAAACCAAGGCTGTTGAATCTGCCGATAAGAATGCGGTGATTGACAGAGTCGAAAGCCTTGGCCAGGTCGATGATGACTGCTGCACTGTCTTTTATCGGTGGCGGTTATATCGTTTAGGACCTTGAGTGTGGCTGATGTGCACCCGTGACCAGCTCCGAAACCGGATTGTATAGCAGAGAAGGTACGGTGGGATTCGAAATGGTCGGTGATCTGTTTGTTCACTTGGCTTTCGAAGACTTTAGAAAGGCATGGCAGGATGGATATAGGTCTGTAACAGTTTGGGTCTAGAGTGCCTCCCCCTTTTTGAAGAGCGCTTTCCAATCTTTAGGAATCTCAGACAATACGAAAGAGAGGTTGAACAGACTAGTAATAGGGGTTGCAACAATGGCGGCGGATAATTTTCGGAAGAGAGGGTCCAGATTGTCTAGTCCAGCTGATTTTGTAGGGATCCAGATTTTGCAGCTCTATCAGAATATCACCTGTCTGGATTTGGGGGACGGAGAAGCGGGGGGACTTGGGCCAGTTGCTGCGGGGGGTGCAGAGCTGTTGGTTGGGGTAGTCAAGTGGAAAGCATGGCCAGCCGTAGAGAAATGCTTTCCTAACTGACTGTGTATATTGGTTCCTGACTTCCCTGAAAAGTTGCATATCGCGGGGACTATTCGATGCTAGTGCAGTACGCCACAGGATGTTTTTGTGCTGGTCAAGGGCAGTCAAGCCTGGAGTGAACAGGGGCTATATCTGTTCTTAGTTCTACATTTTTTTGAAAGGGGCATGCTTATTTAAGATGGAGAGGAAAACACTTAAAGGACAACCAGGCATCCTCTACTGATGGGATGAGGTCAATATCCTTTCAGGATACCCGGGCCAAGTCGATTAGAAAGGACTGCTCGCAGAAGTGTTTTTGGGAGCGTTTGACAGTGATGAGGGGTGGTCGTTTGACCGTGGACCCATAACGGACGCAGGCAATGAGGCGGTGATCACTGAGATCCTGGTTGAAAACAGCAGAGGTGTATTTAGAGGGCAAGTTGGTCAGGATGATATCTATGAGGGTGCCCATGGTTAGATTTCGGGTTGTACCTGGTAGGTTCCTTGATAATTTGTGTGAGATGGGGGGCATCTAGCTTAGATTGTAGGACGGCTGGGGTGTTAAGCATAACCCAGTTTAGGTCACCGAACAGTACGAACTCTGAAGATAGATGGGGGGGTAATCAATTCAAATATGGTGTCCAGGGCACAGCTGGGAGCTGAGGGGGATCTATAACAAACGGCAACAGTGGAAAGACCTTGGATCATTGTTACTCTAACTTCCGCGACGCATATAAGGCCCTGCCCCGTCCCCCTTTCGGAAAAGCTGACCACGACTCCATTTTGTTGATCCCTGCCTACAGACAGAAACTAAAACAAGAAGCTCCCACGCTGAGGTCTGTCCAACGCTGGTCCGACCAAGCTGATTCCACACTCCAAGACTGCTTCCATCACGTGGACTGGGATATGTTTCGTATTGCGTCAGACAACAACATTGACGAATACGCTGATTCGGTGTGCGAGTTCATTAGAACATGCGTTGAAGATGTCGTTCCCATAGCAACGATTAAAACATTCCCTAACCAGAAACCGTGGATTGATGGCAGCATTCGTGTGAAACTGAAAGCGCGAACCACTGCTTTTAATCAGGGCAAGGTGTCTGGTAACATGACTGAATACAAACAGTGCAGCTATTCCCTCCGCAAGGCTATTAAACAAGCTAAGCGTCAGTACAGAGAAAGTAGAATCTCAATTCAACGGCTCGGACACAAGAGGCATGTGGCAGGGTCTACAGTCAATCACGGACTACAGGAAGAAATTCAGCCCAGTCACGGACCAGGATGTCTTGCTCCCAGGCAGACTAAATAACTTTTTTGCCCGCTTTGAGGACAATACAGTGCCACTGACACGGCCTGCAATGAAAACATGCGGTCTCTCCTTCACTGCAGCCGAGGTGAGTAAGACATTTAAACGTGTTAACCCTCGCAAGGCTGCAGGCCCAGACGGCATCCTCAGCCGCGCCCTCAGAGCATGCGCAGACCAGCTGGCCGGTGTGTTTACGGACATATTCAATCAATCCCTATACCAGTCTGCTGTTCCCACATGCTTCAAGAGGGCCACCATTGTTCCTGTTCCCAAGAAAGCTACGGTAACTGAGCTAAACGACTACCGCCCCGTAGCACTCACATCCGTCATCATGAAGTGCTTTGAGAGACTAGTCAAGGACCATATCACCTCCACCCTACCTGACACCCTAGACCCACTCCAATTTGCTTACCGCACAAATAGGTCCACAGACGATGCAATCTCAACCACACTGCACACTGCCCTAACCCATCTGGACAAGAGGAATACCTATGTGAGAATGCTGTTCATCGACTACAGCTCGGCATTCAACACCATAGTACCCTCCAAGCTCGTCATCAAGCTCGAGACCCTGGGTCTCGACCCCGCCCTGTGCAACTGGGTACTGGACTTCCTGACGGGCCGCCCCCAGGTGGTGAGGGTAGGCAACAACATCTCCTCCCCGCTGATCCTCAACACTGGGGCCCCACAAGGGTGCGTTCTGAGCCCTCTCCTGTACTCCCTGTTCACCCACGACTGCGTGGCCACTCACGCCTCCAACTCAATCATCAAGTTTGCGGACGACACAACAGTGGTAGGCTTGATTACCAACAACGACGAGACGGCCTACAGGGAGGAGGTGAGGGCCCTCGGAGTGTGGTGTCAGGAAAATAACCTCACACTCAACGTCAACAAAACTAAGGAGATGATTGTGGACTTCAGGAAACAGCAGAGGGAACACCCCCTATCCACATCGATGGAACAGTAGTGGAGAGGGTAGCAAGTTTTAAGTTCCTCGGCATACACATCACAGACAAACTGAATTGGTCCACTCACACAGACAGCATCGTGAAGAAGGCGCAGCAGCGCCTCTTCAACCTCAGGAGGCTGAAGAAATTCGGCTTGTCACCAAAAGCACTCACAAACTTCTACAGATGCACAATCGAGAGCATCCTGGCGGGCTGTATCACCGCCTGGTACGGCAACTGCTCCGCCCTCAACCGTAAGGCTCTCCAGAGGGTAGTGAGGTCTGCACAACGCATCACCGGGGGCAAACTACCTGCCCTCCAGGACACCTACACCACCCGATGTTACAGGAAGGCCATAAAGATCATCAAGGACATCAACCACCGAGCCACTGCCTGTTCACCCCGCTATCATCCAGAAGGCGAGGTCAGTACAGGTGCATCAAAGCTGGAACCGAGAGACTGAAAAACAGCTTCTATCTCAAGGCCATCAGACTGTTAAACAGCCACCACTAACATTGAGTGGCTGCTGCCAACACACTGACACTGACACTGACTCAACTCCAGCCACTTTAATAATGGGAATTGATGGGAAATGTAAATATATCACTAGCCACTTTAAACAATGCTACCTTATATAATGTTTACATACCCTACATTATTCATCTCATATGCATACGTAGATACTGTACTCTATATCATCGACTGCATCCTTATGTAATACATGTATCACTAGCCACTTTAACTATGTCACTTTGTTTACATACTCATCTCATATGTATATACTGTACTCTATCAGCTACTGTATCTTGCCTATGCTGCTCTGTACCATCACTCATTCATATATCTTTATGTACATATTCTTTATCCCCTTACACTGTGTATAAGACAGTAGTTTTGAAATTGTTAGTTAGATTACTTGTTGGTTATTACTGCATTGTCGGAACTAGAAGCACAAGCATTTCGCTACACTCGCATTAACATCTGCTAACCATGTGTATGTGACAAATAAAATTTGATTTGATTTTGATTTGACTTTTAAAAGTAGAAGCTCAAACTGTTTGGACATAGACCTGAATATTATGACAGGGGGGCTAGGGGCTCTGCAGTAAAATAAAACAATGAGAGCTACCCTAAACAACAGTATAAAAGGCATATTGACATTAGAGAGAGGCATAAAGCAATCACAGGTGTTGCTTGAGAGAGCTAAGACAACAACGGGTAAATGGCGATGAATGGGCAGAGAGGATCAGTTAGCTACACACAGGGCCTGAGTTCGAGGCTGGGGCCGGCCGATAAACAAGATAATAAACAAGATAATCCTGTTAGTGTCCTCACACACTGCTTGTGGAAAAATGCAATCCATCAATAAATTGCAACCTTGCACAGACACGCCCCATAATTTTGCTGGCTAGAACCAATTAAATGACTTCCTTTCTGGGTTAAGCATAAACTGTCTCTTCTCCCAAATGACCTCTACTTTTACAACGTCACCTCATCCCTTTGCCCTTTTTACACCCAGGGCTGGAGAACGAGGGCTGGTTCGACCCCTGGATGCTGTTGAACGCTTTCAGACGGAAGGCCATCTCCATGGGGGTCTACCAGTGCTTTGGAGAAGTCACAGGTTTGTGCTTGTGCCAATATCACAGCATTGTGGAACAGACAAGCCATGTACACACTGGTTTAGCTTGGCTCTGTAATCTATCCAAGCTGTATATTGATGATTTTGGCGATGCTGCATTTCAGGTTTTAGTTACACCACAAACACAATGACTACTGCAGAAGGAGACAAGGTGGATTTCAGGAGAATCAAATATGCTAATGTAAGTATGACTCCTGATTTGTGCAAGGACATGTTTCAGTAAACATTAACTCTAATTCAGTTGCTGTGTTTCCCTTGATCTCCTGTGTTTTGAGGGAAAACGAATTGTGTGCAGATCAGAAACTCATTACTGAATCAACATCTTAAGATTAACACCCAGATCCTCACTTCAGTTAATCAACACAGGGTTGAAAGGGAAAAAAACTGAGTCGGGCAAAACATTCTGCAACAGTAAACATCATCCCCCACGAATGATGCCGGGTCTCTGGCAAGACACATCATTCACCCAAGTTTGTGACTAATGGACAAACAGAGACTGATCCACAGTCCCCTCCCCAATTTCATCATAGGGGACAACAATCTGTATTTTACAGTAATTTGGACGTGTTCAAGTAATTCCGCCCCATTTCAATGTCCCTACTGAACGCAACCCAGCTCACAGTAGCTAGGACCTCTCTACCGTTATGGTCCCTTCCTAATTGTCTGTCCCTGGTGACTTGAGTAGGTCCAGATGCCCAACAGTCTGGAGTACCAGCCTGTGGAGTGTGCCATCGTGGTGAACGCTGCAGGGGCCCTCTCCGGTAAGGTGGCAGAGATGATGGGCATCGGGCTCGGCCCGAAAGACACCATCTCTGGAATCCCGCTACCCGTGGAGCCTAGGAAAAGGTGCGTTGGATAGAGGACCACCCCCCGTTGTACTGCATTTGTCAGAAAAAAATCACCATGTTGCTGACGGCTAGCTTTCTTTCAGCCCTTATTGGTATCGGTCATAACACTGATATAATATTCACAGGCTACTCCGGGGAGAAATGCTAACTATATTAGGTCTCTGTGTATTATGTGTTTGTGGTACTGTCTAATATATCAGCGTATTTGTTGTGGGTCTTCGTCTAGGTTCATCTATGTGGTCCACTGTCCAAACGGGCCAGGACTGGACACTCCCTTCCTCGTAGACTACTCTGGAGTATACTTCAGACGAGAGGGGCTGGGAGGAAACTACATTGCTGGGATGTCACCAGAAGAGGTGAGGAAGAGGATTGCCCTATTCCTCTAACTTAATTTTGGAACCCTGAGTCAACTGACAAGGTCACTTTTCCAAAAATTATCTAGATTTTAAATTAGGGTAACCTCGAATAATGGTTAAATAAACAGCATTCAGTAAGCTCAAATGGGAGAAAATGTTTTGAGTCAGAACTCAACCAATTTAGTTTTTGGTTGAGGGATTTCTCCTTTCCCCCGTCTTTGCTCTGAACTTGCCCCAAGAGTCTGGGAAGTGGTCTTCATTATTTGCAACCCCATCAGGAAGAAGAGCCAGAGACCAATAACCTGGAGGTGGACCACCAGTTCTTCCAGAACATCTGGCCTCATTTGGCCCACCGGGTCCCTGCCTTTGAGTGCCTCAAGGTAAATTGATGTGACATTGCAACCATAGAATTACATAGTAATATGGGTCATAATGGTTGCAACCTTCCTCGCCTCTGAAAACTAGGTTGTGTTCAGTAGGCACCAAATGTTATAAACAGGGTGGGACAATCCATATGCTCTAATTAACTTTCCCTTTTCATTGGGAAAGTCAGTTGATAAATCTATTGCTACTGTTTCTGCTTTTGTCCTTTGCTGCTTTCGAATTAGCTCCATATCATTGCCAATAACGTCTATCCCTCAAATTTTAACATTCGTCTCGCATCACTCCTTTCAGGTGAAGAGCGCATGGGCCGGCTTCTACGACTACAACACCTTTGACCAGAACGGCATCGTGGGCATGCACCCGCTGGTCAACAACATGTTCTTTGCCACAGGCTTCAGTGGGCACGGGCTGCAGCACTCGCCGGCAATAGGTCGCGCCATGGCCGAACTCATCCTGGACGGGGGCTTCAAGACCCTGGACCTGAGCGCCTTCAGCTTCAAACGCATCATGACCAAGGAACCCATATTAGAGAGGAACATTGTCTGAGAGGGAGAGTCTGACATTTTTACGAAGGGAGGAAAGAGTGGAAAGAGGAATGCCTTGTCGCATTCTACAGTCTTGTGGGAAATATGGTCTTGAAAGAAGAGTTTGCCAAAGTTTCTGGTAAGGTGAATGGTGTCCTATTAATTTATTCTCTAAAGTGCATGAGGGAGTAACTGCACATTTCACAAGCTCAATTCTGTGGTCTACCGGTGAGACCACATGGCAGCGGCCTCAGCCAAAGTGCTTTGCACTTAAACACAGTCACCCATTGCTTGGGAGTGCTCAGAACTCCGACCGCAAGACTGAATGGGAAAAAATGGGATGCGTCAGAAATGCATCTCAGGAACGAGTGAGGGACTTTGTGGGATGAGGAAGAGAAGAGGGTAGAAGAAAGAGCCTTGACAGCAAACATGGACTTCTAAAGTAAGCATGGAATTTAGGATGCCCAATATCTAACCTACTGTACAAAGAATAAGGTACTGACATACAATGCGTTAGCACAATTAGAAAGGCTTTTAGTTGGATATTGGAGTAATTTCCATTCCTCTGATGGTAAACCTGTATTGAATGGTTTGATTATGCATCTTTTTTATTTTATTTAACCTAGACATGTCACTTTACTCTTGATCACGTAAGCATTCAATTGTATTTGTATAAGAAAAAGTGAAGTTGGAAGTTTAATTCCTGACATTTAATCCTCGTAAAAATTCCCTGTCTTAGGTCAGTCAGAATCACCACTTTATTTTAAGAATGAACTGTCAGAATAATAGGAGAGTGACTTACTTCAGCTTTTATTTCTTTCATCACATTCCCAGTGGGTCAGAAGTTTACTGAATTAGTATTTGGTAGCGTTGCCTTTTAAATTTGGGGCAAACATTTTGGATAGCCTTCCACAATAAGTTGGGTAAATTTTGTCCCATTCCTCCTGACAGAGCTGGTGTAACTGAGTCAGGTTTGTAGGCCTCCTTGCTCGCACATGCTTTTTCAGTTCTGCCCACACATTTTCTATAGGATTGAGGTCAGGGCTTTGTGATGGCCACTCCAATACCTTGACTTTGTTGTCCTTAAGCCATTTTGCCACAACTTTGGAAGTATGCTTGGGGTCATTGTCCATTTGGAAGACCCATTTGCGACCAAGCTTTAACTTCCTGACTGATGTCTTGAGATGTTGCTTCAATATATCCACATAATTTTCCTTTCCTCATGATGCCATCTATTTTGTGAAGTGCACCAGTCCCTCATGCAGCAAAGCACCCCCACAACATGATGCTGCCACCCCCGTGCTTCATGGTTGGGGTGGTGTTCTTTGGTTTGCAAGCCTCTCCTCCCCTTTTTCCTCCAAACATAATGATGGTTATTATGGCTAAACAGTTATATTTTTGTTTCATCAGACCAGAAGACATTTCTCCAAAAAAGATGTTCTTTGTCCCCATGTGCAGTTGCAAACCGTAATCTGGCTTTTTTTTGCCGGTTTTGGAGCAGTGGCTTCTTCCTTGCTGAGCGGCCATACAGGTTATGTCTATATAGGACTGGTTTTTACTGTGGATATAGATAATTCTGTACCTGTTTCCTCCAGCATCTTCACAAGGTCCTTTGCTGTTGTTCTGGGATTGATTTGCGCTTTTTTGCACCAAACTACATTCATCTCTAGGAGACCGAACGCATCTCCTTCCTGAGCGGTATGATGGCTGCGTGGTCCCATGGTGTTTATACTTGCGTACTATTGTTTGTACAGATGAACGTGATACCTTCAGGCATTTGGAAATTGCTCCCAAGGATGAACCAGACTTGTGGAGGTCTCCAAAAAAATCTTTGCTGATTTTCCCATGATATCAAGCAAAGAGGCACTGAGATTGACGGTAGGCCTTGAAATACATCCACAGGTACACCTTCAATTGACTCAAATGATGTCAATTAGCCTATCAGAAGCTTCTAAAGCCATGACATAATTTTCTGGAATTTTCCAAGCTGTTTAAAGGCACAGGCACCTTAGTGTATGTCAACTTCTGACCCACTGGAATTGTAATACAATGAAATAATCTGTCTAAACAATTGTTGGGAAAATTACTTGTCATGCAAAGTAGATGTCCTAACCGACTTGCCAAAACTATACTTTGTTCACAAGAAATTTGTGGAGCGGTTGAAAAATCAGTTTGAGACTCCAATATAAGTATGTAAACTTCCTACTTCAACTGTACATGTTTGATGCAGTAAAAACGTCAATCTATTGACGTCTTTACCGCATCGCATGTGTTTGTATAAAAAAAGTTAACACTTGTGATCAATAGTAAAATGAACTAGTTTAGAAACCCATGGCTTCAATTTCAAAATCTATGTGCAATGGCATATCAATTTACCTCATTGCCGCCCACCAAAATTAGCCTACATTTAGGCTATTGTTTGTATTTCACACTGTTGGGGTAAAAATGTGTAATGCTTGTATAGATGTCAACCCCAGTTCATGTTATCGTCACCAATCAACTGCATTACAGTTAAACAACTACCACCCCCGATTTCTATATGCTAGTTATTCTACCAGCTTATACGAATGGGAAATGGCATTTAGCAGACAGTTTTGTAAACCTGAAACGGACAACTCCTAAATATATTTGGCTGTTTTCACTGCACAATATCCAAATCAGATCTTAGTAACCACCTTGTGGGCCTGTTTATAACATAATCATGATGGATTTGACAAATATCCACTTTGTTAGATCAGCTTTTTGGGTCTGCGTCCTATGTATGGTTGTTTTCTTCAGTGTGTGAATCTCCTATGTGATTTTACAGGCCAAATTTCACATTTACTTCCTTAATATGTAAAATGACTGCCTTGTTTGAATGTTTAGCCAAAGAGTTTTTATTTTCAGCACATACTGGGGGGAAAGCCCACCAATTCCCATACATTGAAAGTCAATGTAAATGTGACATGTAAACCGATAGACAAAATGTAACATGGCAGCTTCCACTCAAGCTCTAATTGGAGTAGATGAACACGTCTCCAAAACAATATCATTTCTTCTTCTTTATCAGCATATCCAATACAGATGGCGCTTTGCGTTTTTTACCTTCAAAAGCAAGAGAAAGAGTTAGTCCATTTCTATAAATTCAAACCATAGCAAATAGGGGTGTGATGTTTTAAATGAATTTGGGATTGTCAACGTTTAGATTTTTTGTGTGCAAATAATGCTACAACAATACTGCAAATAGAAGATGACATGCATCTTTCTAATTGTTTGCCACTGATAAAGCGCTCCACACCTCATTGTCGTTATTAGTTGGGAAAATGGCAGTGAGACATGAAAGCGACAGCAGCTAAGTACTGTATGGCAATACTTTAGTTAAATGAGAAGGTGATGAAATGCTAACTTTGAGGGGGAATTGAGCTACAGTAGCAGTACTGGTGCAATGCCGAAAGGGATGCACCGTGAGACCCATGCTGTTGCTGGCAGCAGTGGGATAAGGGACAGAGTGAAAAAAATTAATGATTGCAACCATTGTCAATGGTAGAGGATGTCTACTTCAATACCCTAATGGCATATCTAGAACCAGACTACAAGATGCCATGTCGAAAAACCACCACAGACCTGATGGAGAAATTTACAACGATTGCTCTCAAACACCATTGTTGGACGTCTATGAACACTCTGCAACGAGTCATCATATTGATGAGAAGTGTGACATGAAGTCCCATGTACTGAGAACATGGAGGAGAGGCACAAAGAGAACCTAAAACTGCATTTATACCATCATTACTGAGTGAATGGGGGACAGCAGTAAGGGGAGTGCCGTTGGGTAGGTAGCCAGGACTGCGTTTAGATTATTATATTATTATTATTTTTAATTAAACGCTTTAATGATAAATGGCAGTTTAAACACTAAGAAAATGTGTACATTTGTCACATCCCTAATTGCAAACAATGAGCTCCAATGAATCATTCCATCAAGTATATAGCAGTACATGTTTATTAGGACAAGGAACAGCTAATCTGCAGTCCCTGTCCTAAATACCGACAATTAGTCCTTTCATCAACAGTAACGTTAGTTGTCAGTACTAGCGATTAAGTAGTAATTTGTAAGGCATTCAGGGTGATATTCTGACTTGGTCCATCCATGTGCACAACTTGGACTTTCGCATATCATTTATTGATATCAATGGGAGATTTGCATGTAAGTTTGAGCATGCAGATCCAAAGTCAGAATATGGCGCTCTGTGTTATCCTATACTATGGTTAAGGTTAGGGGAAGCTGATCCTATAGCTGTACCTAGGGGAAACAAACCTTTCTCCTTGCTGGGTGACACATCACTGGAATGTGGGGATCTCTTTGCGTAGGCTGCCTTCATCCTCTGGATGTTCTTCTTGCTGATCACCTCGTGCTCCACTATGGGCCGCGGGTAGTCCTTACCTACGATGCACCCTGCTGCCTCCTGGACGCTGCGGGGAGCCTTCCACGGCTCGTAGATGTACTGAGCTGGGTACTTCTTCAAGTGGGGTAGGTATTTCCTACAACACAGATGATTGTGATTGGTTAGAACTTGAAGGGGGGGGGGTTGTCCTTCCTATGATGCACAGGTTCATGATTGGTTGTGGTTAATCATCAATTAACATATCATAAATCGCACTCACAGCTTTCCAATCATTTTTTAAAAATGTATGGTCTGTTTACATATTTTAGGGTTAAGGTTGGAATAAATGGGTATAACCTGTAAATTATTTATAATGACTTTTAGGGTGACTATAATTCTATTACACTTTGATACATCACATGCCTTTTTATTTTTCTGCATAAGTAAAAGCAGGAAATGTATCACCTATGCCTTTACTCTCATTCATTCCAATTAGACTGGTTTTGGATTTCTCCCTGACCAAGGTGGCTGCGATTTTTGCCCCATTATAGAACTGAGAGCTTATGACAGCCCCTTTTTATTAATTGAAAAATATCTTACCAGTTTAGGATTCAGATTAGAGGTTGGCCGATTAATTAGGGCCGGTTTCGAGTTTTCGTAATCGGCATTTTTGGACACCGATCATGGACGATTACATTGCAGGCTGACTGCCCTTTATGCGAGTGCAGCAAGGAGCCAGCTAGCATTAAATGTGTCTTATAAAAAACAGTCAATCCTAACATAATCACTAGTTTATCTAGCTTGTCCTGCGTTGCATATAATCGATGCGGTGCCTGTTAATTTATCATTGAATCACAGCCTACTTCACTAAACGGGTGATTTAACAAGCTCATTTGCGAAAAAAGCACTGTCGTTGCGCCAATGTGTACTTAACCATTAACATCAACACCTTTCTTAAAATCAATACACAAGTATATATTTTTAAACCTGCATATTTAGTTAATATTGCCTGCTAACATGAATTTCTTTTAACTAGGGAAATTGTCACTTCTCTTGCGATCTGTTCGACAGAGTCAGGGTATATGCAGCAGTTTGGGCCGCCTGGCTCGTTGCAAACTGGGTGAAGATAATTTCTTCCTAACAAAGACAGCCAACTTTGCCAAACGGGGGATGATTTCACAAAAGCGCATTTGCGAAAAAAGCACAATCGTTGCACGAATGTACCTAACCATGAACATCAATGCCTTTCTTAAAATCAACAGACAGAAGTATATATTTTTTTAAACCTGCATATTTAGTTAAAAGAAATTCATGTTAGCAGGCAATATTAAACTAGGGAAATTGTGTCACTTCTCTTGTGTTCATTGCACGCAGAGTCAGGGTATATGCAACAGTTTGAGCCCCTGGCTCGTTGCGAACTAATTTGACTTTGGGATGCCACCCGTTAGATAAAATACGGAACGGTTCCGTATTTCACTGAAAGAATAAACGTTTGGTTTTTGAAAAGACAGTTTCCAGATTTGACCATATTAATGACCTAAGGCTTGTTTTTCTGTGTGTTATATTATAATTAAGTCTATGATTTGATAGATCAGTCTGACTGAGCGGTGGTAGGCAGCAGCAGGCTCGTAAGCATTAATTCAAACAGCACTTTACTACGTTTGCCAGCAGCTCTTCGCTGTGCTTCAAGCATTGCGCTGTTTATGACCTATTAGAACATCCAATAGTCAAAGGTATATGAAATACAAATGGTATAGAGAGAAGTAGTCCTATAATAACTACAACCTAAAACTTCTTACCTGGGAATATTGAAGACTCATGTTAAAAGGAACCACCAGCTTTCATATGTTCTGAGCAAGGAACTTAAATGTTAGCTTTCTTACATGGCACATATTACACTTTTACTTCTCCAACACTTTGTTTTTGCATTATTTAAACCAAATTGAACATGTTTCATTACTTATGAGGCTAAATTGATTTTATTGATGTATTATATTAAGTTAAAATGGTGTTCATAGTTCATTCAGTATTGTTCTAATTGTCATTATTACATATACAGTGGGGCAAAAAGTATTTAGTCAGCCACCAATTGTGCAAGTTCTCTCACTTAAAAAGATGAGAGTCCTGTAATTTTCATCATAGGTACAGACAAAATTAGGGGGGAAAAAAATCCAGAAAACTCACATTGTAGGATTTGTAATGAATTTATTTGCAAATTATGGTGGAAAATAAGTATTTGGTCAATAACAACAGTTTCTCAATACTTTTATATACCCTTTGTTGGCAATGACAGAGGTCAAACGTTTTCTGTAAGTCTTCACACTGTTGCTGGTATTTTGGCCCATTCCTCCATGCAGATCTCCTCTAGAGCAGTGATGTTTTGGGGCTGTTGGGCAACACGGACTTTCAACTCCCTCCAAAGATTTTCTATGGTGATCATTTTGACCCCACGGGGTGAGATCTTGCGTGGAGCCCCAGATCGAGGGAGATTATCAGTGGTCTTACATGTCTTCCATTTCCTAATAATTGCTCCCACAGTTGATTTCTTCAAACCAAGCTGCTTACCTATTGCAGATTCAGTCTTCCCAGCCTGGTGCAGGTCTACAATTTTGTTTCTGATGTCCTTTGACAGCTCTTTGGTCTTGGCCGTAGTGGAGTTTGGAGTGTGACTGTTTGAGGTTGCTGACAGGTGTGTCTTTTATACTGATAACAAGTTCAAACAGGTGCCATTAATACAGGTAACGAGTGGAGGACAGAGGAGCCTCTTAAAGAAGAAGTTACAGGTCTGTGAGCGCTAGAAATCTTGCTTGTTTGTAGGTGACCAAATACTTATTTTCCACAATAATTTGCAAATAAATTCATAAAAAATCCTACAATGTGATTTTCTGGATTTTTCTTCTCATTTTGTCTGTCATAGTTGAAGTGTACCTATGATGAAAATTACAGGACTCATCTTTTTAAGTGGGAGAACTTGCACAATTGGTGGCTGACTAAATACTTTTTTGCCCCACTGTATATAAAAATCGTCCGATTAATCGGCATCCTCCTTTTTTGGTCCTCCAATAATCGGTATCAGCATTAAATCATAATCGGCCGACCTCTAATTCTGATCAACACATTTATTTGTGTGACAGCAAAAGAATTGGATGCTATGGTATTACAAGGTAATAAATCTAATATTCTGGCTTTGGTAAGGGTTAATGTTCTTACTTGATGTAGTCTCCGTTTTTGTCAGTTTTCTTCCCAAAGACGATGGGCGAGTAGACCCTGAAGAACTGGTGAAAGAAAGTACTAGCAGAGAGCCACTGCCAGTTCCCAGCATTCAGGGACCAGTCTCCATCCAATAAGAGTTCCTCAAATACCTGTGAGGCAAACAAGGTCCAATGAGAATCAACTCAATAATACAGTGGTCAGAACTAAGTTCATCTAAATATTCTGAAATGGTGTCAAAACCTTGTATCAGGCCTATTGATGCCAACATTTTCAGATCAATGCATTCAAAAGAGGATGAGAGAAAGACTCTACTTTCAAGTATTGAGTTGCTCCTCTAATCTCAGCATTTAGCCTCATTCTTACCAAACATGACCATTTTGATCTGGTTATTGTGCTTTTCATTAGACTTATGAGGAATGGTTGAGCATATATAGGGATTATGCCCCAAATGAATAATGTGCAAATGTTGCACAATCCAGGTGTCCAAAGCTATTAGACTTACCCAGAAAGACTCACAGCTGTAATCACTGCCAAAGGTGCTTCTGCAAAGCATTGATTCAGGGGTATGAATACTTATGTAAATTAGATCTGTATTTATTTTTTCAATAAATGTTTAAAAAATATATATTTATCATTATGGCGTAGATGGGTGAGTATCATTAACCCATTTAAAATTCAGGCTGTAACAAAATGTGGAAAAAGTCTAGGGGTATGAATACTTTTTGAAGGCACTGTATCTGTTGTATGGTGAACTTGGGTGTCAATATTTGTGTAAATCTGGCTTTAACAGCCCGTGCTTACCCAGCCACTGCTGTCACTGAATTGCACCTAATAGTCTACAGTAAGTTTCAAACTCTACAAAACAAGTCTGCCAAATAACTGTTGAATTATCAATTGAAAGTTAACCATTTGAGACACACACTAGTAACATGTTGATTGGCAGTAAAAACTACAGTTACAGCTTTCAGACGGCAGTGTGAACTTTAAAACCAATTATTAAAAGGTTTTCTATATTAAGATTTCACTGTAATAACCTTGTCCTTACAGAGCATAACAAATAGAGAGTACTTGAGTTGGATGGTTGTGCTGAGATTAATGGATGGGGCAGGAGCCAGGTTTAAATATCCATCCTCTAAGGAGCAGGACTAATCGTGTCACTTTATTCCATTAAACCATTCAACTCAGTACTAGACACAAGAGAGAGAAAAGTCCCTCAGCTTGAAAAGTTGGACGTAACAGACGAGGCACAAATCGTCTCTCTTAGGGAGACAGGATAACTCCTGAATTATAATTATGATGTAAGCAATGCATGATTGTTAAAGCTCTTGTTTGAGCAGAACATCTGACATGGCCATCAGGCCCTAACTGTAGATACACTTCGGTTTCACAAAGGTTCTTAGACTGTACAGTACATAGGCCTATTCACTGTGGTTTCTTTCTTCTATGCAAATTAGACTCCAGAAGAGAGAAATGCTATATTTCATAGATTTTTATTTTTTTATTTAACTAGGCAAGTCAGTTAAGAACAAATTCTTATTTTCAATGACGGCCTAGGAACAGTGGGTTAACTGCCTGTTCAGGGGCAGAACGACGGATTAGTACCTTGTCAGCTCGGGGGTTTGAACTTGCAACCTTCCGGCTACTAGTCCAACGCTCTAACCACTAGGCTCTGACAAATGATACCATCTAACTCATTATTGGAATAATTATTTGCAGTACACTGTGTTTTCAAAAACCACAGTGGACAATATGATCAATATTTCATATGGCCTATCATCATTTCAGACCAAGTGTCCTACAGTAACGATGAATGAATTAAAGATGGATGAAGAATGTGTTGCCCTTGGTGATACATTTCAATTAACAGTAGCTGGATATGTATGACACTTAATGCAGTGCCAGGCCATATTCAAGTCACCAAACAGGAAGTGAATGATTATATCCATGAACATGAATATTATTTAAAGATGGAATGGATGTGGTGGTTTCACCATTAAGGATTCCAGCTTTAATGTTCATGTTTGACTAATATCAATGATTGGTGGGCTAGGCTGGGACATTCAACTACATCATCCATGCTCTGCAGTGAGGACCTTGTCAATAAAGGGGTCAGACTTGTTGATCAATCTTTTTAAATGTCATTACACAACTTGAACATTGTAAATGTACTAACAGCAATAAGAGTAGGTAGTCTTTTTTTTCTTTTCTTGTGAGGTCCTGTATTTGCCTCACTGAAAAGCATTTTAAATGATCAGATGTCTTGTATTTACAGCATACATAATGGGGGTTCAATGATTACTTATTGTATTATTGCAGTACAGTTGTGATTGCTAAAGGCATGCTAGAGAATGCAGCTAAAACCCACTTGAGGTTATATACCGTAGACGTTAATAAATAACAATAATCCATAACGGCAAGGTATGGTAGTCCATACCTTCTGGCCCTCCTCCCAGCTGATCCACAGGTCTCCTCTGGTCAGGAAGCAGGCCACGGCGTGCCGGGCCAGGTGGTGGATCCAGCCCTCTTGCCTCAGCTGGGTCATGATGGCATCGATGAAGGGGAAACCAGTCCTGGCCTGCAGAGCAACACACGCACACATTGAGTGGATTGATAAACAACAATGTCATGCTTTACTATAGCATCAGATTAAGTGAAATTCTATTCTTCAGAGGTTTATGGTCTGGTTCCCAGACACAGATTGAACCTATTCCCCTGGACTAAAAAGCATGATCACTGGAAAATCTCCATTATTTGCTTTTTAGTCCAGGAGTAGACTTAATCTCTGACTGGAAAACTGGTCCTATGTGTTAGGAGCTCTACAGGCCTACCTCCGCCCATGCAGCCAGATACTCGGGGTTGCTGTCCCAGTCCACCTGTGTACACACCGGGTTTCCCTCCATCTTGTCAAAGTTGGGGATGCCCAGGCCGGCTGTGTAGAAGAACTCTCTCCACAGCAGCTGGCCATGCAGTGAGACGGGAGGCTTGGAGTGCTTCTTCTACAAATCCCACAAAGGTAAGATGTCAGACATTACTTTCCATTTTCCACAATATGACTTCCCATTCTTGTGCATGACCAAACTCTGCAAAACACTTACCCATCAATGGAAGTTGATTGATAGGCTTGAAGAGACTCACCCCTTGGTAGACGTCGGTTAGACTCCACCAGAAGGTGCGTACTGACAGGCAGCCAAATGTCATATAAGGGCTGAGGACGGTGGTGCTGGGGCTCAGGGAGTTTGGGGACGTCTGTGGTTTCTCAAAGCCACACACCCATTCCTGGGTGACGCCAAATAACGAAAATAAATTAAACAAGGAATTCCATTTAACCAACTCCCCCATTGACATCAATGAATGATTTACATGAAAGTCTGAGATAAGCGTGTGAACCTTAAGTCTAAATACTGACCAATGTGTAGGAAGGAAAATGGGTTTTTCCATCTTCCACCCACTTGTCATTGCTCATGTACCAGTAATCAAGATGGCTGCCAAAAGACATGAGTACCTTTCTCTCCATGTGTTGGTCCAGTCTCAGCAGAGCCTCTTGCTCTCCACCGGGGAACAGCTCCTCAGTCAAATACTCTGGATCCTGATACAACTTCTCTAACGTGGAGATGCCATAGTTTTCCTCATGTTTCTCTGAGCACAGAGTCTTTACATCTAGTTGAATGTGAGGAAGAAAGGCAAAAGTTAGGCCAATTCCCACAAGTGTGAAGGGTTTTCTGTATAGGGCTGAAATAATGTATGTTTCTTACAGAAATCTGAAAATAATTTGTATAAGCATGGTAGCAATTGAAAGTGAAGAGTTTGGAGATCATGGGGAAATTATTAGACCACAGTGGATGACAACAGTTGACCTAATACAAGACTAAATCCAAACATTACACTGTTGAATTTATGAGCATTTTACATTTAATGTACTTTTCGCCACATTTGTTGATAACGAAATCTGAAATACTCTGGATACATTCAGTAACATGATAAAAATATTCCTTAAATGTGGGGTAGGTGCAACATAACAAAACTAATTACACAGGTTTGAGTGAGGATGAACTGATGTCCCCAAGTGGCCACACACCTCTCCAAAGTGTAAACAGTTCCTAAGTCATTTCAATGCACTTTTATGACTCAAAAAGTCTTCAACTATAAAGATTTTTTTATTTTTTAGCTCTCCTAGCTGTGACGTTGAGGAATTAGAGCAAGTATACTTGTAGTTAACACAACCCTGTATCCCCGCTATATCACACAATTACTGTTGTTTACACAATCCAAAAACAGCCCATTATAAATTGCAATCTGGGTCAGGTGAGCATCATTTGAAAGCTTGTTCTAATGCCATCATGACTAGCTAAGTTATAAAAGGCTTTCACAAGGAAATTCTTAGAAACCGATCATAATTTGTGCGCATTGAAAGGAGTCGAGTGCATGTTCCGCAGCACATTTTCTTCACAAAAGACAAACAGGCTCATTCTGTTCAGAACAACCCAGGGTATTTTTTTTCTTCCTTGATTTAACTAGGCAAGTCAGTTAAGAACAAATTCTTATTTTCAATGACAGCCTAGGAACAGTGGGTTAACTGCCTTGTTCAGGGGCAAAACGACAGATTTTTACTTTGTCAGCTCGGGGATTCACCTTTCGGTTACTAGTCCAACGCTCTAACCACTAGGCTATGACACCATGTCATCTTGTAACTATACATCAAACAGTGATCATAATTGTTGACACTGTATATGACATGAGCTTTATGATATGGAAATGTGAAGTGCACATTTGGACTTGCTTGTATGACATCAAAGCGGTATGTAATATAATCCTCAAGGTCATCTTTCAAAATACATAGTCTTCTTAGTTAAAGCATTTCCCTCACTCAGACAAACAAAAATGTACAAATGTTGCCCAATTAGCAGGAAGGATGGGGGCAACTTCTTGTCGCTTATCAGTGCCCAAATTTGGAATTTTCAACCCTTATACACTCTTTCTCACAAAGTTAAAAGCGTTGGATTGGTTTTGGCCTAAGCATGGGCTAGAGGAACTTTCCACCATATTTCTTACACATTTTAAATCCATGAAGGGAAGTGAACAAGTGCACGCTTAGGACATAAAGGTAGAGAATCGGGACATGGCAAATATATTCACATGGGAGAACCATTCCAAAAGATCTTTTGGTCTTACCCTTCATGTCATCACTGGTTGGAGCGGGGATAGGCCTTTTGGGGGGACCGATACTACTGACAAGGGTCTGCAGCCGATTGTAGGTCAGGGGAGCCTTCCCGTTGTTCTCTTCAATTATCCTACAAGAATGACAGGGCAGGGATACAGATCATTAGTGCTGCATCCAAGATAGTCTTGCAACTTGAGTGATGGTGTTCATTTGATGTATTCAGACATTTTTCAATTAAGACAATGCCATCATGCATTTCTTTCTAAGATGTCTGTCTCCATATAAAAATAATCACATTTAATTTTATTCTTATTGTGTTTCATTAATTTCTAAGTTGGCAATAAGCTTTCTCTGCACAGAGTAAACACTCGTTAAGGATCGCTCACCTGTCTATGTTGTAGAGTGTGTGGGAGACTTTGTAGATGATTTCTACTCCGTGCTCTTCAGCTAACCGGACCACCTCCTTGTCCCGGCGGAGGCTGAAGGGCTCTGTGTCATACTCGTATGTCAACCGCGTCACCTTCCACTTCTGGAACAGCTTAGGAAAGACCTCCTCTGGCTTACCTCTCACCACAAACAGCCTGGAGAGTGGAGACCCCACCAGCACTTTTTACTTCACTAACTGTAGCATTTTTTAGAAGCACACAACAATAGAATACCAGTAGGGATCCATCTTGGATCGCCACACAACAAACAGCCAAGAAGAGACACCATATCTCATTTCTTTATCCACTCCTTACATTAACTAACCAAAACAATACATGCATCTTTATTGATCCATTACCAAAAAAATATTGTTTTGCTTCAACCGTACCCAGTCCCATCAACACAATATATCCACTAAGCAACTGAAATAGCATTGGACATCATGCTTTTGAGTTGTCATTTTATTCCTACCTAGAATCGAGTTTCCTCAGGCTGCAATCCAAGTCTTTAAGGGCTCCTATGAGGAACTTCCATCGGTTGATGCCAATTTTGACGTTGTTGGGGGCACAGGGGTCCAGAACAAACACAGGGTAGATCTCCTTGCAGTCCCGCAATGCAGCCACAAGTGCTGGATTGTCGTGCAGTCGGAGCCCCTTGCGGAACCAGTGAATGCAAGTATGAGCCATGCCTGTTTGGTGACCTACCTTTTAAGAATAAACGAATCAAGGAGGCAGGATTGTTAGTTCAAGCTCTGCTCCAGTGGTTCCCTCTCAGTCCTTACATGTCTGTCAGAAGTAGGTCTAAAGTGAGGGGGGGTAGTGTAGCCTAGCTGGACATTTATGGCAGTTGGTAGTCCTCTAATTCGGTTACTTTCAATATCTTGTTGGGATGTAATGGACTTCAAAAGGTAAACACTGTGTCCAGCATAGGTTACCTATCTAGGCTTTAAAATATTTTAATAAAAGTAGCCTACTGAATGTCTCTGTATGGGTTCGATTATGCCTACATAGTTTCTATTGTAAACGAATTGAGATACAATTTATCGGTTAAGTTATAAAAGGCTTTTCAATTTTCTCATGTAAACAAATGGCACAACAGTCCGTTTTCAAATAACTATTTTGTGCCTTTGAAACTAGTTTTAAAAACTAGACTTACCTTTATTATACAGTCTTGCCTGCACCAGTAGAAAATATTGACAATTTGTTTTGTAATCAATCGTAAAGAGAGTTACAAAACCTAACACAACACGTGTTACCCGTGAGCAGCCAATCAGACGTAGGTCTAATAAATGGATGCTGTTTCTGGCCAATAAGATCATTGAGACAGTCCGTGTTGTGTGGTGCACTGCCAAGCTGTGTAGTTGCTACTTCTCCATTAGATGGCGCCGTTGCAGCTACATAGCAGCGAGCCATTGCAACACGAGATTGACAATGTATAAGGTGAACGAAATGCTAAGGAAGTGCACACTTCGGGAGAAGGGTAGAAAATCGGAAGCAGACCTTATAAATGGACTCAGTGATAGGGCCTTAACTCAAGTGTTTACTGCTAAACATCCCATGGTCATCAAAGAGCCATCCTCTGTCTAGTTCTGGGACTTTATTTTTATTTAATTTTTTTACTAACAACAAATCAATACATGAAGTACATGTTGGAACACAAGTGTATATATAAATAATATACAAAGGACAATTGGGCTAGGGGGTACAATATCACATTACACAAGGACCTTAATTAAGGGACATACATACACTTAGAATTCTAACAGCTTTTTTTGTTTGTAGAGTATTTAATTGTCTTACAAAAAGAAATGTAACTATATTTTAAGGTAAGAAAATGTGGTGTTTTGTTTGTAATTTTACATTTGTGAATATGAAATCTGGCCAAAATAATAGTTTAATTAATTACATAAAATTGTTTCAGCTTATTTCTATCATAGGTAAAGAATCCAAGCAGTACATCTCTCCACAATAGTGTAAAATCTTCATAAATGTGTTCAATTATAAATCTACTGATGTCTTGACACAGTTTTCAATGCCAGAAAAAGAATACAATACCAGAAAAAGATGCAGCACCATTTCTGGGTGGTCATTACAAAAGGTACAATTTGAGTAACCTCAGCAGCAGGGAATAACAGGGAGGGACAGCCTCAGCAGTCAGCTGGCTCAGGCACCAGGACAACAGGAAGAAGAGGCATCAGACGAGCAGAAGCACCAGCAATAGTGCCACATACGTCTGCTGTTTGGATGCTGTTTGATGAGAGAGTAACTGGGGGTGCAGCACAAAGGAATCCCTCAGCAGATGCCATAATGGAGGTCTGATCCTATTTGCAGGAGCCCCTCCTCCAAAGATCTGCAGATCCTCTGAGCTGGTGGAAGAACAAGGCCTCTGTCTACCCACTGCTTACTAAAGTCATGACAGGGAGACTCTGCATAGTGACCACATCCATTCCCTCTGAGAGGGTCTTCTCGAAAACGGGACAAATAAACTAACTGTCTGTTACATGCAATATGCTTTGAACCAGACAGAGGTTGCTATCCAGTTTTGTGGCAAAACAAAGATGTGGTTGAATTTATTCTGCCAAGGTCTTATTGTCTCGGCCTTAGGCCTATATATCACTGTCGCAGGGCATATGAATTAACAGGATTTATAGAGCAAACACATTTATCACAACACAGATAGTAATATGGCTTTTTTTCTGGCTTCCTCTGTGATTTTTACCCACGCATCACTACTGCAGCAGTCTAAAAAATTGAACGGAAAAGGGAATAGTCTAAAATTGGAGTGTAGGATACGTTTATAAATGATAATACATCGTTTCTTGGTGGGATGCGTATATTGGGTAATTGGGTAATGATGCCCGTTTGAGGTGTTGGAAAATGTGAAGTATGCGCTGGGAAAAGTTGTCTATCAGAGTGACCAGGCGTGGTCTTATTTTGATTAATGATATTTTTGAAGAAAAGAGGAAGATTGCAGTGGGCATCACAAGAATCCGAACAACAGACGTATTGTGCTTTAAACTTCAGAGCCAAGCACCCATCAAAGGAGTCATTTCAGGAGTAACGACGGATGCTCAGGTTGAATACCTGAAGAGGATTCTTGTGGTTGGTGCCCGGCGTCTGACCCGCTGGGTGAATGGAGACAAATAAGTCTGTCGGCCCTGTTTTTTAAACGTTTTATAAAGAGCACCTATCTACGCAAAGATTGGTTATGTATACAGCTTTGTAAAAATGTTTAAGGATTTGGCCATGTTTGTTTCAAGTGTGTGCAGACGGACGGAGTATGCTGAAGAATGGTGTATAGATGGACGATCGGTGTTGCAATTGTGTTGGGGTCATGTTCCTGGTGTGGGTGGGTGGGGTTATATCCTTCCTGTTTGGCCCAGTCCGGGGGTGTCCTCAGATGGGGCCACAGTGTCTCCTAACCCCTCCCGTCTCAGCCTCCAGTATTTATGCTGCAGTAGTTTGTGTCGGGGGGCTAGGGTCAGTTTGTTATATCTGGAGTACTTCTCCTGTCCTATTCGGTGTCCTGTGTGAATTTAAGCGTGCTCTCTCTAATTCTCTCTTTCTCTCTCTCGGAGGACCTGAGCCCTAGGACGATGCCTCAGGACTACCTGACATGATGACTCCTTGCTGCCCCCAGTCCACCTGGCCGTGCTGCTGCTCCAGTTTCAACTGTTCTGCCTTATTATTATTCTACCATGCTGGTCATTTATGAACATTTGAACATCTTGGCCATGTTCTGTTATAATCTCCACCCGGCACAGCCAGAAGAGGACTGGCCACCCCACATAGCCTGGTTCCTCTCTAGGTTTCTTCCTAGGTTTTGGCCTTTCTAGGGAGTTTTTCCTCGCCACCGTGCTTCTACACCTGCATTGCTTGCTGTTTGGGGTTTTAGGCTGGGTTTCTGTACAGCACTTTGAGATATCAGCTGATGTACGAAGGGCTATATAAACACATTTGATTTGTGCCTTGTAAGGGTGAAGGAGATTGAGGTGGCATACATTAGAGCGTTCAATCGAATGCGGATGGAATTGAAAGAGTTGAGAATACAAGCGACGTTAGTGGAGATATCGTAATGGATGTAGCACAGCCTGTAGTAAATATTTTCTGACAGGCTTGGATTTTGTGGCGTTTATTGGCACAATTATAAACTGTACGGCTCCAGTCTCAAAGTAGTTAAACAACTGGACATTATTGTGGCTGCGGTAGAAACGTTTTTTAAGAGACGACTATTTAAGACTTGAAAGTGGTAGACTACTGGCGACGGAAGACGGCCCACCCTCCCATCTCAGATTCGTTTTTATTTTTAACAGAAAGTTGTATGATTCGTTTTTGTTGTTGGTAGTTCAGTTTTTGGGTGATCCTGTTTCCATCCCGATTAGTAAAATGTGCGAACGTCAATATAACGTTAACATAGAAGTCTGAATTTAACACGATCTAGTCAGCAAACTTTGTTTCCAGGCTGACTGACCGGGTCCTATGGTACGTTTTTTTATATCCGGCTAACTAACGTTAACTAGTAACTGGGCGATTCGACTATTAAGATCATGTTAAAGTACACACACGACTAGATAGCTATGTAACGGTTAATATACAGGATGTAGTTAGCTAGGCTTTTGTCGAGGGGAATTCTTGACAGCTGTGTAGCTAACTGTTAGCTAGCTAGCCAACCGTCTTCGTAAAACAATGGATTTGCTAGCGGAGGTCCCTAAAAAAGGAGCTTTCAAGGCTAGCTAGCATTCACATAGTCAGCTAGCCAGACCAGAGTTAGCAAGTTAGATCCAGATAAATGGCTAGATAACTATTCAGTAGCTGTAGTGTAAGTATTGCTTTCTATGTTTAACTAGTAGTTAGATTCCGCTTGCTAGCTAACGTTAGTTAACATGAAACTGCTTTGAACTTTTGATGACAAGCTAACGTTAGCAGGTTAGACTTGTCATTGGCCCCATATATATTGTTGGTTAACTATTTACCCTAGTTAAAGAACCGGGTTTGTTCTGTATTTTTTGGCTTGTTATAAACTGAGTTTCAAACAAACTAGCTAGCTAGTTATGATGGCACCCATATGTATGGGTTTTGAAGTCTAACCTGCTAGCCTGTCATCAAAAGTTCGAAATCAAATTGTATTAGTCACCTGCGCCGAATACAACAGGTGTAGTAGACCTTCCAGTGAAATGCTTACTTATGATCCCCTAACAAACAGTGCAGTTTTAAAAATACGGATAAAAGTAATTAAAGAGCAGCAGTAAAAAAAATATATATATACACACAGGGGGGTGCTGGTACAGAGTCAATGAGCGAGGGCACCGATTAATTTAATTAACAGTGAGGGAAAATAGTATTTGATCCCCTACTGATTTTGTACGTTTGCCCACTGACAAAGAAATGATCAGTCTAATTTTTTATGGTAAGTTTATTTGAACAGTGAGAGACAGAATAACAGCAAAAATCCAGAAAAACGCATGTCAACAATGTTATAAATTTATTTGCAGTTTAATGAGGGAAATAAGTATTTGACCCCTCTGCAAAACATGACTTAGTGGCAAAACCCTTGTTGACAATCAGAGGTCAGACGTATCTTGTAGTTGGCCATCAGGTTTGCACACATCTCAGGAGGGATTTTGTCCCACTCCTCTTTGCAGATCTTCTCCAAGTCATTAAGGTTTCGAGGTTGATTTTTGGCAACTCGAACCTTCAGCTCCCTACACAGATTTTCTATGGGATTAAGGTCTGAAGACTGGCTAGGCCACTCCAGGACCTTAATGTGCTTCTTCTTGAGCCACTCCTTTGTTGCCTTGGCCGTGTGTTTTGGGTCATTGTCATGCTGGGCTGATTCCTCACCGTTCTCATGATCATTGCAACTCCACGAGGTGAGATCTTGCATGGAGCCCCAGGCCGAGGGAGATTGTCAGTTTTTGTGTTTCTTCCATTTGCAAATAATCACACCAACGGTTGTCACCTTCTCACCAAGCTGCTTGGCGATGGTCTTGTAGCCCATTCCAGCCTTGTGTAGGTCTACAATCTTGTCCCTGACATCTTTGGAGAGCTCTTTGGTCTTGGCCATGGCGGAGCGTTTGGAATCTGATTGATTGATTGCTTCTGTGGACAGGTGTCTTTTATATACAGGTAACAAGCTGAGATTAGGAGCACTCCCTTTAAGAGTGTGCTCCTAATCTCAGCTCGTTACCTGTATAAAAGACACCTGGGAGCCAGAGATCTTTCTGATTGAGAGGGGGTCAAATACTTATTTCCCCTCATTAAAATGCAAATCAATTTATAACATTTTTGACACGTTTTTCTGGATTTTTTTGTTGTTATTCTGTCTCTCACTGTTCAAATAAACCTACCATTAAAATTATAGACGGATCATTTCTTTGTCAGTGGGCAAATGTACAAAATCAGCAGGGGATCAAATACTTTTTTCCCTCACTGTAGGTAGATTTAATTAAAGTGACTGCATAGATGACAACAGAGTGGTGTAGAGAGGGGAGGGGGGGTCAATGCAAATAGTTTAGGTAGCCATTTGACTAGATGTTCAGGAGTCTTATGGTTTGGGGGTAGAAGCTGTTTAAAAGCCTCTTGGACCTAGACTTGGCGCTCCGGTACCGCTTGCCGTGTGGTAGCAGAGAGAACAGTCTATGACTAGGGTGGTGGAGTCTTTGACAATTATTAGGGCCTTCCTCTGACACCGCCTGGTATAGAGGTCCTGCATGGCAGGAAGCTTGGACCCAGTGATGTACTGGGCCGTTCGCACTACCCTCTGTAGTGCCTTGCGGTCGGAGGCTGAGCAGTTGCCATACCAGGCAGTGATGCAACAAGTCAGGATGCTCTCGATGGTGCAGCTGTAGCACTTTTTGAGGATCTGAGGACCCGTGCCGAATCTTCTCAGTTTCCTGAGGGGGAATAGATTTTGTCGTGCCCGCTTCACGACCGTCATGGTGTGCTTTGGCAAGGCATTATGGTGGTCTGCTTAAAACATGTTGCTATTACACACTCGGACAGGGAGAGGTTGAAAATGTCAGTGAAGACACTTCCTAGTTGGTCAGCGCATGCTCGCAGTACACGTCCTGATAATCCGTCTGGCCCTGCGGCCTTGTGAATGTTGACCTGTTTAAAGGTCTTACTCACATCGGCTCTGGAGAGCATGATCACACTCGTGTCGTGTCACTGGGCAGCTCTCGGTTGTGCTTCCCTTTGTAGTCTGTAATGGTTTGCAAGCCCTGCCACATCCGACGAGCGTCAGAGCCGGTGTAGTACAACTCGATCTTAGTCCTGTATTGATGCTTTGCCTGTTTAATGGTTTGTCAGAGGGCATAGACATTTCTTATAAGCTTCCGGGTTAGAGTCCCGCTCCTTGAAAGCGGCAGCTCTAGCCTTTAACTCAGTGTGGATGCTGCCAGTAATCCATGGCTTCTGGTTGGGGTATGTACGTATGGTCACTGTGGAGACGACGTCATCGATGCACTTATTGATGAAGTCAATGACAGATGTAGTGTACTCCTCAATGCCATTGGAGGAATCCCGGTACATATTCCAGTCTGTGCTAGAAAAACAGTCCTGTAGCTTAGCATCTGCTTCATCTGACCACTTGTTTTTGTTGATCTAGTCACGGGTGCTTCCTGCTTTAATTTTTGCTTGTTAACAGGATTGAGGAGAATGGAATTATGGTCAGATTTGCCAAATGGAGGGTGAGGGAGAGCTTTGTATGCATCTTTGTGTGTGGAGTATAGGTGGTCTAGAGTTATTTTCCCTCTGGTTGCACATTTAACATGCTGATAGAAATTTGGTAAAACTGATTTAAGTTTCCCTGCATTAAAGTCCTCGGCTACTAGGAGCGCCACCTCTGGGTGAGCGTTTTCTTGTTTGCTTATGGCAGTTTCATGTTAACTAGCTAGCTAACGGAATCTAACTACTAACGTTAGTTAAACACAGAAAGCAATACTTGCAATTTATTTGGGGTGCCTGGTTGATATCAGCTGTGAAGTCCATCATTGTAGCTAATGACTTAAATTTGGACTGTTTTGACTCACAGGAAGAGATGTCAGGAGTAAGTGCGGTGAGCTCGGCGTTGCCTGCGGCTACAACCCGTACCACCTCATTCAAGGGCTCCTGCCCCAGCTCGAAGTATGTGAAGCTGAACGTGGGCGGGGCGCTCTACTACACCACCATGCAGACACTCACCAAGCAGGACACCATGCTCAAGGCCATGTTCAGCGGTAGGATGGAGGTTCTCACAGACAGCGAAGGTATTGATGATGACATGGGTTGACTGCACCAAGGGTTTCCCAAACCTTTGTCCACTGCCAAGTCTTGGCACTTCATGTTCCTTCATGCTGCATAGGATACGATTCTCCCAGGCTAGCTGCCCTTGCATGCCTCCCATCATGTCTTCTGAGATGACGCTATATGAAGACGCACAGTCTACTATCTCCACTCTGTTGTCTCTGCCACTTCTCAATGTAATGAGCCCTGTCCTCTGCTGCAGGCTGGATCCTTATTGACAGGTGTGGGAAGCACTTTGGGACCATTCTGAACTACCTGCGTGATGGTGCTGTACCTCTGCCTGAGATCCGGAGAGAGGTGGAAGAGCTCCTGGCAGAGGCCAAATATTACCTGGTGCAGGGGTTAGCTGACGAGTGCCATGCTGCCTTACAGGTATTGTGTATCACCTTAACATATTGTAAACACTTACCTGTAATTAATCTCTCTCTTGGTGTCTCTCCTTCTCTGTGTGCTTGTGTGGCCCATCATGCCATCATTGAATTATTTGTGTCCTGTTTTCCTCCATGCGTTCAGAACAAAGATATGTATGAGCCCTTCTGTAAAGTGCCCTTGGTCACTTCATCAAAGGAAGAACAGAGACTCATATCTACCTCCAACAAGGTTAAAAGAAAAATCACAATTTACATGTATGATTAGACAGACATGTCACAATATTGTATTCTGTTTGTTTCTCAAGACTGACTGCCTCTGTGTCTTAATTTTGTATTACAGCCCACAGTCAAGCTGTTATACAACAGGAGCAACAACAAGTACTCTTACACCAGGCAAGCTAAACATTGCATATGATTGTGGGGAAAATACTTATAATGAGCACATCACTGTGTTTCTTAAATGTATGTGTGAAGGGGATTGTATCAATTATTTAACTTGTATAGCACTTTTCATTACAGAAAATAATATCAAAGTGCATAAAAAGTGAAACAAATAAACTTAAATTGATGGAGATTAAATGTTTCTATTTGGCTTTTGCTAAATGGCTGGGAGTTGAGGCACTTTGGATTGGAAAGACAGTGTAGCTCCAGCGGAGGGAGCGTCTATGTTTCTCACTGGCTGTACCAAAGACAGTCTGACAAACGGGCCCGGAGCTCTTCATCAGTGCACCACATTTGCTTCTCTGACGGTCAGATTTTTACCACCAGTAAGCCAACCAACATTATCACCACCAGTAACTATACCAGCCAACCAACATTATCACCACCAGTAACTATACCAGCCAACCAACATTATCACCACCAGTAACTATACCAGCCAACCAACATTATCAGTATCCTCCATAGGACCCGGTCCTCCATTGAGGAACATGTAGCACCCACCTGGGGGATGCAACAGCTGCTGAAAAGAGCACGAAAAGCCACCCCATCTTGGCAGTGGTTAAGAACAGTCCCTGAGCCTCTTCTGCCATCTCTAGACACAGTATGCGGTACTTGTTGTAATTCTTCCCGACAGATGAAACGATTATGCCGGGCCGCATTATATGAATCCAAACAGCTAATGTTAGCTAGCAAGTTAAACTTTTCATCGCAATTCTGAAAATCAGAGTCAAGACCACAAGATGTAAGTGATCAACCCTCAGAACAGTCGTGTATAGCGATTTTAAACCGATTGACAACCATACATTAACATCTGGTGTCATTACCTTTTTACAGCAACTCCGATGACAACATGCTGAAAAACATAGAGCTGTTTGACAAGCTCTCTCTGCGGTTCAACGGACGTGTGCTCTTCATCAAGGACGTGATCGGGGATGAGATCTGCTGCTGGTCATTCTATGGGCAGGGCCGTAAGATCGCTGAGGTGTGCTGTACCTCCATAGTCTATGCAACAGAGAAGAAGCAAACCAAGGTAATTGGTTTCCCACAGCAAGAACACAGAAAATGTATGATATGAAAGTTGTTTGCTCTGGCAAAAGCATAGACTAGTCTCCTGTCAGTGAGAAACCTTGTATTTGTACCTAGTGTGGTCGAAGCAGTATAGTCTTTCCTCAGGTGGAGTTCCCAGAGGCTCGTATCTATGAGGAGACACTCAACATCCTGCTGTATGAGTCTCAGGACGGGCGTGGTCCAGACAACGCTCTACTGGAGGCTACAGGGGGCGCTGCAGGCCGATCCCATCACCTGGATGAGGACGAGGAACGGGAACTCATCGAGAGGGTGCGACGCATTCACATCAAACGCCCTGATGACCGCACCCACCACCACCAGTAACTATACCAGCCAACCAACATTATCGCCACCACTAACTATACCAGCCAACCAACATTATCGCCACCACTAACTATACCAGCCAACCAACATAATCGCCACCACTAACTATACCAGCCAACCAACATTATCGCCACCACTAACTATACCAGCCAACCAACATTATCGCCACCACTAACTATACCAGCCAACCAACATTATCGCCACCACTAACTATACCAGCCAACCAACATTATCGCCACCACTAACTATACCAGCCAACCAACATTATCGCCACCACTAACTATACCAGCCAACCAACATAATCGCCACCACTAACTATACCAGCCAACCAACATTATCGCCACCACTAACTATACCAGCCAACCAACATTTTCGCCACCACTAACTATACCAGCCAACCAACATTATCGCCACCACTAACTATACCAGCCAACCAACATTATCGCCACCACTAACTATACCAGCCAACCAACATTATCGCCACCACTAACTATACCAGCCAACCAACATTATCGCCACCACTAACTATACCAGCCAACCAACATTATCGCCACCACTAACTATACCAGCCAACCAACATTATCGCCACCACTAACTATACCAGCCAACCAACATTATCGCCACCACTAACTATACCAGCCAACCAACCAACATTATCACCACCAGTAAGCCAACCAACATTATAGCCACCAGTAACTATACCAGCCAACCAACATTATCGCCACCAGTAAGCCAACCAACATTGTCCGTATCCACAGTGACTATTACCCATCACTGACAGAGAACAAGTGCAATCACACAATACCCACAAGTAATCTCATATCCTTGACATTGACCACAAGTGACCTCTGTGCTTCTGCATCACAGCCACTTATGAACTTTTGCCAGTCTCTAATCATGATTATAAACTGGGTGGTTCGAGCCCTGAATGCTGATTGGCTGACAGCCGTGGTATATCAGACCGTATACCACGGGTATGACAAAACATGTATTTTTACTCTAATTACGTTTTGCAACCAGTTTATAATAGCAATAAAGCAACTCAGGCGTTTGTGGTATATGGCCGTATACCACACCCCCTCATGCCTTATTGCTTAAGTAGAGCATGGTTTGGGTGTTAGTTTGTGTGTTGTCCCAAATGGCTGTATCAGTGTTTTCTAAACCCTTCATGAGAGCTGTTCTTTTTATCAGTGGTCAAAGAAGACTTATTTGACCCCCTGTATTTCCATATGTTTTGTATGTCTCATCTTTGTATGAATGTTGACATGTCCAGTAGGAGATCTGGTGCCTTAAATCTGTGGTCTTGTGCCTTAAGTCTGTGGGTGTAAGTGCAGCTTACAATCTGATTTACTTTATCATGTCACTACAACATTGCTTGGAAGTTCATGTATTGTCACAGAGTAGGTAGTTCAGATCAATTGTATTTCAGTGATTATAGTAATACACTGTGTAACAATACCTTTTCCTACCACTTCAGTTTTTAGAGATGTTTTATGAGAGAGAAAAGAAACCTGTACGCTGCTCTTGCTAGTGTGACTGTTCTTTATTAAGCTTTATGTATTGTCCTCAAGGCCCTTTGTCAGAGCTTTTGTGAGTTTTTAATTTGCACCCTTATGTAGACATTGCTCCACCCAGAGCCGTTCAATGCATCGACTGGGGTTGGAGTGAAGGACAAATATATTCATTAGCTTGAATTGGTGATATGCAAACTGTATCTAGAGGCGAAAGAAACATACCTATTTAGACGAGGTGCTGGCTAGCAGAGTAGAACATTGTCTGTCCAAACGTTGGATATTAGGTTATTAAATTATTGCATCTGAGCTCCTAGAGTGTGCGGCTCTCCTTTCATTTTTCAAATATACAAACTGCATTTTATCATGTTTTAGAAATTTGGTGCTTCTATTTTCTGTATGTTCTCATTTCATCCAGCAGAGGGTGTTGTGTACAAAGACACTGAAAGTGTGCTAAGTTGTTGAAGTTACCCCTAGATGCTGATCTTGGGTCAGTTTTGTTTTTCCCCCACTAATGGATAAGGGTTGGGAAGCTGACCCTAGATATTTGCCTAGGGGAACTTTACCCCAGAGCAATATGTTACAACCCACCCCTGAATTGTAAGTGGAGTGAATACACCCACCTTTTATACTGTAGTCATGGATTAATGATTTTTTTTGGCATCCTAAAGAACCTTTTGAGATGCTGGATGTGTAATTAAATGGATGTTATTGCTTCCTGTTACAATAATTCTTTGAGGGCGACGTTATTATAAGACAACTTGTTTGAAAGACAAGAAATTAAACCAAGCACATCCAGACAGCAAATAATGTCACAATTTAACACTATTTTACCTGGGAAAGGATTGTCTTTTGCACTGTATTTAACATTTCTTACAATAAAGATTTTTATGAATACACTAGTTGGTTTTAATGTAAATATGGTACAGCATCTTTGTGAGAAAGTATACAAATGATGACACAGCCTATTGCTTCAAAATCCATTTTTTACTATTTTATCCATATTGTTTATCTCTATAAAATCTAGTGAAAATATCCCAAAAAACAAACCACATTTTACAAATGAGCCCTAATACAGTAATCACAACTGAGCCCATGTAGGTGATGTGTAGCTTAATAACAGGTGAAGTTTTTGACAGAGTGGAACACCCGTAATTCCTTTGGGATTTTCTCTACAGTTTGCTCTGTAAATCATTGGTCTCCTGGTCACTCTCGACGTCAACAATCCCCTCTCTGCCAGGCTGGATGTCAAACTTAACACTGCAAACGACCACAACATTAAAAAACATTACGTACAATTTTGGCAACAATTTGCATTTTCTTTAGACTACAGTAGTATTTAGTTGAACACTGGTCTTACCTGCCCTGGACTACTTTAATACAGTGCTTCTTGTTGGCCAGCAGACAACTTGGTCAAGGCCTCAAACAGGTAGTCACACTGCAGCACCAGGTCCCCCTGAGCAAATAGACAATGCAACAATAGAAATGCAAATGTTCTACTATTCTATTCTGAAAATAATATGTGCAAAAGCTTAGTAGAAAAATATACATTTGTGCACATCAATGATAAGTGTTTTGCGCAGCCAACCTTTTGCTTGATATCCTCACATTGGACATGGAGGATCAGGAAGCTGTCACTCAGGTTGCTGACTGACACACCTGGAAGAACACACAGCCCAGATACTTAGAACAGTGGTTGAATGAACACAGTGCATTACACTGCGAGAACAAAAGGTGATACATGCACACACACCTAGGCAGCTTTATTCCTCTCCTTGGTGCTAACCTTTGAGGTTGTTGAACTCCACTGCTGTTTGATCTTGGCCTCCGCCACCAGGTAGGCTGCAGTTCCAGTGTAGATCAGCTGTCTGAAGCGAGGCCTGAAGCCATTCCTGTTGTATTTCACCACAGGAACACTGTACTGTGGGAAGGTATGGAGTTTACTTTAATTTGACCTTAAGGTTAAAAAAAAAGTTTAACTTTAACATAGCTTACTAAACTCCATTTGTTTACCTTGATGCGTTCTTGCCAAATCATCTGATAGGCTTTTATGTGGATGTCTTCCTCACCTGAGCAGAAAAGGCAACTGGTCAAAAATGCTGGTCATTATCACAGTGGCTGTCTGTAAGAGGCGCACAATTGGGCACATAATTCATCAGCACAAGGTCTCCGCCTCACTTATCCGGGTGTCCACAAATGATTTGCACACATTGTGAGGGTAAGTTCTCTTTTCTTCCTTTGAATAGGGAACTGGTCAATCCCTTGATTTGTAACTGGAAATGGGGTAAGCAACTGAGATGTATGGTGTGATTGAGGTGAGCCCTATAGTCAAATAGGGTACAAATCTGCATTAAATGACTTGTAGGGTAGGCTTACCTGTGATTCCTTGCACGTACTTCCGTAAAATGTGCTGAGTGTAGAGTTTCTTCAGCATCTGTGAGGCCTACAAGTACAAATGTATATAATGGGTGTACAGTATACTCATTACAGAGGAGGCTGGTGGGAGAAACTATAGGAGGACGGGCTCATTGTAATGGCTGGAAAATAAATGGAACAGACGTGTTTTCCATGTGTTTGATATCGTTCCATTTATTCCATTACAATGAGCCCATCCTCCTATAGCTCCTCACACCATCCTCCTCTGACTCATACCATGACACACAGGTGTGTAAAATAAGTTTAGAGAAAGTATTAAAGCACAGTCAATTCCCTATTGAGACTCACTTCCTGCATAATGGGGGGAGGGGTTAGCCAAGTGTTCTTGTCCAGAACTGTTTTGGGTAGATTCTCCTTGAGCTGTGTGAGGTAGGTTTGCCTGACTAACGCCAAATACTCTGTGTTGTCAACACGGGCTGGCGGATTTCTGGTCATGAAGCCCTTTGATGAACCTACAAAATATGATCACAAAGTACAACTGATTTTGTGGAGTATTTGTGGTAGATGTTGACCCTTTGTCTTTTGAGATATCTTCTGATCTTTGTCTCTTAATGACCTTGACAGCCCAGGCTCTCTTCTCCCTCTCTCTCCTGGCCTTCATGCCTTTCCAGCATGTCTCAATCCTAGTAGCTAATGAGACAACAAGACAGCTGATTAAGTCATAGTCTTGTATATCATATTATGCTAGTTCCAAGAAAGTCAAAGTAGAGACCTGCTTCTCTCTGTCTCATGTAGTCTCCCTTCACGCTGTAGCCTTTGTACTTTGCCTGGATCCTTGTAGCTGTAACATGAAGTGACATGTAAAACCTGACTTCTTTCCAATTCAATGCCATTTAACAATCAAATTCCAGAATTGAGGGGTCTGTCATCTATTGTTAGAAAAGCTAGAGCTAGTACCCACCCAGCTTATGCTTGCAGACCTCAAAGACATCTTCGGTGGCGAACAGAGTTCTGGGGCGGTGTGAAGATCTTGGTCCTTTTGTATCATAAATGACAGACAAGCCAGTGAGAAACAGCCAGACTGTGTTACCAGATGAACCCAAACCCATAATCCTGGAGACCACCTCACCTGCCCATCTTGTACTAATCAGGCTTGTAGCCCAGGTGCTTGATCAGGCACTCCACCCCCTCTGCGTCTGTATCTTTCCAGCTAGGCCAGGTGTCTGAACACAGGGGCTTGTACCTGAAGGAGACAACAGGAAACACCAGAGTGTTCAACAAACTAATGCAGCTATGTATCATAGCAGTTTATGCTGGACAGAGAGCAACTGCACACTATCTACAGAACTGTGAAGTGCAGGTTGTGTTGACCTCTGCAGGAAGATCTCATATCTCCAGCAGGAAGCAAAGCCAGCCCGTCTGACCCTCAGGTGCTCCATCAGCCCCAGGTACTTCACCTGGTGTCTCACCAACACGTCAAAGCGCCCTGCAGGAGGCGAGAGAGGTCACAAGGCTACAGGCATCAGGTCATGCACTATGAATGAATGCACCAAGTAACACTTTGTAGGCCATGCATGGGTCAGGTTCTGTTTGGTGTAATGGCCTCTACTGAGTATGTATGTGTGTTGGGTTTAGGCTAGTAGACTGTGGTTGGTCGTTAAGGTGATGAGGCCTCACCTGGCTCCTTGCCTTCGTTGGGCTTCATACAGCAGACATACCAGGGCTTCTTAGACATAAGCATCTCCGTTAGGCTGCTCTTAAACTGAGTGGCCACTTGAGAAGACAGCCATGATGATAAATATAGAAACTCATGGCAAGACCGGATCACTTTGGTGGCTCGTGTTATCAGAAAGTCTCTTTACTGTTTCAGGTCTCTTCTTGCTGTCTGGCTGAGTGGTGGGAAAGCAGTGTTTGATGATGGCATTCTTAGACTGACGTATGACCTAGTGGAAAGGTGGAAACATCCCCCAGCTAACAAATGGATAAACATCAACGCATCGTTCAACACTACAACATTTTAACAACAATTAAGCTCAACTAAGACTCTGGCACACTTAGGCAGTGTAAAATATGCAGGATGAACGATAAAGAACGGTCTTTTCAAAACCAAGAGGCAGTAGAACAAACACTCCCATAGTCCTCCCCCTTAACAGTCATGTCAGTCTATCCCAAAGCAATGCTTAACAATGAGCTCTTCTATAATTCACAGGTGGGCTTAACAATGAATAATATAGCAGTCGGCAGGAAGCAGATTCCTGACCGCAGCAGTGTCAGTGAGAGCCCTGGACACACCTCTTAAATGTTGCTGTACAGGAGAGGATGATTTTGTCCAGGAATCCTGGAAAAACAGGTATAGTGGAGAGTAAAAAACAGGCTGTTAACAGTGAGAGAAAAAGTGATGAGAAGTAGTGGAGACTCCTGGGAGGCTTATTGAAATAATATCAGAGAGACAAGAAACTGGGTTCATAAATGCTACTGGAATGTGGGGGAGCATGAAGTGTGTGTGAGAGGAAGGGCTGTAATTTTGGGGAACTCATCTCTCACCGACCACACAATATGTGACTTCCCCCGCGTAGTGTAAGAGGCGGGAAGTCTCCTCGATCCAGAGTCTTCCGGGTCGTCCGGTCAGCCAGTCTGTGTCTGCAGGATGTGGACAGAGAGAGAAGAGGATGTTCTAGTCCGGTGTTAGAGGCAAATTGTGACTCCTCCATCCTCAGCTGTCAGTTGTTGAACTCAGCATTGGAAAATGGGTCTTGTTAGGAATGTGTTACAATGCTCTATGTGAGACGGGTGGATGGCGCATGTGACAAAATGGGGGTGATCGCCCATCTCCTCCAGTTTCTCCAGGAAAGTCTCTTTTTTTTTCCGGCAAGTCAGTTAAGAGCAAATTCTTATTTTCAATGATGGCCTAGGAACAGTGGGTTAACTGCCTTGTTCAGGGGCAGAATGACAGATTTTTACCTTGTCAGCTCGGGGATTCGATCTTGCAACTTTTCGGTTACTAGTCCAACCCTTTAACCACTAGGCTACCTGCTGCTCCATGTCTGTGGCCTCCCCAGGACGTAGACACTCTTAATCCTAGTAGAGAGGAGACTGAACGTGTAGAGCTCAACCAATCCAAATCTATTGTCTGCCTGACTACATTTCTGTCTGACCATCAGTCGGTCTATCTACTCACTAGCACTGAAATTATGCCTTTAAATTTCTCCTCCACCAGGTCACAGATTATCTTGTTGTTGAAGTATGGCACTGGCATCCACTGAAAAACAACAATACAAAACATGCTTTATATCTGAAGCTGTGTAGCCTAGGCCAATCTGAGATTTTAGTAAAAGAGGAATATCTTCTTCAATCCCCTCCATCTCGTACTCCTCCTGCTCTGACTTCAGGGTCAACTGGATGAAGAGCTGCTGCAGTTTCTCGTTACAGTAGTTGATGCAGAACTGCTCAAAGCTGAAACAGAGTCAAGTCATTAGGCTCATAATCTCTGACACTCTAAAAGTCACTGTCCAAAACTGACCCGCTGTGTCTCCCCTCACCTGTTCACATTAAACACCTCAAACCCATAGATGCCCAGCAGACCAATCACTGTCTTCCTGGAGCAATCCTACATGGATGCACAATACCAGTCAGCCTCCTATGTCTACTTACTGTATATCCTATACCTGTTAACAGCGTCTAAATTGGTTAGATTTAGTATTAGGGACATTATCACTCATTGGTGGAGCACTGAAGAGGGACACTCGCCTTGTTTGCTAAAGATTCATTGAGCTTGTTGACCAGCCAGGTGAACGTGCGGCCATAGATGGCTTTAGCTAGAGCGTCCTTGGCATATACTGCATGGTCAATGGTGAAGGGTCTGAGCACCTGGCCAGAACAGCAGACAAACCACAGAGATTGGGTTTACTGTGGTGGTAAAGTTTTATGAATAACTCTGCAAAACAGTAGCATCTCCCTCACCTCCTCTAACCTTGCCTAAATCTTCCTGTGGGTCAATCCAACCTGTATCTCCTGTGCAGGAATGCCTAGCAACTACACAACAGAAAAACAACCAATCACACACCACCAAATACTCTCATTGCGAAGGGGATCCCTTCATCTGAAAAGATGTCATAATGTCTGAAAACAGAGAGTACTCTAGCAGTTTTCTGTGGTATAAGTACTGCTAAATTGAGTGACTGTCCATTAGTGTGTAGTTTGCTGTCAGAATATGTCTCACCTTGGACAGCCAATGTATCTCTGTACTGTTGTTGTGAGTGGTGTATCCCAGAGAGTCAGCCACAAACTTAACATTTCCCAGGTGAAGTACACTAGCAATGATTGCAAACAGGCTCTACATCATGGGTCAGAGAAGACACCGGTTGGTCATAAGTGATAATTCATGATAAATGATATGATCTGATAGAGAGATTAGGACTCACCTCTATATTGCTCTCACTGAACTCTATGACACTGAGGTCTTTCCGTACCGTCTTCCAGTCACTCTTGTCATTGATTGAGCTGACTTTGGCACATTCCCCCTGGATGAGACAGGAGATAACTGTCTTGATGATGACGGCCCACTCCATGGAAACGTTGATTGTTTGTCTCTTTTATACATATTCATACTGTTCAATTGTAAAGGTCCTCACCTGTACCAGGTAGCTGTAGTGTTGATAGGTTACCTCTCCCACCTGTACCAGGTAGCTGTAGTGTTGATAAGGTACCTCTCCCACCTGTACCAGGTAGCTGTAGTGTTGATAAGTTACCTCTCCCACCTGTACCAGGTAGCTGTAGTGTTGATAAGGTACCTCTCCCACCTGTACCAGGTAGCTGTAGCATTGATAAGGTACCTCTCCCACCTGTACCAGGTAGCTGTAGCTGTGTTGATAAGGTACCTCTCCCACCTGTACCAGGTAGCTGTCCCAGCAGTGTTGATAAGGTACCTCTCCCACCTGTACCAGGTAGCTGTAGTGTTGATAGATTACCTCTCCCACCTGTACCAGGTAGCTGTAGTGTTGATAAGCATTGATAAGGTACCTCTCCCACCTGTTCCAGGTAGCTGTAGTGTTGATAAGGTACCTCTCCCACCTGTACCAGGTAGCTACCAGGTAGCATTGATAAGGTACCTCTCCCACCTGTGATAGGTACCTCTCCCAGGTACCTCTCCCACCTGTACCAGGTAGCTGTAGTGTTGATAAGGTACCTCTCCCACCTGTACCAGGTAGCTGTAGTGTTGATAAGGTACCTCTCCCACCTGTACCAGGTAGCTGTACCAGGTGCTTAGCATTGATAATTACCTCTCCCACCTGTACCAGGTAGCTGTACCTGTGTAGCTGTAGTGTTGATAGATTACCTCTCCCACCTGTACCAGGTAGCTGTAGTGTTGATGTACCTCTCCCACCTGTACCAGGTAGCTGTAGTGTTGATAAGGTACCTCTCCCACCTGTACCAGGTAGCTGTAGTGTTGATAGATTACCTCTCCCACCTGTACCAGGTAGCTGTAGTGTTGATAAGGTACCTCTCCCACCTGTACCAGGTAGCTGTAGTGTTGATAGATTACCTCTCCCACCTGTACCAGGTAGCTGTAGTGTTGATAAGGTACCTCTCCCACCTGTACCAGGTAGCTGTAGTGTTGATAAGGTACCTCTCCCACCTACCAGGTAGCTGTCCCACCTGTACCAGGTAGCTGTAGCATTGATAAGTTACCTCTCCCACCTGTACCAGGTAGCTGTAGCATTGATAAGTTACCTCTCCCACCTGTACCAGGTACTGTAGCATTAATAAGTTACCTCTCCCACCTGTACCAGGTAGCTGTAGCAGTGTCCCACCTGTACCAGGTAGCTGTAGGTACCTCTCCCACCTGTACCAGGTAGCTGTAGCATTGATAAGTTACCTCTCCCACCTGTACCAGGTAGCTGTAGCATTGATACCTCTCCCACCTGTAAGTTAGGTAGCCTCTCCCACCTGTACCAGGTAGCTGTAGTGTTGATAAGTTACCTCTCCCACCTGTACCAGGTAGCTGTAGTGTTGATAGATTACCTCTCCCACCTGTACCAGGTAGCTGTAGTGTTGATAAGGTACCTCTCCCACCTGTACCAGGTAGCTGTAGTGTTGATAAGGTACCTCTCCCACCTGTACCAGGTAGCTGTAGTGTTGATAGATTACCTCTCCCACCTGTACCAGGTAGCTGTAGTGTTGATAAGGTACCTCTCCCACCTGTACCAGGTAGCTGTAGTGTTGATAGATTACCTCTCCCACCTGTACCAGGTAGCTGTAGTGTTGATAAGGTACCTCTCCCACCTGTACCAGGTAGCTGTAGTGTTGATAAGGTACCTCTCCCACCTGTACCAGGTAGCTGTAGCATTGATAAGTTACCTCTCCCACCTGTACCAGGTAGCTGTAGCATTGATAAGTTACCTCTCCCACCTGTACCAGGTAGCTGTAGCATTGATAAGTTACCTCTCCCACCTGTATCAGGTAGCTGTAGCATTGATAAGTTACCTCTCCCACCTGTACCAGGTAGCTGTAGCATTGATAAGTTACCTCTCCCACCTGTACCAGGTAGCTGTAGCATTGATAAGTTACCTCTCCCACCTGTACCAGGTAACTGTAGCATTAATAAGTTACCTCTCCCACCTGTACCAGGTAGCTGTAGCATTGATAAGTTACCTCTCCCACCTGTACCAGGTAGCTGTAGCATTAATAAGTTACCTCTCCCACCTGTACCAGGTAACTGTAGCATTAATAAGTTACCTCTCCCACCTGTACCAGGTAGCTGTAGCATTGATAAGGTACCTCTCCCACCTGTACCAGGTAGCTGTAGCATTGATAAGGTACCTCTCCCACCTGTACCAGGTAGCTGTAGCATTGATAAGGTACCTCTCCCACCTGTACCAGGTAGCTGTAGCGTTGATAAGTTACCTCTCCCACCTGTACCAGGTAGCTGTAGCGTTGATAAGGTACCTCTCCCACCTGTACCAGGTAGCTGTAGCATTGATACGGTACCTCTCCCACCTGTACCGGGTAGCTGTAGCATTGATAAGTTACCTCTCCCACCTGTACCAGGTAACTGTAGCATTGACAATTCCTCTCCAGACCCAGCCAGCATAGCAGGTCCTCCTCTCCTCCCTCCACTAGCTGGTAGAAGATGTGGAAGTTTCTCTCTCCATGGTTCTGATGCACCACCCGGGACTTCTCCAGTAGATAACTGAGGATGTGGCCACCAACAGCTTCCCCCTAGGGGGAGTACAGACCATTAAAGATCGAACAGTCATTTTTTTATGTTCCTCTGATGTTTTACTATGGGAATTCTGTGCTCAACCTCATGGCACTTACCACGTGATCAAACTGAATGTCTATGTACTTCCCAAAGTGGCTTGAGTTGTCATTCTTCTTCCAAAAGCCTGAGAGAGGTACACACTATATTATCAGTCATTGTATTTGTACATGGCAGTGCAGAAACATAATGTTAATTTCTCATGTCATCACATATGCTTTACTATGGTATTCACCTTAAGCACAGGGTTGGAGAGCAGCAGTCGGTCTTGGACATTGTCCAGCAGTTTGGTACTGGGGCAGCTCACAGCGTAGAACTGCAGGATCTTCTTGCAGGCCTCCGTCTTTCCGGCTCCACTCTCCCCTGAAATCAAGATGAAGTGGTTGTTGGTCTCTGTTAACATGGTGCGGTAGACATTGTCTGCCAGGGCGTAGCTGAAAGGGAGGGCAATGAAGTAGAGGTTCAGTAATACTGCTGATGGATATACTGTAGATACATAGGCAGCACTGTATAGCATATCTTGTGGCGCACACATACAAGCAAACACATATGTTATACATGTAGACATGCAACTTACATATGGGGTGGAAGCACAAAAAAGTACACTCCCTACCAACGTAGGTCTGTGGGAAATGTATTAGAATGAACATTATGAGAGATGTCTGCATGGGTGCAACAAGAATGTAGTGTGCTTGTTATCTACATGACCTTACAGAAAGTAAGGTAGCTCCCCCTGTAGGTACAGCACAGCAGAGCAAAGTGCCAGTTCAATTAGGGGAGAAACACTGTTTTCCCTGGCGCGTTGTGTTCTTGAGTTAGGGTGGCTTTTTGGCCGAGAGGAAGGCAATGGGATATCTCCGGAGTGTGTGTAGGCGATAGACTCATGGAAATTAGGTTCTGGTGAAAGTGTTTCCTCAAGTTGTCCAGGAAGGCACTCTCACTGGTGTAGGCATTCAGCATAACAAAATCCTGGATGTCCATGTGATCCCGGGCCGTAAGGGAGCCCTCCACGTCCCGAAGGATCCGGTTACAGTGCTCCTCCAGGCTCTGACCAATCAGAGACAGGGTCCAGGACAGTTGAGTTGATATCTTATATGCAAATGCCCCCAAAGCACAACATAACAATACTGTCACAAATCCCATCAGGGCATGACAGTTGTAAACTAGTAACGACAACCAGATGACAAATCATTTATCTGCTGTATTCTTTTCAGACCAAAAAAATACACTTTTTTATATTAGTGACATGTTTTCACAGCAATAACTCAAGGAACCTTTCACTGCCAAAAGACTCATGTCCTGTCCCTCTGTGTTCTGTTTTCCTTGGAGTTATCTGCATCTGTCAGGTCTGACACCGTGCCACTCAGTGCTCGTTGACACACAGATACAGGCAATCTTGCCTTAAACCAGTTAATTTCCTCTCAACGTGTCCTCCTCTCTTAGCCTCGCAAAGACGTCTGATCCCGCAAGTTTACATTAAACGCTACGCTTGCGGGATCAGGCGGCTTCGCGTAGCTACTCATCACTGGCCTGTGTGTGGGCCTTGACCACATCCCCTGCACATGACAGATAGGAGTTCCTATCATTCCTATCTAATCTGCTTCCATGTTCCTCAAGGAGCAATCCGTCTCTTGTCACTGTTTACAGAGGATACACACGTCCCCCTCCCCACACAAATATAGTGCAAACTCCACCCATTTACCCCAAAAGCAGGGTCAAAACACAGACCAACTCCAAAGCTGTTGCACTGAAATCAACTCTTAGAAATGCTAATAATGGTATCCCTATGACAGCATTAATAATGTGTAATTTACAATACTTTTGTGCTTCCATAATTTATATTCTGAACAGAAGCCACACGTTACTGTTATGAAAATCCAATTGTTGCTGAAGTTTCATACCCCAAACAATTGAGCCCTTGGACAACAATATGCAGATCTGTTCTCCCTAATTACAGTGCTATTCCTATTTTCTTTTAACAAAGGTGTTCAAAGTAATGCATTTCAAAGTCCCTGCCGTGAGTGGAAATCATTGGTCTCAGACTGCTGTGAGCTCCAATCCCCTTTTATACTGAACATCTGGATTTATTTAAGAGAAAGGACCATATAGAAGGAAACATTGACATATTGCCCCCTCCATTTCCACCAATAGGAAGCCATCAATACACAACAAAATGAGAGAGAAAGGAAGCAGAAATGGTCTGTGTGTGTCTAGGTGTGGAGTCATGTATTTATTAATGACTAAGTCTTACTAATGACATAAAGGTGAGAAACTGCTACATGTAACGTTACAGTAAAGACAATGATTCCACTGTTCTATGGCTACTCTCCCTCCAAATACCTTTACACCAAATGACCCCCTTCTTGTCCTGCTCAGCAAAGCACTGTATGGCAATCTCCCTCTGGACTCTTATTTTTAGGGGAAACAGGGCTATTTTCAGCCCCTCTTACAGGAAAGTAACACTACCAGTCCCAGTTACCAGGTGGAAGATGGCCCAAGGGCACCAACACACAAGGCAATTCATCAATTTAGTTATTTACATTGTGCCTTCCTGATGCCATTTCCCTAGGGAAAGAATGAAGGACATGCTTCCCGCTGGGCAGACATGGAATGAATCAACGTTGTTGCAACGTCATTTGTCAACCTATTGTGATGTGGAATCTACCTGGAAAAACCTTTGGATTTGAAAAAAATAATCAACCAGTTTTCATCTCATTTCAACCAGCATTGTAAACATTGAAATTAGGGTAAAAATATACTGACTTAATCTGACTAACAGGTTATTATATCAATCTAATTTCAACAATCATTTTTATTTTCTTTATATAACCTTTATTTAACTAGGCAATCATCAGAACTATGTGGAAGGCCAGCATCCCGGAGTCGCCTCTTCACTGTTGACATTGAGTCTGGTGTTTTGCAGGTACAATTAAATGAACTGCCAGTTAAGGACTTGTGAGGCGTCTGTTTCTCAAACTAGACACTCTAATGTACTTGTCCTCAACTTAACCCGATAGAAATATGTACTCTCTCAGAGCTAAACTCAGCAAAAAAAGAAACGTCCTCTCACTGTCAACTGCGTTTATTTTCAGCAAACTTAACATGTGTAAATATTTGTATGAACATAACAATATTCAACAACTGAGACATGAACTGAACAAGTTCCACAGACATGTGACTAACAGAAATGGAATAATGTGTCCCTGAACAAAATCAAAAGTAACAGTCAGTATCTGGTGTGGCCACCAGCTGCATTAAGTACTGCAGTGCATCTCCTCCTCATGGACTACACCAGATTTGCCCATTCTTGCTGTGAGATGTTACCCCACTCTTCCACCAAGGCACCTGCAACTTCCTGGACATTTCTGGGGGGAATGGGCCCAGCCCTCACCCTCCGATCCAACAGGTCCCAGACGTGCTCAATGAGATTGAGATCCGGGCTCTTCGCTGACCATGGCAGAACACTGACATTCCTGCCTTGCAGGAAATTACACACAGAACGAGCAGTTTGGCTGGTGGCATTGTCATGCTGGAGGGTCATGTCAGGATGAGCCTGCAGGAAGGGTACCACAAGAGGGAGGAGGATGTCTTCCCTGTAACGCACAGCGTTGAGATTGCATGCAATGACAACAAGCTCAGTCTGATGATGCTGTGACACACTGCCTCAGACCAAGACAGACCCTCCACCTCCAAATCGATCCCGCTCCAGAGTACAGGCCTCGGTGTAACGCTCATTCCTTCGTTGATAAACACAAATCCGACCATCACCCCTGGTGAGATAAAACCGCTACTCGTCAGCGAAGAGCACTTTTTGCCAGTCCTGTCTGGTCCAGCAATGGTGGGTTTGTGCCCATAGGCAAAGTTGTTGCCGGTGATGTCTGGTGAGGACCTGTCTTACAACAGGCCTACAAGCCCTCAGTCCAGCCTCTCTCAGCCTATTGTGGACAGTCTGAGCACTGATGGAGGGATTGTGCGTTCCTGGTGTAACTCGGGCAGTTGTTGTTGCCATCCTGTACTTGTCCCGCAGGAGTGATGTTCGGATGTACCGATCCTGTGCAGGTGTTGTTACACGTGGTCTGCCACTGCGAGGACGATCGGCTGTCCGCCCTGTCTCCCTGTAGCGCTGTCTTAGGCGGCTCACAGTACAGACATTGCAATTTATTGCTCTGGCCACATCTGCAGTCCTCATGCCTCCTTGCAGCATGCATAAGGCACGTTCACGCAGATGAGCAGGGACCCTGGGCATCTTTCTTTTGGTGTTTTTCAGAGTCAGTAGAAAGGCCTCTTTAGCGTCCTAAGTTTTCATAACTGTGACCTTAAGACAGTAACAGCTTACAGACGGTAGGCATTTAACAACCGTTCCACCGGTGCATGTTCATTAATTGTTTATGGTTCATTGAACAAGCATGGGAAACAGTGTTTAACCTTTACATTGCAGATCTGTGAAGTTATTTGGATTTTTACAAATTATCTTTGAAAGACAGGGTCCTGAACGTTTCTTTTTTTGCTGAGTTTATATGTATATCTTCTAAGCTACAGTGAATAGTTTACTATAGGAGCTGTGTGGTAAACGTAGGGGCATGATTTGAAAGCTCATGGTCCCAAGGCTCACACCCAGACCTCCACCATGCTACCAGAAGACATAGAATTCTAAAGCTGCTTAAAACACGAGCCCTCCAGGATGTATTTCTGAGAACACAGGGGGGCAGAGAAGTGCAAAAAAAACGTTTTCAATCCACCACTCTAAGAAAAAAAAACCTTCCTCTTCCAACCCCCATTCTCCCACCCTCTACCTGGCACAGCAACCCATCACATCTTACAAGGTTGCCAGCTCTGCAACAATGAAAACCTCTTTTATTCAATTCTATAGTACTTTTCCCCCTGAACTGCAAGAAAGGCTCTTTCAATGTTCTGTAATGTGGAGAAAACATCCATTAAAAGATGCCCCTCCAATCCATCTTGTATGTGAAAAGCATTTTTGGTCATGTGAATAAGAAGATGGAAACCTTTTTAAAGAGCCGTCTACAATCCAGTTCACACATTCAGCCAGTATGTCTATTCAGTAATTATTCATTAGAAAACATTCAACGTCACAGTCAATTTCACACTCAGCAGTCAAAACACAAAAGAGTTTTGGCCTACTTACTGCAAGCAGGGTAATGCTGAGGGGAACGACAGAGCAAGAGAAAGCACAACAGGGGGTATGGGTGACGGTTGGGTGATGGGGGGGTGTAATCTTCTAATATGTGAACCCCAAAAGCAAGTATTTATATGTCAAGGAACAGACTATAAAGGAGAAGTAATGGTCTCAGACTTGCTGAGCTATGACACCTATAGTTATCATGAGGAACAAAACAATAGAAAATATTTTTTAGTCTTCTGATTTCATTACTACTGAATTGTTATTCCGATCCTCAAGGAATGTGGGTAACTGGGTTAGGGATGTGGAAGAGGTGGGGGGTTGATTTCTCCCACCTTTGAGCTACTATTTATTTTGCACTCTCCTCCCCTCCAGAATCCCTCCCTCCGATCTCCTCCCAGCCCAGCATCATGTTAAACCAATGAGACAGGTGAACAACATCACTGAAGGCGCCCCATTTGAGATGTCAGAATCAATCTGACAAAACAGAAGGAGGCGATGGGGATCAAACCTCCCTTTCTCCCTTCCTTAGCATAAACAAGGGAACTGGACCCTTCTTATCCACATTGAAAGTGAAAATGTCTTGAAATTCCATTCTCTCGCTCTGTGCACGAGTACGTGCATACATGCTTGTGTGAGATAAAGTTTCTCTTTGCACTTGTGTTTGACACACTCTTAATTGCTGAAAATGGAAGGACCATTAAATTATACACATTAATGGAACCTAATGGTAATGGCAAACAGGAGAGAGTGACATCTTTTCAAAAAGTCTGAAACAGGTGATAACTCACACAAAGAATAGAGAGAGAGATGTAGAGAGACAGGGATGTGGAGAGGGAGGGAGGGAGAGAGAGAGGGATGTGGAGAGAAAAATAGAGAGAGGGATGTAGAGAGAGAGGGATGTGGAGAAGTGTGTGTATATATACAATGCCTTGCGAAAGTATTCGGCCCCCTTGAACTTTGCGACCTTTTGCCACATTTCAGGCTTCAAACATAAAGATATAAAACTGTATTTTTTTGTGAAGAATCAACAACAAGTGGGACACAATCATGAAGTGGAACGACATTTATTGGATATTTCAAACTTTTTTAACAAATCAAAAACTGAAAAATTGGGCGTGCAAAATTATTCAGCCCCCTTAAGTTAATACTTTGTAGCGCCACCTTTTGCTGCGATTACAGCTGTAAGTCGCTTGGGGTATGTCTCTATCAGTTTTGCACATCGAGAGACTGACATTTTTTCCCATTCCTCCTTGCAAAACAGCTCGAGCTCAGTGAGGTTGGATGGAGAGCATTTGTGAACAGCAGTTTTCAGTTCTTTCCACAGATTCTCGATTGGATTCAGGTCTGGACTTTGACTTGGCCATTCTAACACCTGGATATGTTTATTTTTGAACCATTCCATTGTAGATTTTGCTTTATGTTTTGGATCATTGTCTTGTTGGAAGACAAATCTCCGTCCCAGTCTCAGGTCTTTTGCAGACTCCATCAGGTTTTCTTCCAGAATGGTCCTGTATTTGGCTCCATCCATCTTCCCATCAATTTTAACCATCTTCCCTGTCCCTGCTGAAGAAAAGCAGGCCCAAACCATGATGCTGCCACCACCATGTTTGACAGTGGGGATGGTGTGTTCAGGGTGATGAGCTGTGTTGCTTTTACGCCAAACATAACGTTTTGCATTGTTGCCAAAAAGTTCAATTTTGGTTTCATCTGACCAGAGCACCTTCTTCCACATGTTTGGTGTGTCTCCCAGGTGGCTTGTGGCAAACTTTAAACAACACTTTTTATGGATATCTTTAAGAAATGGCTTTCTTCTTGCCACTCTTCCATAAAGGCCAGATTTGTGCAATATACGACTGATTGTTGTCCTATGGACAGAGTCTCCCACCTCAGCTGTAGATCTCTGCAGTTCATCCAGAGTGATCATGGGCCTCTTGGCTGCATCTCTGATCAGTCTTCTCCTTGTATGAGCTGAAAGTTTAGAGGGACGGCCAGGTCTTGGTAGATTTGCAGTGGTCTGATACTCCTTCCATTTCAATATTATCGCTTGCACAGTGCTCCTTGGGATGTTTAAAGCTTGGGAAATCTTTTTGTATCCAAATCCGGCTTTAAACTTCTTCACAACAGTATCTCGGACCTGCCTGGTGTGTTCCCTGTTCTTCATGATGCTCTCTGCGCTTTTAACGGACCTCTGAGACTATCACAGTGCAGGTGCATTTATACGGAGACTTGATTACACACAGGTGGATTGTATTTATCATCATTAGTGTCACACCCTGACCATAGTTTGCTTTGTATGTTTCTATGTTTTGGTTGGTTAGGGTGTGAGCTGGGTGGGCATTCTATGTTACATGTCTAGTTTGTCTAGTTCTATGTTTGGCCTGATATGGTTCTCAATCAGAGGCAGGTGTTCGTCATTGTCTCTGATTGGGAACCATATTTAGGTAGCCTGTTTGGTGTTGGGTTTTGTGGGTGATTGGCCTTGTAACTGTCTAGTGTTAGTTTGCACCAGTTTAGGCTGTTTCGGTTTTCACATTACGTTTTCGTATTGATTTGTGTTTACTTTGTTTTTATTAAACATGAATCTCAATAGCCACGCCGCATTTTGGTCCGACTCTCTTTGCCATACAGAAAACCGTGACAATTAGTCATTTAGGTCAACATTGGATCATTCAGAGTTCCTCACTGAACTTCTGGAGAGAGTTTGCTGCACTGAAAGTAAAGGGGCTGAATAATTTTGCACGCCCAATTTTTCAGTTTTTGATTTGTTAAAAAAGTTTGAAATATCCAATAAATGTCGTTCCACTTCATGATTGTGTCCCACTTGTTGTTGATTCTTCACAAAAAAATACAGTTTTATATCTTTATGTTTGAAGCCTGAAATGTGGCAAAAGGTCGCAAAGTTCAAGGGGGCCGAATACTTTCGCAAGGCACTGTATATATATATAGAGAGAGATTTGGAGTGAGAGGGTGGAGAGAAGGATGTGGAGAGAGAGGGGGGGGGAGGAGGGACTGAGGGATAGAGAGAGATATTTGGAGAGCGGGATGTGGAGAGAAATAGGTGTGGGTAGAGAGGGATGACACTAGCAAAGGTGGAAAATGAACAACAACACACCTACATTTAATGGCAGGCTAAAGCGGAACAGGAAAGCCTATCTGACCGAGTGGCAATCACCCTAGAGACCAGCCCATTGTCCCAGGCTCTCCACTTTGGGACAGGATCCTGTTACTCTGTCACAAAGTGACCGTTAGGCTCCTGAAAGAGAGCACTCCTCATGGGCCACAGACTGACACCACACATCACATCACCCATGTCAACACACACATGTTTAGGGGGCTCCAGGTGTCCGGAGAAACCTGAGAGTCACGGTTCTGTATCTCATCCTACAATGGTTCCTTTTTATAGCTTCAATTGTAGAGATCAAATACAGCATACTATAATGTGGTAGAAAACAGTACCATAAACAGTATGTATTTTACCATTGTATTACATATTTTTCCAAAGTCTGGCAAAGGTTGAAGCTCAACGTGGTGGTCTTCATAAGTGGTGAGCAAGGCACTTAGCGCTAATTGCTCCTGTAAGTCGCTCTGAGGGTCTGCTAAATGACAAAAATAATAATAATAACATTGGGGAACAGTCATTTTTTCTATCAAACAGAGGGAAAGCACACAGACACACTAAAAAACACACCGCAGTATTACCACACTCATCTCCAAAGCCATGTGAGTCATGGTTGAATCTGTCTTGTAATGGATCAAACAACTTAGAACTATCGTCCCCGATTTCGCATTAAAGAGGGACTCTCGTCCTGGGGCTGTTCTAGCAACCGAGCAACACTCTCATTCTAGAGCTACTTTTAGCCTCTGGCGACTCAGACGCAGGTATGTCCCTTTGACCGTAACACCTCACTGTCACACTGCTTTCCTCTGTCCCTCTGACTTCCATGCTCTCTGACAGAACTGGCCAGGTTCTGGGGACCAGGGGAGCGGTTCGTGGGGAGTTTCTCCATGTGAACTAGTACTTCCTGCTGGAGCGTTTCTCCGGTCCTGTCCATGCTGAGACCATACATGCTGAGACCACACTGAGACCACGCTGAGACCTTGCTGAGACCATACTGAGACCACACTGAGACCACGCTGAGACCACACTGAGACCACGCTGAGACCATGCTGAGACCATACTGAGACCACGCTGAGACCACGCTGAGACCACACTGAGACCACGCTGAGACCACACTGAGACCACGCTGAGACCATGCTGAGACCACACTGAGACCACGCTGAGACCACACTGAGACCACGCTGAGACCACACTGAGACCACGCTGAGACCATGCTGAGACCACACTGAGACCACGCTGAGACCACACTGAGACCACGCTGAGACCATGCTGAGATCATACTGAGCTAGTTGGCTCTGGATGCTCTAAGATAGTTAGTTAGTTCATCATTCATGAAGCCTAGGCAGGAAGGTCTTATTCAGTGCTTCACATGAGTGTCCATTGACACACAATGTGTGTGTGTGTGTGTGTGTGTGTGTGTGTGTGTGTGTGTGTGTGTGTGTGTGTGGTGTGTGTGTGTGTGTGTGTTTGTGTGCATGGGTGTGTGCGTCAGTGTGTGTATGCGTGCATGTAAAACACAAGGATTCAGAAACTATCTGCTCCAAGCCCCAGTGCAGGTATTGTGTTTACTGATCTTTGAATAGGCAGATACATTTCTGACTAATTATAAACCACTCATAAATACCAAGGTGAAGCTACAGTGACAGGCCTGTTGGGATGAAACTATTGTCCTCTCAGTGCATCTTAAAACTGCTGTCAATACCAGCCTGTGCTTTTCCCTGTCATCTTAAAAATTATATATCAAGTTTGTTCTCATTTTTATTCAAACAGATCATACATGATTTAACTAACCATAAATAAGTTATTGATCGACATTGTTATCCAGAACGATTATTTAAGATTAAGAAAAAACAAAGTATAGATGATCACCTTCCCTGTCTTGTGGATTAGTACGAAGTAATGTGTTATGTTGTGACATGCTTGACAGAAGCGTAACATTGCCCTCTCATTCCGACTGTTTCAAATGTAAAGTTGAGCATCCTGTAAACATTAACAAAGGCATCTTGCATTACAGCCACACTAATTAAACAGAGAGGAGACATTCAAAACAAAGGACATATATTTTAGACACTACTAAAAATCAGAACAGAAGGGATAACTTGACTCCCACTATATCAACTTAAGTTATATACTTCCCAAACAATGTTACAGAGAGGCTTACATTCCCAGAGACTACTGTAACATTTAAGGTAATTTATGGGAAACACTGAACCATTTTGAGCAGTTCATTTTCTGTTTGGTTGCAGCCCCCTACCAAATATCCACCCATATATACCCTCCAGCCTGTGGTTAGACTTGTCTAGCCTTAACAAGCTTTGTGCTACCTACCCACAGCTCTCTGATTTAACATGAGTCCCTGTAAAATCCAATTACACCAGAGTTAGGGGGTTGATTTTCCCATTACAGATTTCATGCTGAGTTTGAGGGCTACGATTTGATAACCCCACACATCAGCCCTCTTTCCCCTCTCTCACACAAACTCTAATTTTCTCCTCTTCCTGACACTTTATGTCTCTGTAATAAGGGGGAACAAGCCGTATACCCTAGTCATCAAAGTCTACTCCAGTCAAGAGGTAAGGTCATCATCCTCAACCAACCTCTGTCCTACCTTACTCTCATTCTATCATTCAATGAAATGGGATATCAGATCCCGTACACAGCAATGGTTTTTCATTGTTCTACCTTATCATCAATAGGGGGCAGCAGTAGCCTTGAAGTTGGAGAAGCTGGCTTTTAACCAAAGGGTTGCTGGTTCAAATCCCAGGGCAATGTGCCCACGAACAAGGCACTTAACCACACAATACACACACCTTTTCCTGCAGCAGGGCACCAATGTACCAAAGACCCCCGCACACCATAAAAACACAGGTAGTTACACATACACACACGCAAAACCAGCTACACCAGCATATTAGGTAACCCCTTAACCTCTCAGAAAATCATGGGTTAACATACTGACCAATTACAGCACAACTCTGCCTCCTTAAAGGGCATGGGACTAGGCATCACAGGATAGCCAAATTAATATTCACCTGCTCAATTAGTCCCATACAACTCAGCATGCTTTATTTATTGGAGCAAATAGATAGCCGAGGAAAGAGCTGGACTCTAATGGTCAAGACTAGCCAGGTTACTGTAGTAGCCTTCTGAATCTCAGCCATGTTCAGTGAGCAAGAAACTTTCTGCTAGGATACCATGGCCAAATGCATACAGCTGATGGCAATACAATAACATGATTCTAAAACGCAATCATTTAGGTTAAATGCAATTTCACTGAGCTATAGTATTGAAATGCAGCTCGGTTTGTTTATCTGAAAACGTGTTATTTTTGTGTATAAAATGTGGCTGTTTGATATAGAAATTTCAATAAAAAGTATGACAATGCACTGATAGAGCATTTCATTGGAGGAGTCAAATAATTTCAAAAGTTTGGTAACACTCAAATGTAGAGATAGTGGAGAAGGTTATTGGAGATATTGAAAAATAGACCAACATGCATTGAAAGTCAAATGACAAATATCTTTGTACCTTTGAGTACATGTACAGTTGAAGTCTTAAGCTTACATACACTTAGGTTGGGATCATTAAAACTCATTTTTCAACCACTCCACAAATTTCTTGTTAACAAACTATAGTTTTGGCAAGTCGGCTAGGACATCTACTTTGTACATGACACAAGTAATTTTTCCAACAATTGTTTACAGAGATTATTTCACTTATAATTCACTGTATCACAATTCTAGTGGGTCAGAAGTTTACATACACTAAATTGACTCTGCCTTTAAACAGTTTGGAAAATTCCAGAAAATTATGTCATGGCTTTAGAAGCATCTGATAGGCTAATTGACATCATTTGAGTCAATTGGAGGTGTACCTGTGGATGTATTTCAACGACTATCTTCAAACTCAGTGCCTCTTCGCTTGACATCATGGTTAAATCAAAAAGAAATCAGCCAAGACCTCAGAAAATAAATTGTAGACCTCCACAAGTCTGGTTCATCCTTGGGAGCAATTTCCAAACGCCTGAAGGTACCACGTTCATCTGTACAAACAATAGTACGCAAGTATAAACACCATGGGACCACGCAGCCGTCATACCACTCAGGAAGGAGACGTGTTCTGTCTCCTAGAGATGAACGTACTTTGGTGCGAAAAGTGAAAATCAATCCCAGAACAACAGCAAAGGACCTTGTGAAGATGCTGGAGGAAACAGGTACAAAAGTATGTATATCCACAGTAAAACAAGTCCTTTTATATAGACATAACCTGAAAGTCCGCTCAGCAAGGAAGAAGCCACTGCTCCAAAACCGCCATAAAAAAGCCAGACTACGGTTTGCAACTGCACATGGGGACAAAAATCTTACTTTTTGGAGAAATGTCCTCTGGTCTGATGAAACAAAAATAGAACTGTTTGGACATAATGACCATCATTATGTTTGGAGGAAAAAGGGGGAAAACACCCTCCCAAGCTGAAGAACACCATCCCAACCGTGAAGCATGGGGGTGGCAACATCATGTTATGGGGGTGCTTTGCTGCAGGAGGGTCTGGTGCACTTCACAAAATAGATGGCATCATGAGGAAAGAAAAATTATGTGGATATATTGAAGCAATATCTCAAGACATCAATCAGGAAGTTAAAGCTTGGTCGCAAATGGGTCTTCGAAATGGACAATGACCCCAAGCATACTTCCAAAGTTGTGGCAAAATGGCTTAAGGACAACAAAGTCAAGTTATTGGAGTGGCCATCACAAAGCCCTGACCTCAATCTTATAGAAAATGTGTGGGCAGAACTGAAAAAGTGTGTGTGACTCAGGAGACCTACAAACCTGACTCAGTTACACCAGCCCTGTCAGGAGGAATGGGCTAAAATTAACCCAACTTATTGCTCGAAGCTTGTGGAAGGCTACCCAAAACGTTTGACCCAAGTTACACTATTTAAAGGCAATGCTACCAAATGCTAATTGAGTGCATGTAAACTTCTGACCCACTGGGAATGTGATGAAAGAAATAAAAGCTGAAATAAATAATTCCTTCTACTATTATTTTGACATTTCACATTCTTAAAATAAAGTGGTGATGGCCTAAAACAGGGAATTTTTACTAGGATTAAATGTCAGGAATTGTGAAAAAGTTTAAATGTATTTGGCTAAGGTGTATGTAAACTTCCGACTTCAACTGTACATGGTTTTATATAATGTGAGCATTCTTCTGGTCAGGTTGTTCTGAACAGTCCAGTCCAGGTCGATAGAAGCTGAATCAGATCTGGATAGGACAGAGAAGGAGAAGGGCAGCTCAGCTGTGTGTTAAGGGATGCTTGCTGAGAAGTGGGAGCCTGATACAAGGGAGAGAGCAGCTCCATAAATGTTACATTAGGACACACATCCTTACCTATAGCACCTGGATTTATGGACATCCCATAATGCAACAGCCCTTGCAAACTGGCTGTCATGGTGTCCTAATTTTCTTCTTCTGTTTTTTTGCCTGTAATGTTCTGTAGAGAGAACTAGACAGAATGCCTAGCAGACAGACAAATCCCCAATGTGATAAAATATTATTGCAATATACATATAATCATACTCTGGGTAGTAAAAAGGCATAAACTGTCATTCTAACACTTCTCTGGCTGGAACTATTGAAAGTAAGCTTAAAGTTATCATATAGGCTACATCAGAATGATAATAATCCACACAATATACAGTTGCCTAATCATGTTCTGCTGTCAGGTGGAGGGGAGGGGCAAGTTGCACAACTGTGTTGGAGTGTGTTGGCATTATTCATTTATGGGAAATGCTTGTTCTGATGTACTTGTAAGAGTTGTTCGGAAGGGGGAGAATGCGCATTCCATTAATTGACAATGCACAAAGTATTCAAATACGGAGATTCGAGAGGAGGGCCTAGGCCAGAGTTCCCCAACTGAATTTGGCTAGCGGGTGGTTTTATTTGGCCCCCCAAATTTTATCGGCAAAAAGAAAACACACTAGGAAATCAGCTCCAATTGAAATCTGTTCCCAAGTATTCCCAATCCCATCCATAATAGAGAGACAGGTGATCATAAACAAACGTAAGCAATGTTTGAAAGTATTATGTTTTAGTCCAACGTGATATCTGTTTGGGTTTCTTGCGGTCAATTTGCAGTCTACAAACTGTTTAACGCCCTTCCCTTAAAATGACCATCATTCCCACATGTCTATGTTGTTGTCTGCTTTCACTGGTGTTTATTTCACGGCTATCATTGAGCCTGAGAACTAACGTTACTGCCTCTCTCCGCGCCTCCTCGACCACCTTCCCGCTGCAGCTCATCAAATCGCGCGGGCAAGCGCGCCGGATCAAAATTGGAACCAGACAGTGGTGCTGATGAACAGCTCCTTGCCAGAGTGGACACACTGGACAGGCAGTCGGTGACGAAGAGAGAGTTTTAAAACGGGTTGGAAGGTTAATGAATGGACTCAAACTCAGCGTTGATTCGTTCAGAACAGGTTAGCAAGGGGTTGTTTACATAGTTGTTTTTACATTTCATATAACGTGTCTGATATCTAGCTAGCTAAGTTAGCTGTCAAAGTAAATACATGTTTCATACTAGCATTATGAGCTAGATTGAAACGAGCTACTGTAGCTAGCTAGTTAGACAGTCAGGTATGGGTCTGGTAACTAACGTTAGTTGAAACAGCTACGTAGCTACTTGTGTAAATGTAAAGCTAGCATTGTCACTGTGGTTAGCTACCTAGCTGTTGGCTGGCAGTGTGCCAGGTTTGTCAACTAAGGTTAGCTAACTGACTATTTATTTTGTAGGAGATGATACCATCGCGCCAGATGATACCACCGCGCCAGCATGACAGCGATTTTCAGAAATTCAGAAAGTAACGTTAACGTTAATCATTCATCACACCTCATCACAGGATGTCATGTAAAGCTAGATAATGATACTTCACCAGGTTGTCACGGGTCTGAATTAACTCTGAAAAGCTTGGCAGGCAAACCTTCAAGTTATGGTTTGCAAGGGGTCTCTCTCTCTCTTTCTCTCATATATATATATATATATATATATATATATATATATATATATATATATATATATATAAAACGTTATATCTTTAACTTTCACACTCTCTCTCACTCCGCCTCTCTCTCTCTCTCTCTCTCTCTCTCTCTCTCTCTCTGTGTGTCTGAAAATATGCACACACAAAAATCATTACAATTAATCATTTTAGGTCTGAATAGATATGTCAGAGCCCATCAGCTCTGTTTTCTGTCCCACTGTTGGGGCAAGGGGAGGGGGGTCTATCCCTGGGTGTCTGGTGCTGGGGACTTGGGAGGGGTGGCCTCAAAATAGATAACAAGGGGACACTGCTTGTAGAAACCCTTAGGGGAGGACTTGCTTGACTGCCTGTCTAATTTGTACTGGTAAGCAAATGTGGTGGACACATCGTTCACACGTCGAACACTTCTTCCAACAGCGGAGAGAGTAAAGAGAGTAAAGAACAACTTTTCTTCTCGTCAATCAGAGCTTAGCTACCTCAGCGACATAATTGCTCAGTGAACTGGACCTGCTTGTCTTTAGCCTTCTCATTGTGTTTATTTGGAGTTCCCCTAGCGACATTGTTGACAGTGAAGAAGGGATTTTTACTTCAGAAGGAATCATTATTTTGTGCTAATCTGAATTGAGGGGTATTCTTTGTGGCACTGTTACATGGATGTTTCCCTCAAAAAGGTTTGTGTTTTTTTCAGATTTTATGTGAAGTTACCTTTGAAGCAACCAAGTTTGGAGATTTCTTTCAGCCAAATTGTAATTGAATAAACTACAGTAATATTTTTCATGCTGGATACTCTGTTCCCACAGTAATGTAACTTTATTGTGATGTTCTCACTGTAGGCTAATGTCTTATGTTTCTTAACTAGTTTCTTATCTTATAGCCTATGACTCATTGATTGAAAACCAGAACAGCTCTTCAGTCTACTTACAATGGAGTTAATTCAAGACATTAGCTAAAACCTGACTGTAAAATGAACCACAATCAAACTTGTAATTGTATTACTACTACAGTTTATAGACTGGGTTTTTACATTATAGAACTTATAGTTAACCATTCCCTTTCTGGTTTGTGGGCATGACATTGACCACACAGGGTCTCCAAGCAACACTTTGTTTTTATCATCTGACGAAACATAAGAATGGGCCAGTTCATTTTTGCACTGCCAAGTTCACCAGGTGGGTGGAGATCTCATTTAAGGACCAATGGAATGGTCTAAAATGTGTAAACTCCACCCACCCGGGGCACCAAGCCATGCAAAATGAATTCACCCAATCTGCCTACTGATAACAATGTGTGGGTGGAGCTGAAATGCTATGTTTGTTACTGTGAGAAAGAAGAGTCCCAGTAAAATACTAACTATTGTCAACTAAGCTAACGAAATGTAAGGTCAGACTGAAATGTGCTTTAGAAAGGCAGGAGCATGCATGTTATTTTAATGTCTGTTTAGAAGAGTCAACAGCATTAAGCCTGCTTTCCAGGCTCTCCTGCACTAGAGCGGTTGGCTGTAGTGCAGAGGGTCTGGTGTTGACAGAGAGGCAGATGGTTCTCGTTTAACTCCCTTGTCAATTAGCTGTCACTCAATCAGATTAATGCAGGCTCTGGTCATTTTGGGGGTGGAGTGTAGGGAACAGCCCTCTGGAAACAATAGAGCCAGGTGCCACAGGGCTGGGGACTGTCATTTGAATAACTAATCATTATTCAATGGCCAGACCAACTGTTGCAGACAATGTGCACAGTGTACCCGACCCTACTCCACACTTTGAATATTGTGGGGGTGCCCCTGTGTATTTGTGATTCAGCCTGGTCCACCTGGTCATGCTGCTGCTCCAGTTTCAACTGTTCTGCCTGCGGCTATGGAACCCTGACCTGTTCACCAGCCCTGCTGTTTTTGACTCTCTCTCTCTACCGCACCTGCTGTCTCTAACTCTGAATGATCGGCTATGAAAAGTCAACTGATATTTACTCCTGAGGTGCTGACCTGTTGCACTGTCTACAACCACTGTGATTATTATTATTTGACCCTGCTGGTCATCTATGATCGTTTGAACATCTTGGCCATGTTCTGTTATAATCTCCACCCGGCACAGCCAGAAGAGGACTTGCCACCCCTCAGAGCCTGGTTCCTCTCTAGATTTCTTCTTAGGATCCTGCCTTTCTAGGGAGTTTTTCCTAGCCACTGTGCTCCAACATCTGCTTGCTGTTTGGGGTTTTAGGCTGGGTTTCTGTATAGCTTTTTGTGACATCGGCTGATGTAAAAAGCGCTTTATAAATACATTTATGGTATTAAATGGAGCCGTGGGCACCGGATGTAACATTGCATTAATTTTTTGAGTATCTGGAACTGGAAAGTAACAGTCATTGAAATAAAAGGGTCAGTTGTGCAAATAGAGTTTGTAAAACTCTGTCCAAAAAGAAACTCAATCAGATTAGACATGCTATTCATGGGTTGCACCTTCGTCAGTCGTTCGTGTCAACATTCTACCGATGCCGCAGCATATTGATGTCCGACGGAAGGTTAATGGGGGCTAGTGAATGTTTCGTCAAAATTACACTATAGTGGACTGGAAATACAATGACATTGCTAAAGTAGACACATAATTAGTAGAAAACAACATTGCCATCAAGGTTACTTTAGAGAGATGGCAATGTTGCTGGCCGTGAGCTAGCAAGGTTTGACAGAAATAGCTAGCAATGGTAACATTAGCTAGCTCAAATGTTGGTGCTCTCCCCTCAATCTTAGATAGCTAATTAAAGTTATACTGCATCTAAAGTCAATCTGGCGACATAGCAAAGATGACAAAAGCTTGTCCTACTAAAAAATATTGACTCCTTTTCTAATGCCATCGTGCTTCCAAGACATGGTAATGCACTTTAGACAGTCTTCATCAGCACCTATTGTCACTGCATTGAGTAGAATGCTCAGCTGGGCATCAGTCCTAAAATGAACATTCAAAACAATTTTGTGATGAAACATGGAATCCATGAATGAAGTTTCAGTTTCAGTAACTCCGGTCCCTTACAGTAGATGTTGAGCAGCTCCTTTGTCTGTCGCTCAGGCTGCTGACCACTGAGCTGTCCCAGCAGAGTGAGGAGCTGCCAGGGGACCTGCAGTCTCTATCCTGGCTCACCACCGTGGACGTACACAGGCTGCAGCAGATGGCCACAGGCAGACTGGCCTTCAACAACACAGAACCCCAGAGCAGCCCACTGGAGCTTCACCCAGGTTCAGACCAGCACAGAAACATGAATACAGCACTAGGACATGACACCATTGTCCCTCCCCATAGCAACATGCAGAACAGTTATATTGGAATGAACTACATCAACAATCAAAATGGAAATGTAAGTACTCCAAAACCTTTTGTTTTTTTTGTTTTGTATTTGTGTTTGTCTTTGTTATTTTTAATCATCCATGTTCTTCCCTTCATATGAGTCTTTATCTTTCAGATGACAGGAGGGTACCCAGGAAGTGGTATGCCTGCCTCAGAATACCAGTCCTCCCCAGCCCACTACCACTCCCCCCAGCAGGCCTACAGCCCAGCTCAGGCTGTCCAACAGGTAACATCCACAGAAATGTTTCTGAACTTTAATGAACAGAAGAGTTTATGACAGAGTGATGCATATAGTATTTCATTGTGTCTCTCTATAACTCGTAATTAATGCAAGGAGGGCCTAATAAGTTTATTGGTTTCATTTTTCCCAGCATTCCCCCAGCAGCCTGTATAACAGCCCCTCCTACCATAGCCAAAACCTGTATGAGCAGCAAGCAGCAGGCATGAGCATCACCAACCCCCACAGCAACCAGGATCTCCTACAAGAACCTAATTCCTTCCCCAAACCTATCTACTCCTACAGGTAGGACACACTAACACATTAACTTGGTCAGTTTACATGACATTTAATCGGTACAGTTTTAACACAGTTCGTAAAGGACCTATCAAAAAAGAAGACACAATTAGAACTGAGCAAAAATGAAAATGGATGATATTTGACTGTTTTTGCCAGCTGCCTGATTGCTATGGCTCTGAAGAACAGCCGGACAGGCAGCCTCCCTGTCAGTGAGATCTATGGCTTCATGAAGGAGCACTTCCCTTACTTCAAGGTGAGGAGCAGGGAGATGCCTCTTTACACACGTGAGATTATCTGGCTCATGGAAGTTTGGGAACATCGGCAACAATGTTTTTATCAGTATGTGTTTAACTGATGGTCTACCTTACAGACGGCGCCTGACGGCTGGAAGAACTCTGTGAGACACAACCTGTCTCTGAACAAGTGCTTTCAAAAGGAAGAGAACAAGCAGGGAGGCTCCTCCTCCACTCGTAAGGGCTGTCTGTGGGCCCTCAACCCAGCCAAGATCAACAAGATGGAGGAAGAGATGCAGAAGTGGAAACGCAAGGACCTGACTGCCATCCGCCGCAGCATGGCCAATCCAGGTGAGGATGGTAGAGCAGACGAGAAAAGACTAGCCATATTGTGGCAATTAGCCATTCTAATGAAAAAACAGCACATAATGCTTATGTACACTGAGTGTACAAAACATTAATGGCACCTTCCTAATATTGAGTTGCACCCCCTTTTTCCCTAAGAGCAGCCTCAATTCGACGGGGCATGGACTCTACATGGTGTCAAAAGAAACCCACAGGGATGCTGGCCCATGTTGACTCCAGTGCTTCCCACAGTTCTGTCAAGTTGGCTGGATGTCCTTTGGGTGGTGGACCATTCTTGATACACACGGGAAACTGCTGAGCGTGTAAAACCCAGCTGTGTTGCACTTTTTGACACACGCCTGTGCACCTGGCACCTACTACCATTCCCCATTCAAAGGCACTAAAATCTTTTGTTTAGCCCATTCACCTTCTGAATGTCACACATACACAAGATTTGTCTCAATTGTCTCAAGGCTTAAGAATCCTTCTTTAACCTGTCTCATCGCCTTCATCTACACTGATTGAAGTGGATTTAACAAGTGACATCAATAAGGGATCATATCTTTCACCGGGATTCAGCTGGTCAGTCTATGTCATGTAAAGAGCAGGTGTTCCTAATGTTTTGTACACTCAGTGTAAGCTCATTGTTTACTGCTAATGTTCATGTCTCTCAGATGAGCTGGACAGGCTGATCACAGACCGACCGGACGGCTGTCAGAGGAAACCTTGTGACCCCAGGATGACGTGTCTCCCTTCTAGCCCCTGTGGTTCCCCTCTGTCTGGGCTTCTGCAGACATCCCTCCCCTTCCATCTCCAGGCCCAGAATCCCACCCTGCTAGGAGACCCCAGCTCCCCTGTTCCCGCCCGGACCCCTCCCCTCCACCCGGTCCCAGACTACTCCCACACCCCCTTCATCCAGCAGCAGCCCTACAGACAAGCCAACAGCCACAGTCTGTACAGCCTCCACCCTGACGTCACAGCAGATGTGGACGCTCTGGACCCTAGTATCATGGAGTTTGCCGGTGGGTTATTATGAATATCGGAGGGATGTTACTGTATGTTTAAAATGAATAATGGCATATTTGTTGAACACCTTTATCAAAACAGATAGTCTTGAACATAACTGTTTTAATCCAAGGATGATTTGGTTAATGATCTGTTTTAACGGGTTATAATGTGTTTGTTTCTGTCTCTCAGGGAGCCTATGGGAGGGGGTGAGAGAGGAGGGCTTCAGCCTGGAGAGTATGTTTAACCACTCTCCTCTGTGCCTGTCTGACTCTGAGCTGCCTGGCCCCACCACTGGACAGCCCCTGGTGAACCTACAGGTTTCAGGGCTGTACACCACCCTGGACCCGGCACCTGCTGTCCCCTTCCAGTACATCACCACCACAGAGGCCGGGGGCCAAGCCGCCGCCCTGCTCTGACTGACTGTGAAACACTGATATACAGTGTATTAATTAAACACTGATATACACCAAGACAGACCACTACTGTTGAACCTGCATGTCCCCACACCTACTGTATGAGAATCCTGAACATTCTCCCACCTGACAGGATGTCTTGCCTCTTTCATGTCAATCAGAGATTTTTTTTTTTTTTTTACTGATTCCTGTTTCTCCACCAAAGCACTTAAGAAGCACCCAAATCAGCTAACATAGACGTGTTTGATTGGGCCTGTCAGAATTTTAGAGTGATGAGGATACAGTGTTTTTGTGTGTGTAATGGTTTAGAGGTAAAATGCAATGCCACTTTATTTTTACAAGAGCTGGAGTCAATGTTGTGACGGTTGTCTTCTGTGAAGATAAGTAAAAGATTGTCGGGGAAACTCATCTGTCATCTATTTCTTGTGGAGGAAAAGTCTTTACTAGCTTGTGCAAACAATCCTTTTTTTGTTACCAGATTTGATTGTGGTATTTTAGCTCAATAGTTTATTTGTAGTACTAAAGTCCTGCTAGGCAGGCATTATCTCAGAGTTTTCTGTTTTGTTCATTTGTATTTATTTACTTTGCTCTGTGTAAACTGTCTAACATGACTCTTAAAGCCATGCCGTACAACAATAATTGTATATTGTAATATAGAGGACTTTAACATGTTAATGTATTTTAGAAATACTAAACATTTTTAACTTAAGATTATTTATGTAAAGGTATTACAGACATGTTAAAAGCCTTAGCAGATTCACCTGTTTTAAACTGACAATAGACTCCTGTGCCTACAAGGTGTTTCTCTAACTGTAAACATTTTCAGAATAAATATTTTCAGATGCCAGATTTATTGCAGGTTTTTCAGTGTTATTCACTTATTCACACAATGCACACCGTGCTGCTGAACTAGAATTAAACGTGTGACACAAGAGCACCGTTTACTGTCAGTCTAGGGTATTACAACAAAGTGTTTATATTCATAGCCGTACTGTACCAGTGGTGACTGGTGGCACTTTAAATCAGAGGATGGGCTCATAGTAATAGGCTGGAAAGGATTGGAATAATTGGGACAGTATCAAACCTACCCAGCACATTTCCATGTTTGATGCCATTCAATTCCATTGACTCCATTCCAGCCATTATTATGAGCCGTCCTCCCCTCACCAGCCTCCTCTGTACTGTACCTATCCTCAAGTACCATTTGTAAAAGGTGTAATCCTAGCCTCAAATTTGTCCCGCACATTGAATATACACTCCTCAAAAAAATAAAGGGAACACTTAAACAACACAATGTAACTCCAAGTCAATCACACTTCTGTGAAATCAAACTGTCCACTTAGGAAGCAACACTGATTGACAAATTTCACATGCTGTTGTGCAAATGGAATAGACAACAGGTGGAAATTATAGGCAATTAGCAAGACACCCCCAATAAAGGAGTGGTTCTGCAGGTGGGGACCACAGACCACTTCTCACTTCCCGATGTCCACAGGTGGGGGTTGTGCTTACAGCCCAACACCGTGCAGGACATTTGGCATTTGCCAGAGAACACCAAGATTGGCAAATTCGCCACTGGTGCCTTGTGCTCTTCACAGATGAAAGCAGGTTCACACTGAGCACATGTGACAGTCTGGAGACGGCGTGGAGAACGTTCTGCTGCCTGCAACATCCTCCAGCATGACCGGTTTGGTGGTGGGTCAGTCATGGTGTGGGGTGGCATTTCTTTGGGGTGCCGCACAGCCCTCCATGTGCTCGCCAGAGGAAGCCTGACTGCCATTAGGTACCGAGATGAGATCCTCAGACCCCTTGTGAGACTATATGCTGGTGCCGTTGGCCCTGGGTTCCTCCTAATGCAAGACAATGCTAGACCTCATGTGGCTGGAGTGTGTCAGCAGTTCCTGCAAGAGGAAGGCATTGATGCTATGGACTGGCCTGCCCGTTCCCCAGACCTGAATCCAATTGAGCACATCTGGGACATCATGTCTCGCTCCATCCACCAACGCACCACATTGCACCACAGACTGTGGAGTTGGCGGATGCTTTAGTCCAGGTCTGGGAGGAGATCCCTCAGGAGACCATCCGCCACCTCATCAGGAGCATGCCCAGGCGTTGTAGGGAGGTCATACAGGCACGTGGAGGCCACACACACTACTGAGCCTCATTTGGACTTGTTTTAAGGACATTACATCAAAGTTGGATCAGCCTGTAGTGTGGTTTTCCACTTTAATTTTGAGTGTGACTCCAAATCCAGACCTCCATGGGTTGATCAATTTGATTTCCATTGATAATTTTTGTGTGATTTTGTTGTCAGCACATTCAGCTATGTAAAGAAAAAAGTATTTAATAAGAATCTTTCATTCATTCAGATCTAGGATGTGTTATTTTAGTGTTCCCTTTATTTTTTTGAGCAGTGTATAATCTGTATGTAAACATAATGCATAATAATGACAATGGTACGAGTAGGCAGTATGAGGCTAATGGTTTTAAGTTAATTGTCTTTTACATTCTTGTTCTTCCCTCTCCCAAAAAGTTGTTTACAATAGATGTAACTCCTCCCTCACCTTCCCTGCAGGCTTTATTCCTATTGGATGACTGTAATTTGAGATACAAGATGCCCCAGCAGATTTAACCAACTCAACAACACGTGTTGTTGGCACCTCAGTGCTAGAAGTGTCACTACAGACCCCTTGGTTCGAATCCAGGCTGTATTACAACCGGCCATGATTGGGAGTCCCATAGGGCGGTGCACAATTGGCCCGGCGTCGTCCGAGTTTGGCCGGTGTAGGCCATCATTGTAAATAAGAATTTGTTCTTAACTGACTTGTCTAGTTAAATAAAGGTTAAATTAAAAAAAATAAAAAGCAGCCTCCGTTGATTATGATAATGATGATTTGTGGCCACAGATGATTTGTTTCCGTTTCTACCGATGTGGTTAGATGTGGTTAGATTATGGTTAGATTACAACAGCTCTATCTAGTGGTCGCGCTGGGGACAACAGTTGTTGACAAACTGTTGTTGACAAACTGTAGCATTATAGCTAAGCCTAACCCTAACATTAACCTAATTCTCCTAACCTGCTACATGAATTCACCTGCGTTAGTTCTGCTGCCTTGAACCCAGAGCTTTCCTGGGTTGAACCCCAAGCTTTCCTATGTGGTTATGTGCAGTGGAGCTGATCAGGCTGAATTAACATAACACACTGTTATTGTAGCACATCCACATTCTCTCTTGGGACAGTTAAATCTGTGATGATAGCAGAGCAACAATAACGCTCCAACCAGGAACAAAACAAGTGTATTTATAGTCCCGTGTCAGTTATAGAACTGGTTCCAGACTCAATTATTCTGAACCAGAAAATACACAGCCTTTTGTTATTAAAATGCTGACTGTTAAAGTAGTAAAAAAAAATGGAATGTAACTGATTCTTTTTCACCAATACCAGGCCTCCCATTGCCAGTATAACAGCTAATGTTCTATGCAGTCTTAATGTTATTCCCTACAGTTGTGCTCTGCATCAGGATTAAAAGTCAGATTTATAGATTCATTAATTGACTTTTTCTTTCAGAGTGACGCTGTACTCTGAGATCCTCATGATGAAGTCAAGGACCACCTGCATTATGCTGATTGAGGTACTTCCTGCCCAATGTCCTTTATCATATTTGTACGATTGCGATTGTTTTATCTCATAGTAAGACAATCAACACTTTTCTTGATTCAGATATTCCGGGCCCTTGGCGCTGTTCGAGGTCCTTCTGGCCATCTGGATCATGCCTACCATTGGCTGGCCTGGCTGCTTGGCCTGTCTACAGCACCCCTGCTGAGCTTTGTTACCTTCTGTTTTGTAAGTATTGTTACACTAGACCTGCCGTATCTATGGTTCTGAAACAAAATGGTTGAAATGCATCACTGAGGTGCATGTTACTGAACACATAGGTAGTGGATGAAGTGCATTTCAGTATATGCATGTGTAAATGTCTGTATTCATGTCTGTGTGTGATACTGTGGCTGCCCAAGAGTGCCCGCTTCCATGTGCTTTCGGGAAATTGCTATGAAATCGTTAAGACGCATCGTTGCTGACAACAGGAAAACCATGCCCCATGGTGAACTTATTGCCAATAAACAGGTGAGACTGTATAATTGGTGTGGTGTGTGTGTGTGTGCATTCATGTTGGAAGTGTTAATCTGAGATCATCTTGCTTAGTTTATAACTGCGTTTGTGTATTCACAACACTTGCTTGGGTGTGTGCATTTTCCATATTTGCGAGGCAGGAGGATCGTGGTAGGATCCAAGATCTCTTAACTCCTCATTATCGCAGAATAACTATTCTCCTGTGGTTTATATGGTAGGTCCATTTTGCTCTCATTATTCTGGTATCTCATTAGCTCACCATCTCGATTCAACCAGTAATCCTCTCCTCACAGTTCTGAAATTGAAAACCATTGAAACTTAGAGTTGGGCCCTTCGTATGCTCTCTGTGTTTGTATGGTTTCTGCCTCAGGTTTGCCAGTGCCTTCTCCTACTATGGCCTGGTCCTCATGACCACTGAGCTATTCCAGGCAGGAGATGCATGTAGTGGTGAGTGATAGATGGTGTGCATGCTACTCTTTAAAATGTTGAAACTTCCCTTTTGATAGTCATAAGCAGAAACTCCTGCACCGCCCTAACAATCAAACATGTAAAACAGTCCTGCAAAACCACGCTCTTCTAGTTGCTCTTCTAGAACCTTTGACTTAATGTAAATGTTTTGTACATCCAGCCATCACACAAGCTGCCAAGATTGAGCCAAAATGCAACCTGGAATGCAACTACTTGACGTTAGACGACTACAAAAACCTACTGTGGACCACCTCCTAAAAGTAATTCAATGGAATGGAAGCTTGTGTTTTGCTGATATGTTGAGTGTGTCTCAATGAGTAGAGCACGACGCTTGCAACGCCAGGGTTGTGGGTTTGATTCCCACGGGGGATCAATTCGAAAAAGTACCTAAATGTACAAAATGAGTGGGATATTCTGTATCTGTACGGCCATATCTGTTCATTTTTTATTCTGTCTCTGCAGGAGTTTTTGTGACGTTGTTTGTGATCGATCGGATTGGCAGGAAGAAAAGCATGGCGATGTGCATTCTGCCCCTGTACTCTTGTATTGGGAGGTAAGTGCTTTCTTCACCTTGGCCAGGTCCAAGATTTGAGAACTGTGGTAATCAAGGGCCTTAACTCTTAACTGACTCGGTTAACCCCTGATTGGCTGTAGAGACTACTCCCTTCTTCATTCCTGTTCTGCTGGCATTTCTCATACTCTCTCTCGCTACAGGGCTGCTCTCACAGTCTTCATCGCCAGAGCCTTCATCACTGGGGGATTCCAAGTTGCTTTTATCTGCACACCTGAGTTAAGCATATTTACATTTTTTCATCAGTAGATACTTGACATCTAAAATCTCGGATACTGCTGTTGAAGACATGAGGACGTTTTGTATAAACTATTGTTTCTTTAGGTATATCCCACAGCCACCACAGGTATGGGGATCGGGACCTGTAGTGGGATGCCCAAGGTGGGTGCCCTCCTAAGTCCATTAACGACACATTTAATAATGACCCGGTTTTAGATGGGGCGGCAGGGTAGCCTAGTGGTTAGAGCTTTGGACTAGTAATCGGAAGGTAGCAAGTTCAAACCCCTGAGCTGACAAGGTACAAATCTGTCATTCTGCCCCTAAACAGGCAGTTAACCCACTGTTCCTAGACCGTCGTTGAAAATAAGAATTTGACTTGCCTAGTTAAATAAAGGTCAAATAAATAAAAAATATGTACTTAATTCAAATCTAAGACATCCTGCTCCCCAACAATGCTAACCTCCAGCTGTTTTGGCCCATAGAGGTGCCACTCAAGAAGTCTGTGTACCTGACACTGTCCATGTACTGCATCTGTTGCCTGCTGGACACAGGAGCGTCCGTGCTGTTGCCCATTGATACCACAGGCCTGGGCCTGCAGGGAACTAGTCAAATCCCAGCTGGTCAGGAAAAGACGTCAAGAGGCTCAGGTTTCACCAACACATGGATAGGATCAACCTATAACAGCTGATGAGGACAATAGGGTGTTGAGAGAAATGGATGCAACTTGATTATTCCCACTTCAGTCTTTTCAAGTCATGTCCCATGGATTCTACACAAAAGGACATTAAATATATATTTTTCAATAATTATTTAGATAATAATAACTTAAGAGAATGTAGATGGCAATAATGAATTCCTCCACATCATCTTCATTATAGCAATACAATGGGTGCATATCTGTGAAGGCGCAATATGAGTTCTAAAATGTGTGTACTAATGTTCCTTGCTTAAATCTGTTTGCAAATAATATTCCCATGGAGACATTTCATAATAAGTAGCCTTTGGTTTCCGTTGAGTGTAGTAGTCTCTAGTCTGGCCAGAGTCACCTTGACGACATTGGCCCAATGATAGCGCGCACGCAAACCGAAGCAGCCAATCATAGCATCCGGCAAAGTGTCAGAACAGAATCGCTTGTCATTTATGCGCTGCATGCAACCTGGCTGCGATGTATTTTGTTTGTCTGCACGATAAATGGTATATGACACAGATGGACAAAATTGCATACCTGCCTTTACAACTATTTACAAATGACTATTCTAAAACGAACTGTGAAGGATGGGCGAGTCAGAAGCCGGTGATGGGTTTATCAGGATGGTGAAATCAGAGGCAAGAAAGATTTAATGCGATCCTGAGCGTTTTCTCCTGTGCTACACAGGGTCAATCTAGGCGCATCTTGGCCCAGAGCAACGCGCCTACCTCCCCCCCCCATTCAAAGGTCTCCTCCTCTCCGTAGTAGTAGCCAGACATGGCTCTGGTAACCCTACAGCGCTCTCCCACCCCAAGCGCAGCATCCACCGCCAGTACCAACGCGGGGGAGGTAAGTGAAACTGCGGTAGTTGTTCGCTACGTAGGCAGCGCCGTGAAGGAAACGCCGGGGATGTGCCCGATGCTCACGTCCCTCATCCACTAGGCCCAGCATTGCAGAGGACGCTTTCAGTTGTCAATATATATTTTTTTGCAATTTAGTGACATATTATATCTAACACGGCAAGACTGTTTTGTATGGACGTAATTTAATAGACTTTATGGAATCCATCCGTTTAGAATGGTGAAGTAGTCCAGCCCCGCGCTATTAGCTTCTAAACAACATCTGAGCTGGTGATTAGTTAAACAATGCATTAATTGCATGTGGCAGCATTTTATTTCTGCCTTCAGTTTTTGTGGTTTAAAGACATATGCGTTTATACAGCAAGGCAATTAATGAAAGCATTATCTCAGGATTTTGCTTAGATTTTTAAGTCATGACATTTGTTTAAATTCCTTGCTTCAGCTTGCATATGGAATAGACTATAGAGTGAGATTCATCAGTATTGTGCAGCTACTTGCCTAGTTATGTACACCATTACATCACTACTGAGTCAGGGATGTTGCTGTTGGTACCTGCTCGTTTCAATCACTGTCAAAATACTACTGTGGCAGGTGTGAGTTTATATTTCAAAACATATGAGATCATAGATAGTGACATGGTATGGCCAGTAGAGAGCGCTGATACACTGTATTCAATATTAAATGCAAGTGTATTACACGTTTTAAAACCTAACGTAAAGCATCTCCTTCATGTCCCATAAATTCAGTTTAAACACTGGTACATCACTCTGATCTTACTAATAAAGCACATGATGACTTTCAAAAGCAAATGAATCCATCATGGCTTGAATTCTATGGAGGCAGGCGCGCGCGCACACACACACACATGGCTGTGTGCTGCAGAAATGATGTCATACTAATTACATCATTAAAGATACTGCTGCAGAAATGATTTTATACAGAGTTGGTTACCTGCGGTACATACGTCTGTATACCTCTCTTTATATCTGAAAGTATCTAGATTACAATTGCTACTAGTGACTGAGTTAGTTTGAGCTGTGCTATTAAATAGCCTCTTTGACATCAGATCCACAGATCAAGCGCAGTCTAGGCCTATGTGCTCTTTTCAACACTGTAACATGTCATGAAACGCAGAGAGAGTTTTATTCAGATCTCCTAATGCAACAAACAACCTCAACTACTCTGCCCTCTGCCCTCAGGGAGCTACAGCATTGCTACTGGTACAGAAGGCCCAATGTCTAGCCTATATTTAGTTACTTGTCCCATGTAGATCAAGAGCATCACTTAGTGATGGTCTATATACCCATAACTCTAAAGGAAAGGAATCTCTGTCTCCACCAGTCAATGGGAATCTTCTGAGTCATTGTACTGTGACATTGTGATTAGGTATGGTAGCAAGGGGAGCATGGAAGGACATAGCAGGGCATACGGGTCATGTGCTGCTGTTGCGCAATGCATCCTACTGTACTGTCAGCACAGCCTTGATGGAAGGGTTTCTAGTAGGCCTACAGTGTATGTAACATTTCTGTCTTTCTCTTGCAGGAATTAGGGTGTGATGATGACCGGAGAGCAAATCAAAGGTAAGCCTCTCCCTCCCCTATTTTCTCCCTAAAAAAAAACACACAAAAAACATATACAGTGGGGAGAACAAGTACACTGCCGATTTTGCAGGTTTTCCTACTTACAAAGCATGTAGAGGTCTGTAATGTTTATCATAGGTACACTTCAACTGTGAGAGACGGAATCTAAAACAAAAATTCAGAAAATCACATTGTATGATTTTTAAGTAATTAATTTGCATTTTATTACATGACATAAGTATTTGATCACCTACCAACCAGTAAGAATTCTGGCTCTCACAGACCTGTTAGTTTTTCTTTAAGAAGCCCTCTTGTTCTCCACTCATTACCTGTATTAACTGCACCTGTTTGAACTTGTTACCTGTATAAAAGACACCTGTCCACACACTCAAGCAAACAGACTCCAACCTATCCACAATGGCCAAGACCAGAGAGCTGTGTAAGGACATCAGGGATACAATTGTAGACCTGCACAAGGCTGGGATGGGCTACAGGACAATAGGCAAGCAGCTTGGTGAGAAGGCAACAACTGTTGGCGCAATTATTAGAAAATGGAATAAGTTCAAAATGACGGTCAATCACCCTCGGTCTGGGGCTCCATGCAAGATCTCACCTCGTGGGGCATCAATGATCATGAGGAAGGTGAGGGATCAGCCCAGAACTACACGGCAGGACCTGGTCAATGACCTGAAGAGAGCTGGGACCGCAGTCTCAAAGAAAACCATTAGTAACACACTACGCCGTCATGGATTAAAATCCTGCAGCGCAAGCAAGGTCCCCCTGCTCAAGCCAGCGCATGTCCAGGCCCATCTGAAGTCTGCCAATGACCATCTGGAGGATCCAGAGGAGGAATGGGAGAAGGTCATGTGGTCTGATGAGACAAAAATAGAGCTTTTTGGTCTAAACTCCACTCGCCGTGTTTGGAGGAAGAAGGATGAGTACAACCACAAGAACACCATCCCAACTGTGAAGCATGGAGGTGGAAACATCATTCTTTGGGGATGCTTTTCTGCAAAGGGGACAGGACGACTGCACCGTATTGAGGGGAGGATGGATGGGGCCATGTATCGCGAGATCTTGGCCAACAATCTCCTTCCCTCAGTAAGAGCATTGAAGATGGGTCATGGCTGGGTCTTCCAGCATAACAACGACCCGAAACACACAGCCAGGGCAACTAAGGAGTAGCTCCGTAAGAAGCATCTCAAGGTCCTGGAGTGGCCTAGCCAGTCTCCAGACCTGAACCCAATAGAAAATCTTTGGGGGGAGCTGAAAGTCTGTATTGCCCAGGGACAGCCCCGAAACCTGAAGGTTCTGGAGAAGGTCTGTATGGAGGAGTGGGCCAAAATCCCTGCTGCAGTGTGTGCAAACCTGGTCAAGAACTACAGGAAACGTATGATCTCTGTAATTGCAAACAAAGGTTTCTGTACCAAATATTAAGTTCTGATTTTCTGATGTATCAAATACTTATGTCATGCAATAAAATGCAAATGAATTACTTAAAAATCATACAATGTGATTTTCTGGATTTTTTTATTTTTATTCCATATCTCACAGTGTACCTATGATAAAAAAATGACAGACCTCTACATGCTTTGTAAGTAGGAAAACCTGCAAAATCAGCAGTGTATCAAATACTTGTTCTCCCCACTGTATTTGAATCTAGAAAAAGTTGTTTGTTTGTTTTCAAAGAACTCTTGCATTATGGTGACGTGATCTATATGGAAAACATCATTGCCCTCCCTAGGTACCTGGCTAAATTACTACAGGCCTCTATGTCCAGCTACATATTGGGGGTCGAAGGTCAGCTATTATACATGACCAAAAGTATGTGGATACCCCTTCAAATGAGTGGATTTGGCTATTTCAGGCACACCCGTTGCTGACAGGTGTATAAAATCGAGCACACAGCCATGCAATTGCCATAGACGAACATTATCAGTTGAATGGCCTTACTGAAGAGCTCAGTTACTTTGAACGTGGCACCGCCCCTGTCAACTGTAAGTGCTGTTATTGTGAAGGGGAAAAGTCTAGGAGCAACAACAGCTCATCCGTGAAATGGTAGGCCACACAAGCTCACAGAACGGGAATGTTGAAGTGCTTAGCGCGTAAAAATCATCTGTCCTCGATTGGAACACTCACTACCGAGTTCCAAACTACCGTTTGGAAGAAACATCAGCGCAAGAACTGTTCGTCGGGAACGTCATGAAATGGGTTTCAATAGCCGAGCAGCCGCACACAAGCCTAAGCTCGCCAATGCGCAATGCCAAGCGTCTGCTGGTGGTGAAAAGCTCGCCGCCATTGGACTCTGGAGCAGTGGAAATGTGTTCTCTGTAGTGATGAATCACGCTTCACCATCTGGCAGTCCGACGGACAAATCTAGGTTTGGCTGATGCCAGGAGAACGTTTCCTGCCCCAATACATAGTGCCAACTGTAAAGTTTGGTGGATGAATAATGGTCTGGGGCTGTTTTTCATGGTTCGGGCTAGGCCCCTTAGTTCCAGTGAAGGGAAATATTAACGCTACAGCATACAATGACATTCTATACAATTCTGTGCTTCCAACTTTGTGGTAACAGTTTGGGGAAGGCCCTTTCCTGTTTCAGCATGACAATGCCACCTTGCACAAAGCGAGGTCCATACAGAAATGGTTTGTCGAGATTGGTGTGGAAGAACTTGACTGGCCTGCACAGAGCCCTGACCTCAACCCCATCACCTTTGGGATGAATTGGAACGCCAACTACGAGCCAGGCCTAATCGCCCAACATCCGTGCCCGACATGACTAATGCTCTTATGTCTGCTGTGAGGACTAGCTTCCATTCAATGTTCCAACATCTAGTGGAAAGTCTTCCCAGAAGAGTTGAAGCTGTTATATCAGCAAATGGGGGACCAACTCCATATTAATGCCCATGATTTTGGAATGAGATGTTCGATGAGCAGGTGTCCATATACTTTTGCCCATGTATTTCCCTGAGAAGCCGTGCATGCACATGCATTAGGTGATACGGTAATGTATAGTAACAATCTGTTGTGCTCCATCTGGGGGAGGGATTGGTATACATTTCTTTGACCAGGGAATCTGAGTTTCCCAATGCCTATGGATATTGACCCCTGGTCCTGGTGTCAGTGGGAATTCCAGGACTGGGTTACAGTAGGCAGCATCTAGGAATGTCCTGAAGAAATAACATGGACACTGGTGCTGAATTACACACATTGTAGATAAAAATATGAAAATATGAATAACGTAATACTAGTATTCAATAAATAGGCCCACACCTTAATGAGAGCTTGCAAAAGAGATGGAACATCTCACACCATTGCAGTCCATTACAGTTCACAAAGAATGTCTCCATCTGAGGACCCTTAAACACTGAGATGTAGGCCTAGTTGTATCAATGGTAATAACGGTCCAACACTCAGTTACCATTCTCTTTAACCACCATTATACATTCCATCAAATCAGAAACACTATCCAGCTGTATTGCAGAGCTGGGAGGGAATAGAGTAGGTGGAATCCTCTACTCAGCTACAGAAGGATGTGATGTCATGGTGTTGTTGTGCCAGGGCTAGTTTTGTTCTGGAGTTTCTTGGTAATAGTTGATAAGACCTTTTTGGCCTTGCTGTTGTAGTTGGCCTAGTGTTGGCTGGACACTCAGTTCTCTAGTCCAGTGGTTCCCAAACTATTTATGGTCCCAGTCCCCTTCAAACATTCAACCTCCACCTGTGTACCCCCTCTATCACCAGGGTCAGCGCACTCAAATGTTTTTTCATCATTTTAAGCCTGCCACACACACTTTGCAATTCATTTATTAAACATAAGAATGAGTGTGAGTTTTTGTCACAACCCAGCTCATGGGAAGTGACACAGAGCTCTTATATGACCAGGGCACAAATAATAATAATAAATCATTTTGCTCTTTATTTAACCATCTTACATATAAAACTATATTTGTTCATCACAAATTGTGAATAAATCACCACAGGTTAATAAGAAGGGTGTGCTTGAGAGGATGCACATAACTCTGCAATGTTGGATTATATTGGAGAGAGTCTGTCTTAAATCATTTTCCACTTAGTCTGTGCCTGTATTTAGTTTTCATGCTAGTGAGGGCCGAGAATCCACTTTCACATAGGTGCGTGGTTGCAAAGGGCATCAGTGTCTTAACAGTGCGATTTGCCAAGGCAGGATACTCTGACCGCAGCCCAATTCAGAAATCTGTCAGTGGCTTCTGATTAAATTACATTTTCACAGAACCGCTTGTTGCAATTTCGATGAGGTTCTCGTTCAGATATCGGTAAGTGGACTAGAGGCAGGGCATGAAAGGGATAACGAATCCAGTTGTTTGTGTCATCGGTTTCGGGAAAGTACCTGCGTAATTGAGCACACAACTCACTCAGGTGCTTCGCTAAATCGCATTTGATATTGCCCGTAAGCTTTTTTTTTATTGCACACAAAAAATCATACAATGATAGATGGAAAGACCTGTGATGTCCTTGTTAATGCAGACAGAGCTCCAACTTCTTAATCCTAGCCTCAAATTTGTCCCGCACATTGAATATAGTTACGGAGAATCCCTGTAGTCCTAGATTCAGATCACTCAGGTGAGAAGAAACATCACCCAGACAGGCCAGTTGTGTGAGAACATCATGCAGGCGGTCAGACAAGTGAAAATGATGGTCAGTAAAAACTTTAAGCTCATCTCTCAATTCAAACGACTGTGTCAATACTTTGCTGCCCCTTGATAACCAGCTCACTTCTGTATGTTGTAAAAGCGTTACATGGTTGCTGCCCCTATCATTGCATAATGCAGAAAATACATGAGAGTTCAGGGGCCTTGCTTTAACAATGATAACGTCTTTCAAGCTGTCAGGCATTCCCTTGGCAGCAAGAGCCTCTCGGTGGATGCTGTAGTGTACCCAAGTGGCTTCGGGGGCAACTGCTTGCATTTGCGTTACCACTCCACTATGTCTCCTTGTCATGGCTTTTGCGCCATCAGTACAGATACCAACATGAGCAGCAGCTACGTTTGGCTACATACGGACCGTGAGTGGAATTCCCGCGAGAGAGTAACGGTTAATGTGATTGGATGTTAATTATTTGCCTAGGCTACCTGTATCTGACATTGTGTTGTTATTTTGCTGAACACTAGATGGTTTAATCTTATTTTGGGCAGTGAAATGAGGCTACTCAGGTGAGGGGGGAAAAAACTCACCCAAATGTATAGCCCCGTTGAAAAATATAAATGGACTGTTAGAATATATATAAAATAAAAATGTGAATCACATTTTTATTTGGCGTACCCCTAACAAGCATTGTGCTTATCCCAGTTTGGAAATACATGCTCTAGTCCAACCTGGCTGGGCCAAGGGAGTTTCAGCCTTACACAACAGTTTCCCCCATCTGCTAGACATGAGACACACACAGGGTGGGTTGAGATTATAACATTGATAAGGTAGATTACTTTCTTGGTGGTACAAGGCAGATAGAGGAATGTTTGAAAGGTGGTATAGGGAGCCATTTTGATTATGTAAAATCTTGCTTCAGAGTTGCTTCTACCTGCAGAAAATGTAGGATGAGAGAAGGTAAAAACACAATAAAAAAAATATTGATATTAGTGGTTTTGTGCCATTTAAATCTTTTGTTGTTTAAAGGCTAAAGCAAAGACATTTAACTTGATAGTGATAGATAGTCACCAGAGAAGTGCTGCAGGGCGGAGCAGTCACACCATTGATTATTGGAAGTGGCCCAGTCCACATTAGCTCTGCTCATCTTGTCCTCTCTCAGACCCTAGGGCCCAGTGATGTCACCAAGTCTACCTCTCTGAGGGCCATACTGTATCAGTCAGGCAGAAACCTGATCCACATTTACCCCCCAGCAGCCCTTGGTTGTCACAGTACCCTGGCTGCCTCAGCCAGAAAGCCCAAGCACCAGACAGGGTTATGCAACAGCCAAGGAGAGAGGTGTGTGTGTGTGTGTGCGCAGACTTCAAAAGGGAAGATGTCCTTGGTGTGCGTCTAACGAGCATCTTGCGAAAATTGCTTCACACTGGCATTGGATATGTGTTCTGTGATGGAGTTATGGTTCATACAAAGTTGAATATGCCACTCAATGAGTAGTATGTTTCCTTTGGCTCAGTGGCTCATCAGAGATCCTCTGGGATCTTACATGTCAAATAGCATCCACTCACTCTACAGACGTGTGCTTTGTAGACTAAAGATGAGGCAAGCTAGATTCCCTGCCACCCAACCCAGCTAACGTGAAACATGCTTGAATGGTGCTTTTGTGTCGGGAGTTGCGGAGGGAGTTATGATTGCTCACGCGCGTGCTGTGAGGAGGAGATGAGCTGCTGCTGATGGTCAGGAGTTGAGGCAGGAGGCAGAGCTGAACAGACACAGCAGAATCTGAAGACTGATCCTCACAGCCCAGACGGACAGGAGAGAGAGACGGACGCACCAGACCAAGACAGGATACATCATCAGACTATTGAACCCAATCTGCACCTTTTTACAGGGAAAAAAGAAACCCAGGGCTATATCAGTTATTATACATTGGAAACCAAATTTGTTTTTGAGGCACACAATGCTTGTGAATGTATTTTTTGCACATGGATGTGCTAAGAAGCTATAAGGGCGGAGGAGATTTTGTGAGGAGGCCAGTAGACTCCAGAGAGCTACTGAGGGAGAGATCCAGAATCAGGATGCATCTTGTGGTGGAGCCTTCACAGGAAGCCATGCTTACCATGCTGCCTCACTTTGTGAAGAACGCAGTCCTGAGTAAGAGAGAGATCTGGCGAATGTAAGTCCTCCACTCACTCAAGGACAGGCAATCCTGAGTGTATCTCTCACTGGCATTTCTACCTTGATAAGAGGTAGCACAATGGCGACAATGGTTTGAATGGTTGTCACTTGTAACTGTGCACCCTGCATTTTCTGTATACGGGTATTGTTTTTATGGCTGTCTATATTTCTTCTTGAGTGTTCTTTTTAGAAGTCTACTGTTCACAGCTGTCCTAATGTGAGTTTACACAGGCAGCCTAATTCTGATCTTTTTCCACTAATTGGCCGTTCAACCAATCAGATCAGCTGTTTTGCCAATAATTGAAAGAATTATCAGAATAGGACTGTGTGTAAACTCAGCCTTAGAAAGATGGGGACATGCTCTGATTGTTTTCAGTAATGGTGTAATGGACGGATCAACAGTAGCTGGAGCCTTTTCCATACAGCTTTCTCTTTAGGTCTATACATCCATCTGTGATTACTGCTATTCAGTTCATCCCATTTACAGTACATCAGACATCTTAAGATGAGCTGTTATGGTACCCTACCCAACTCTCTGACCTCTTGACTGAGGCCACCCTCATCTTTTTCAGGACATTCTGAAAAGGAACAATGCTACGTAACAGCGGGGCAGAAACAAAAGGTCTTGTGATGGACCCACTGTCATACCATGCTTTGTTTGTGGTGGCAGAGCGAGAGGGCAGCCTGCCTGTTAACAAAGACTGGCTCTGTTCCTCCTGGTCAATGTTGTGGCCAGCAAACGCGCAGCTCTGTTCCTCCTGGTCAATGTTGTGGCCAGCAAACACCCAACTCTTTTCTTCCTGGACATTGCTAAGTCCAAGGAAATATTATATTTTGTCCGGGGGTGGTCAGTGCCACGAGCACAGGGGTTAGGGCAGTCGGGAGAGCCCATTCCTGGCCAGAGAAGGGAGGGATAGATGGTGCTGGCTGAAGAAAGGCAGAGGAAATATTTCAGTGGTGGGCTCAATTATCTGCCCCAACGATAGGTCAGGGGACCTAAGCACGTTCTGTCAGTTCATTATCTGAGGGAAATATTTCATAAAGGAAAGATCTGCTCACATTTACTTCCGGATGAATTTGGGAACATCCTTTCCTGCTAGTCACTAAACTTTGGAAAAGCAATTAACAGCCATCCCACCCTGCCTCTTCTTCCCACTGTAGCTCTGCTCTCTGACTATGCGCATTCTACATCTCCAGGTCATTTGTCTCCATTCCTGGACTAAAACAGCCTCACTCATTGACAAGTGAGAAGGATACTGTGGGTTGGACAGTTTCATTGAACCACATCAGCCTTAGAGTCTGCAACAGGGCATCCACATTCCACATGATCATTTTCAATGAATATGTTGCCTCCCTGATGTGAACGCACTGGTGATTGCATAGTCTGTCAAATACATCATGGAAAGGAAAGTAGGCTATGGCTGGGTAGTTTTGTGACAACAGACATACTGTTAATCTGTGGATCTACTTAAATGGAGCACAACAAAACAGGGAAGAGACACCAAGCAGGTGTAGGAAGGAGTGACTATTTCAAATGTCCTCTCTGTTCTAGAGTAGAACGCCATGCTACTTACTATAGGTACTGCGGAGTGCAGTGTGCCACAGACGGTGCTTAAGCTGTTGAAGCAGTACAAGGATTTGTGCAAATCTCTTTTCAGATATGCTGATGATCTGTTGCCTACTTCCAGTACAGTCTGTACTCTTTCTTTCACTTCTCTAATGAATGCTTCCCCTGTGTGTTACAACATCAAACCACTAGAAACTCTATTTTCCTGTCTGTTTCAGCCTCAGCGAGAGCTTCTTCATGGTCAAAGGAGCTGCCCTCTTCCTGCAACAGGGCACCAATTCACAGGGACCCAAGACCCCTACACACCACAAACACGCAGGTAAACACACTGGCACACCACAAACACGCAGGTAAATACACACTCTTGACACACACTGGGCCCATTGTTCATTGGCCCTGTTCACCCTTGACTGCGTGGCCATGCACGCCTCCAACTCAATCATCAAGTTTGCAGACGACACTACAGTGTTAGGCTTGATTGCCAACAACGACGAGACGGCCTACAGGGAGGAGGTGAGGGCCCTCGGAGTGTGGTGTCAGGAAAATAACCTCCCACTCAATGTCAACAAAACAAAGGAGATGATCGTGGACTTCAGGAAACAGCAGAGGGGGCAGCCCCCTATCTACATTGACGGGACAGGAGTGGAGAAGGTGGAACGTTTTAAGTTCCTCGGCATACACATCACAGACAAACTGAAATGGTCCACCCACACAGACAGCGTGGTGAAGAAGGCGCAGCAGCGCATCTTCAATCTCAGGAGGCTGAAGAAATTCGACTTGTCACCAAGCCACTTTAATAATGAAACAATTGATGTAATAAATGTATCACTAGCCACTTTATATAATGTTTACATACCCTACATTACTCATCTCATATGTATATACTGTACTCTATACCATCTACTGCATCTTGTCTATGCCGTTCGGCCATCGCTCATTCATATATTTTTATGTACATATTCTTATTCATTCCTTTACACTTGTGTGTATAAGGTAGTTGTTGTGAACTTTTTAGGTTAGATTACTTGTTAGATATTGGTCAGAACTAGAAGCAGAAGCATTTCGCTACACTCTCATTAACATCTGCTAACCATTTGTATGTGACAAATAAAATGTTATTAGATTTGTTCAGTGAACCATGACAATGCCACTGCTAAAGTTCTATTTAAAGACAAGGTAATATTGTCTGAGGTTGGCTTGGCCTTTGTGATTGAGCCTGTGTTCAACCCATATTCACAGAAGGATTACCTGGCCATTGACTGCCCTCGATGCAGGTACTTGTCTGCTTTTAGCTTTGATATGTTTGTCAAAGTAGGTCCAGATGTGACCCTAGAGCCTGCCTATGTAACAGTTTAACTTTAGTCCGTCCCCTCGCCCCTACCCGGACTCGGACTAGGGAGTGCACACACAGACAACTTGACACCCACGAAGCATCGTTACCCATCGCTCCACAAAAGCCGCGGCCCTTGCAGAGCAAGGGGAACCACTACCTCAAGGTCTCAGAGCGAGTGACGCCACCGATTGAATCTCTATTAGCGCGCAGCACCGCTAACCAGCTAGCCATTTCACATCGGTTACACTCACCCCCCTTTTGACCTCCTCCTTTTCAAGGGGCTTTATAGATCCTGCTTGTTTGATTTCCCCCCCCCCCTCAAGATGTTACATAAACTCAGCTAGACTAACCAGCCTACAGCACATATGATGTCGCCTCCGTGGTGTGTGTATATGTACGGGTAGACCTAGGTGTGTGTGTATATGTACGGGTAGGCCTAGGTGTGTGTGTATATGTACGGGTAGGCCTAGGTGTGTGTGTATATGTACGGGTAGACCTAGGTGTGTGTGTATATGTACGGGTAGGCCTAGGTGTGTGTGTATCTGTGTATGATGCAACATGTCTTATAGCAGAGTTGTTGTTGAGATTAGTTCGATCGGGGAGTCCTAACACACCCCTCTCCTCCCCTGTGATATGCAGGTTAATCACAAGATCAATGTGAGGATCACTCCAGATTTCTTGATTATATCACCAGACGTTCAAGTCCATGCTTAGCTCTGATGAACCTGGCATCCATTTATTTGTGTGTTTACGTGTATGACAGACTGCTTCTGCATGTTTGTATGGGTTTAGCCGAGGGTTGTACTTGGGAATGGTGTACCATAACATCTAATCTAATTTATTTACCCGTCTTGTCACGAGATGTTCAGGCTTTGCTCTGCAATGTGTAACTTCAATACAGACGTGTTGTTATGGCTGGTATTGGATCACCCTGCAGGTGGGCATAATCAGAGGTACCAGTCTAAGTAGGGGCCTGGATAGCAGAGCTGGACACAGTTATACAATATGTCTGATTTATGAGGCTTGCTTGATCTGGATTATGGTATGCGGTTCTCTTATCTCCCAGGTGACTTACCCCGACACCTGCAGGTAATGATTAACACCCTACGCTCTGAGGACCGCATTAAACTGGTGAGTCAAATCCCCATCTCAGATGTACTTACCATCCATTTTTATTGACAAACAAATGCTACACAGTGTAACCTGTTCTTACTGTACCCCAGGCTGTACGGTTAGAGAGTGGTTGGTCTGACCGTGTGCGGTACATGGTTGTGGTCTACACCAGTGGTCGACAGGACACAGAGGAGAATATCCTGCTAGGGATGGACTTCACCGATAAGGACAGGTACTCGTCTTTCCTCCTTAGCCAGCAGTATCACACTACACTATGGTTTGTTGTTATCATAGAGTAATAATCTATTCCGTTGCATAATTCCCAGTAAAAGCTGCTCTATCGGCATGGTGCTACCGCTATGGAGCGATACGAAGATCCATTTAGATGGAGATGGGTAAGTGCTACTCTTCTACACACTGAGGATATAAAACATTAGGAACACCTGCTCTTTCCATGGCAGACTGACCAGGGGACAGCTATGATCCCTTATTGATGTCACCTGTTAAATCCACTTCACTCAGTGTAGATGAAGGGGAGGAGACCGATTTTAAAGAGGGATTTTTAAGCCTTGAGACATGGATTGTGTATCTGTGCCATTCATAGGGTGAATAGGCTAAACAAAAGATTTGAGTGCCTTTTGAACGGGGTATGGTAGTAGGTACCAGGCACACCGGTTTGTGTGTCAAGAATTACAATGCAGCAGGTTTTTCACGCTCAACAGTTTCCCATGTGTATGAAGAATGGTCCATCACCCAAAGGACATTCAGCCAACTTGACACAACAGTGAGAAGCATTGGAGTCAACATAGGCCAGCATCCCTGTGGAACGCTTTCGATACCTTGCAGAGTCCATGCCCCGACATATTGAGGCTGTTCTGAGGAGAAAATTAGTGGGCTGCAACTCAGCATTAGGGAGGTGTTCCTAATGTTTGGTATACTCAGTCTATACCCTCACATAAATATACATGAAACTTTCCACAAAGGTACGGTATGTGTCACAGTGCATCCCACAGACATTAAGTTGCATATACAGTCGACCATGAAGTACCTCTGATCGTTTAGCCCTTCAAACAGCCCAGCCCTGTGACACAGAATGAGTTGCTCTGCCCTCCAGTGGGCAGTCCAGTCAACTACAGGCATTTTCAATTCTCCATGTGGCAGATGAGTTCTTGCTGAGCTGTTAGTCATCCCTCTCTGTGCTGGAGGAATGTTCCATTGGAATGTGTCCTGAATAGTCCCCTAAACCCTTGTAGCTCAGCCCCTGTTCGTGCACCCCGACCTCTCTCTCTAATCCTTCATCTTCTCTCTCCTCAGAGGATTTAGTGTGACCACAGGAGGACGATCGCATGTCTTCAAGCCTGTTTCTGTGCAGGCCATGTGGTAAGTGTCTGGTTGTGTTTGGGTTTGATACTGTATTTGGGTACTTCAAAATATAATTGTCTGATGACCTTTATATTCCCTGAAATCATACAGTGACTTTACTCTACCATGTTGGTTCCATTTTAATATCTACAATCAATGAGTGGAAAAACATAAACTAGTAGATGAATTATTCAGGCTGGTAACACTTTGATACTGACCCCGCTGCCAGTTGTCCATGCACCATCTACTGGTCAATAGATGCTGCTGTCATTACAATGTGCAGACTCATCATTTTTTTCTGGGTTTGACAGGCTTTTAAATGTATTTTGAATTTCCTGCGTCATTAAAAATCAATGATTAAAAGACTGACTCTATAATCAGATAAGTGGAATAGCTTCTGAATAGTTTCTGTTGAGAACCTGTATTAAGACTGGGAGCTACTTCTACCTGTGTGGCTTCAGGTCTGCGCTGCAGATCCTCCATAAGGCAAGCGATGTGTCTCGCAGGCACAACTACTTCCCCGGGGGCATGGCCCTCACGTGGATGGGCTTCTATGAGAGCTGTATCACCTCCGAGCAGAGCTGCATCAACGAGTGGAACACTATGACCGACCTGGAGACCATGCGGCCCGACTCACCTGCCATGTTCGTCGACCGGTAAGACCTGAATCGTCCGTTTTCGTAAGATTCAATTAAGTTGTTTTTCTTATGATTCATTCTAGTTTCAGTACCTTCTGAGATTGGTAATGTATGTCCATCAGGGTAAACCGGGCCTTTCTTGTTTTAATCAAAAGTGCTAAATGTGTTTTATATTCATAATTAATTAATTGATATATTGACATATGTTGTTATTCAGGCCAACGGAGAGAGAGCGAACCGAGTGTGCAATCAAAGCTAAACTACGCAGCATGATGATGTTCCGGGACCTGGAGAATGTCACTTCCAAGGAGGTATGTGTCGCCACTCACCAGGCTTTGTAGGGGCACACAGATCGGTTTGTTGGGGCAATTAACTCTGCATGAGATATAAGTACCATAGTGCAGCCTAATACCGGTTCTGTCCTCCCCCTCTCAGATCCGTGTGGAGCTGGAGCAGCATATGAGTTGTAACCTGAAGGACTACAAAGAGTTCCTCGACAATGAGATGCTGCTGATCCTGGGTCAGATGGACAAAGCCACACTCATCTTTGACCACCTCTACCTGGTGAGAACCTTTCCCTAACTTTACATCCTGATTGTCTCTTTGTATCCCTAACACTAACTAGTAACTACACTCCTCCTCTCTAACCTCTGAACTACTGTCACAACTCTGTTACTGTAACCCTGGTGTAGGTAGTTTGACCTTTGTAACCTGACGGAGTAAGTTGTCTTGATTTTCATTCCTCTGTGTTTGTCTTCTCTAGGGCTCTGAGTGGAATGCCTCCAATCTAGAGGAACTACGGGACTGTGGGTGAGTGGATGTCTCACAAACACTAAAGCTATTTCACTAGAACTGCTCCCTAACCACCCCTGCTCCCTAACCATCAGCACTGGCTCACAAACATAGTGTTGTATTATTCTGTATTCCCATACGAAGGACAATAGATGTATGTCAGGTCATTGATACATCTCTCCTTCATAAGACCTACCAATACAGAAAGGTTGGTTGTTGGAACACGGATAGCACCACTGAACAAGATACTGCCCCACTGGAACGCAACCACTCTTGTCAAGAGGGCGCAACAGCGCCTCTACTTCCTACGGCAGCTGAAGAAATTCAGTATGCCACACCAGGTCCTCTCCAAATACTTCCACTGCACCATTGAGAGCATCCTGACCATGTTGCATCATGGCCTGGTACGGGATTTGCTCCGTCCACTATCCCAAGGCCCTCCAGCGGATGGTGAAGACGGTCCAGTACATCACTGGGACTGTGCTCCCACCCATCCAGGACATCTACTTGAAACTGTGCCTGAGGAAGGCCCACAGCATCGTCAAGGACCCCACACGCCCCTGTCATGTGCTGTTGACTCACTTACCATCGGAGAGACGGTATTGGAGCATGAGTTCTGATACCATCAGACTGCCGAACACTTGAGCTGGACTTACCACCTGCATTATCTTACCACCTTACCATTCTCTGCACCTTAGCACACATGAACTCACATACCCACACACACAGATATATACTGAGTGTACAAAACATTTCCATTCCATAGACTGACCAGGTGAATCTAATAAAAGCTATGATCCCGTATTGATGTCACCTGTTAAATCCACTTCAATCAGTGTAGAGACTGGTTAAAGAAGGATTTTTAAGCCTTGAGAAGATTGAGACATGGATTGTGTATGTTTGCCATTCAGAGAGTGAGTGGGCAAGACAAAAGATGTAAAAGTGCCTTTGAACAGTGTATGATAGTAGGTGCCAGGCAGGCACATCAGTTTGTGTCAAGAACAAGAAAAATAAAGAAAAATCCTGGAATGAGTAGGTGTGTCCAAACTTTTGACTGGTACTGTATATGGTCCACCACCCAAAGGACATCCAGCCCCTTGACACAACTGTGGGAAGCATTGGAGTCAACATGGGCCAGCATCCCTGTGGAACGCTTTTGACACCTTGTAGAATCCATGACCTGACGAATTGAGGATGTTCTGAGTGCAAAAGGGGGTGCAACTTAATATTAGGAAGGTGTCATTAATGTTTTAGACACTCGGTGTACACATCAAAATTGTATTTATTATTGTTGCATTATCGAGAAGGAATCTGCCAGTAAGCACTTTTCGTTGGCCTGTGTATACCATGTGTATCCTGTGTATACCATGTGTATCCTGTGTATACCATGTGTATCCTGTGTATACCATGTGTATCCTGTGTATACCATGTGTATCCTGTGTATACCATGTGTATCCTGTGTATACCATGTGTATCCTGTGTATACCATGTGTATCCTGTGTATACCATGTGTATCCTGTGTATACCATGTGTATCCTGTGTATACCATGTGTATCCTGTGTATACCATGTGTATCCTGTGTATACCATGTGTATCCTGTGTATACCATGTGTATCCTGTGTATACCATGTGTATGTGTACATATGACAAATTAAAACTTGAAACGTGTTTTTTTTTTTCTTGATGCAGTGTGGGCTACATCCTCAACGTGACCAGGGAAATAGACAACTTCTTCCAGGGCACGTTCTCCTACCACAATATCCGGGTGTTTGATGAGGAGGCCACAGACCTGCTGGCCCACTGGAACGAGACCTACAACTTCATCGTCAGAGCCAAGTGAGTGCCTACTTGTCAAACAAACTAAACCCTACTTCTCAAACAGCTAACTAAAACACGTCTTGCAGCATGTGAAGTATTTACTGCAGAACAACAAAGGAAGTGTATACTTAAATAGTGGGTAGTTCCTCTGTGTCTGGGTTATTTTATACACTAAAACTATGTGGAAAGCCTAGTCACTCTGGATTAGACTTCTTCAAAATGAATAGGGTTTTAATGTAAAACATTATTGCCCCACAGAAAGAACCATTCTAAGTGTCTGGTCCACTGTAAGATGGGTGTGAGCCGGTCAGCCTCCACGGTCATAGCGTATGCCATGAAGGAGTATGGCTGGACTCTGGAGAAGGCCTACAACTTTGTGAAGCAGAAGAGGAGCATTGCTCGGCCCAACGCTGGCTTTATGAAGCAGCTGGCAGAGTACGAGGGCATCCTGGACGCTAGGTGAGTCAGGGTATACTGGGGTACTGTACTGGTATATGCAGGTTTGCTCCGGTATGTAACCAACTGTGCTACATGAGGAGCATCTGCCACTTATTCTTACTCCACTGCAGTCATGAGGTATTGGTTAGTGCTATCCTTGGGACGTACCTAGTGTTGCGCATTTTGGGGAATATTTGGAGTTGGAAACTTTCCATGGGAATTAATGGAAATATATGCAAATTAATACCATTTAATTGTAGATGTTTTTTACATTGGATATATTTACCATATCATATTTGTTGTGCCATGGTGTCCTTGAGGAGCAGATTCAATGCATGAGCAGCACAGCCAATGGGTGTGATGTGAGGGTAGGACTCTTCCACTTTAGATAAAGCATGTCTGGTTGGAGGGGTGTATGCTCGGCGAAGAACATTCAGAAATCTCTTCCAATACACATTGCCTGTGAGCATCAGAGGTGAACCAGTTGCATACACAGCTCGAGCAAGACATTCATCAGCATTTCTCTGAATACATTCCTCCATTGAGTCAAACAAAACTTCTGAAGGATGGACCATGAGCTGTTGTTATAGATAAGGTGTCTGATTCATAATTTTCACCTCAAATAGAAGTAGAGGGACCTTTTGTCAGAGGTTGCTTGTTGTGAGCGCTGAGGGAACTTTATGTACTTGGCCAGATGATTCTGCATCTTTGTTACATTCTTATTTGTAAATGTACACAGATTTTTTTTGTCTACATTAGCTGCAGTGAAATGTCTCCACACATCAGATAGTGCCCGTGGCATTTTCCTGTAAAGATGAGATTTTTTTTTAAATGTAAATAAATACAATTCCATGTACAGATAACTAGTTAAGCAGTTAGATTAAACAACTCCTTTGTAAGATAAATGTTTTCAAATGAAACATGTATGGAAACAAGTGAATTAACACTCCTCAGTTGGCAGGCTGAAGCAAGCTTAGACCCACATGGTAGCAAAAACTAGCAAGCAGAAATTGTTAACAAGTTAGACATGATTTAAACAGACTTTGCTGTAGGTTACTATTTAGAAGGTAACAACAAATCATGTATGTTATATAAAATATATTCACCCCACCCAGTATTGTAATCAAAACTTACCAGAAAGCATGTAGTCCGTTGTTCAGACAGAGTAGGTGTGTGGGCTCAATCGCATTTCATTAGTGTGCAAGATCTTGAGAATCAGCTGTACATGTGATGAAAGAATGCACTGTGCATGCAGAGGGTTGCAATTCCATTGAATTGGTGATAGTTTAACCAAAATATGCCACAAGACCTAGAATTGCCTTGTGCATCCCACAAAAGGTTCACTGTTGTAAGCTAACTTTTTGATGAATTTAAGCAAAATCCCCATAGAAAATTTCCGGATATGTGAAGGAAAGTTTGCAACCCTAGACGTCCTTACCGCTTACCTTAACCACTATCCTAACATACATGAAGGGAACATTTTGACATTTGCCATATGGTCGGTGAGAAAGTCCATATGGCAAATGTACGGTCCCTTACTAGACGTCCGCGAACGTTTCTAAAAATTTGCGGGCGGCAGCGGGCCGTGCAGCAGGGCCGGATCTTCCGGGAAGTCATTGAACAAAGTCTCTCGGACATTCGGTTTCCGTTTTATAACATTTTCAAATGTTGGTCATTTTTCCGCTATCCCGGTAAATCCCACCAGAGGGCGAATGGAATCATATTGCAAATGTACAAAACATCACCAATCACGACGTGGCCTTTTCTCCTAAACTGAAAAGACTTCGAAGACGAAACTTGGTGAGCATAGGTTTGGCATAATGGGCAGTTGGCCCCGAACAAGATGGCATCGGGGCCTCACCGGTTTTTGAGTTCTAGCCATTTTTCTGGGATTAAAGGTCAAAAATGAAAATAGAGCGCTAATTTGACCTACGGTGTCAGGAAAAAAAGAACCAGCCATTTATCTATCGTAATTTAAGATAAATCGTACAATATACAATTGATGATGTTCAAAAAAAAATTGTTTTTTAAAAAAGTTACAGATCCAGTTGTAGCGTGTTCATACAAATCTTTTTGAAGTGTGTTTCGGAGCTCTGCGAGATTTCTGTGATTTTCTGTAATAACACACACTAATTCAACCCTCTGTAAATAAGTCAGTTCTTAACATAGACTTAAAACTCAAACTTCTATAAGTGCCTACCCCAAGGAGGATATGTGTTCATTTTCAGCTTCTTGTGTCAACCAGAAGTGCCTTAAAATGGTGTCATAGGTGCTGTTTCGAAGGGTTAAAAAGGTCTGATCTTTTCAAAATGTCATATGTGTGATTAGGCAACACTCATGAACTGTAAGTCAGTCAATTCTCCCAACAGATGTCAAAGACGAGCTCTCTCTCTCTCTCTCACACACACACACACACACACACACACACACACACACACACACACACACACACACACACAGCAAGGATGGAGTGACAAAGTGCGGTGCTTAAAGACACTCAGAGCCTGCAATGGCATTATCATAATCCCTAGGCTGTGCCGAGTTCAACGAGATGCCCCGCTAGACCGTAGCTTGCTCGGTCTGAGCTCAGCGACCATGAAAAAAGTAGGCCCATAATGAAGCCTGGCCCAAAATTGCAGGTGCTTTTGGGTGACAGCAGGAGAACAGTTAGGGTTAGAAGCACAATTCGACCTCGAACATTCCTGAGGTCCTCCCAAGCCTAACCTTGTCCATGTGGCATTAACCCTTAACAGTTAAAAGAAGGTGTTTACATCAAACAGTTTTCAATGACTTCTCTCCCCATAGGAATACATTGCCTGCACCCCTAAATTCAACCTGAAGTCTATGTAGGTTATTAATGCCTTATGAACCTGCCTTTGATGACAACTCATCAGGCCACTATGAGGTCTACCTGTGTCGATTCTAAGCTTCCTGAAGCAACCGGAAGTGATTAAATTCACCCTAAAAGTGTTTTGAGATATATATATATATATATATATAACCTGCAATTGTGAAAATCACTGCATTCAACCCTGTGTAGATCAGTCAATTCTTAACATAAATACTTAAAACTCAGGATTCTGTAAGAGCATACACCAATCAAGATATGTGTTTACTTATAGCTTCCTGTGCAACCCGGAAGTGCCTTAGAATGGTGTCATAGGTGCTGTTTAAAAGGTCAGACCTTTTTAAAAGTTCATATGTGTGATTAGGCAACCCTCATGAACTGTAAATCAGTCATTTTTCCCAACAGATGTCAAAGAAAAGCTCTCACACACACACACAGCAAGGATGAAGTGAAAAAGTCTGGTGCTTAAAGACACACAGAGCCTGCAATGGCATTACCATAATCTCTAGGATGTGCCGAGTTCAACGAGATGCCCCGCTTGACCGTAGCTCGCTCGGTCTGAGTACAGCGACCGTGTAAAAAAGAAGGTCCAAAATGAAGCCTGGACCTAAATTTCAAGTGCTTTTGGGAGACAGAGAGAGAACCGTTAAGGTTAGAAGCAGAATTTGACCTGAGGTCCTCCCGATCTGTGCAAGCCTACCCTTGACCATGTGGCATTAACCCTTAACAGTGAAAACATGTTTTTTTTCTTCTCACAGTTTTCAATGACTTCTCTCCCCATAGGAATACATTGCCTGCTCCTCTAAAGTCAACCTGAAGCCTATGTGGGTTATGAATGCCTTATGAACCTGTCTTCGATGACAGTCCATCAGGACACTATGAGGTCTACCTGTGTCGATTCTAAACTTCCTGGAGCAACCGGAAGTGGTTAAAATCACCCTAAAAGTGTTTTGCCATACCCAACCTGCAGTTTGATAGACATAGTGCATTCAACCCTGTGTAAATCAGTCAGTTCTTAACGTATAGACTTAACTCAGGATTCTGTAAAAGCCTACTGCAATGAGGATATGTGTTTACTTTTAGCTTCCTGTGCCAACCGGAAGTGCCATAATTGGTGTCATAGGGGCTGTTTCGAAGGGTTAAAAAAAGTCTGATCTTTCCAAAACTTCATATGTGTGATTAGGCAACCCTCATGAACTGTAAATCAGTCATTCATCCCATCAAATGTTCATTAAAAACTCACACACACACACACACACACACACACACACACACACACACAGCAAGGGTGGAGTGACACAGTATGGGGCTTAGAGACAGACAGAGCCTGCAATAGTTACCTTTGTTCAAACTATCAAAGAACCGGTAGACCTAGAGTTCTGAATCTTTAGAAACCTGTTCTAGAGCTCAAGTCGATAGTGCACGGTGAGTTATGTGGCTCTAGAAGGTTCTCGGACCGAGAAACAGCCTTGTACATTTGCAATATCTTTAATTAATTTTGACATCATGAAAATGACTACATTTAGAAATGTCCCAGAGTCGCAAGACTAGGTGCATTGCAACCGCCTCGGCCCATAGACGGACCCTCACGTTTCTTTCCGATAGCTCATTCAAGGACCCCGTAGCAACGCCTGGAAAATGTGGATTTTCAACACCAATTAAGGTCGCTACTGGGGCTCCAAATGACCTATCGAGCCGAAACTTGGTATTCGGGTTCGTCTCAGCTAGGCCTACACATAATATTAGAACTGGACCCGCAGCTAGAACGTAACTAAGTGTTTTAGGTTTTTATTGTGGTTCGAACAGAAGGCGATGTGAATTTTGGGCCAGCTCTGAAATATGTGATAGTTGGCTTCTAAACGACTTGGAAAAAGTGGGTGTGGTGTCAGTTTGTATCAGTTTGGTGTCAGAATGATATCTTATTGACTGGTGGACTGTGACTTGCTGGCTGACTTTTGTCCATTTGCATGCAATATGTTTAAACAGTGAGGTACCATCACCAAAGTGACATTCTGAAATCAACCCCAACGAGCGATGGAGAGGAACCAGAATCACTACCCGGCCATCCCGAGTTCATCGGGCCAGTCAATTTCGCATTCCTGCAGTATTTTTGAGCATGTCAAATTTGTGATGGTAAATGCACATTGAAACATATTGGAAATGGATAGCCGTGCACCTGGTGATTGGAACAGGTTACCAGAAGTACATTTTTAAAATGGTTTTTAATGTCATTACGAGGTAGCAAGGGGTCCACTGTTCGGTAGAGAGCACCCCCCCACCTGTGCCCATCCAATAGGGAGCACCCCTTGTCATTTTGGACGTTTTTCAAAAAATCGTTAAAAATCAACAGTCCCACTTCTCCCTCATCATACATGACAAATAGACCGTCTAGGTTGATTCATGGCTTAACATAGTGCTATATATCATTTGGGCAGTATAAATGCCTTTTGGACATGATTCGCTGACTTTGGGTTTGTAAACCGACTTCCATTGATCATACATGGCAAATGGACATAACATCCTGATTTGGCACTTTCAAAACTTTTATATTGCATTTGGAAATTTCTTATGGCATTTGGATTAAAAAAGGGACTTTTGACTTCCTATGAAATCATATTGCAAATGGACCAAACATATGCCTTATGGACAAGTAAAGTTTTTTTTTAAATGGTGATATTCAACTATGACAAAAGTTGTGTTGTTGATACAGTTCTTATACTTGTGTAATTTACAAAAAAATCGAAAGAATTTCGAAAAACGGTCCAGAAAGCGGGGTGATAAGTTTTTGATTTTTTTTACTCGTGTGTCTTGACATTTGCAATATGAAAAATTACGGTGGAGCGCACTCGCCATCTATTGGATTTTTGCAGTGTTACACTTGGCATTTGCTATATGGTATTTGCAATCAACTTTGAATGAAACGACGTCCAATTGAGTGGTATTGGACATAGTGTATATGTTTTGTACGGTGCCGATATGTTCCCATTCATTTTTGTCCATTTCAGGGGGGTGTTCCCTTACTATAATCCTGACCTAACCCTAACCTTCATTTCAACTTCAATGGGTTAACATCAGAGTTGGGACGTCCCAAGGATCACAGGGAGCAAGGACCCTGAGATATTTAACCTCATTATGCTCAACCTAACTCGCTGCTTAGAGGTCAGGTCAAATGTGACAGTTAATTCACCACAGTGGCTGTCTAGAGGGGGTCAGGTAAGGTAAGCAGTCTAAGGTTATTAGCTTATAATTAGGTTGGTAGATAGAGTGCAGGTTATTGTGACTGAATGATCCTTAAGTTTTATTAGTGGCTAAGCATCTCGTTTTGTCTGTATAAAGTACATGTACTCTGTACATAGTGATGGGTTTACAATAACCATAATGTGTTCCCCAGTAAACAGCGCCACAACAAGCTGTGGAGGCCCGAGGGAGGGGAGGACATCCCAGATGAGGCATCTGGCCAGTGTTGTGGGGGAGAGGATACACCCGTGGAGGATGAGGCCTGGGGGGGAGAGGGCTGCAGCGCCTCCCCCTGCCGGGGCCTGGAGGTGGACGCCCTGGACCCTCTCAACTACAATTACTACTTCAGACGGCTGTCGGACACGGCCCTGGACAGCGAGCCCTCCACCCCAGTGCGCGGCCCTCCCCTGCTGGGCATGGAAAGGGTGTTCATCGAGATCGAGGATGTGGAGAGGGACGCCCTTCTGGAGGATGAGGGCTTCCCCATGGCCCAACTGGCTTTGCCCGGGGAGGGCACTGCCGCCCAAACCTGTGGGGGCCGCCTGGAGCCCCTGGAGGACATGAGGCTACGCCTGGAGTTCAGCACGGTGGAGGAGGAGGACGAGGAGGAGGCACAGAAGGAGGAGGCGGAGATGGCCGCCCTGGCACGGACACCTGCAGGAGGAGAGGGAGTGACGGAGGACGAGGAGAGGAAGGATCAGGCCAACGTAAACCGCTTCAACAACGAGAACGCCAACAACAGTAACCGCCTGGCTGCCAAGCGCAGCTGCCCCGCTGCCTTCGACGTGAGTAGGACAGTAATTAATGCCTGTTTCTATAAGAATTATGCTGGTTTGTTTACTTTTAACTTGAACTGGTTTGGGGTTAGGGTTGAGATATTAAGCCTATAATTGTAATTCTGTAAGTGTAATATTTCTGTCATTATTTGATCCCATTTCATTTAAGGGATTATCATCTTGTAGGTGTTATAATCTGTTTTATTTGCTTCAAGACCTTAAATCAGGTAATGTCCTTGGTCCGTTACCCTGTCACTCTCTGTGCCTGACCATGCATTCCCTCCCTCTCTCTGTTTCTTCTGTTTAGGACAGTGCTAGCACAGGAAACCCTTACAAAGTGAAGCCCTCCTACCAGTCCTGTAAAGACTGCCTGCGTCTGCCACCAGGGCGGCGCTGTGAGCGCCCGGCAGGAGGCCGCAACCACCGCCTTAACCCCACACGCCACTGCGGGGTGGTCCCCACTATCTCCATAGACCCCCCTGGCACCCACTTCACCAACACACCCACCCCCCACTCACCCTGTGCCCTCCCTGCCACCATTGCCCGCCTGGAGGCCTACCGCCAGCGGCTGGTGTCGCCCATGAGCTGCGAGGAGCTGCCCCGAGACAGACACTGCTCCCTAGAGACGGAGGACATGGACGAGCTACAGGAGGAAGAGGAGGAAGAACAGGAGCCAAAGCCAGGGAGGGAGGCGGGGACTGGAGTCATCACAGAGCTCACTTTTATGAAGCTCAGCTTGGAGGGGGAGAGGCCAGTGGGTCAGCCTCCTGGTGTGGAGTTGCAGCCTGCTGGGGTGGAGGTGGACCCTCCTAGTGGTGGAGTGGAGCCACAGCAGGAGCAGGAGGCCCTGGCCCAGCTACAGAGGACAGGGCTGGAGCTGGGGCTGGTGAGGCAGAGCGCGGACCAGCTGGAGAGGCTCTCAGGACTGGCCATGGAAGGTCCACTCTCAGGGGCATGGCTGTCTGAGCAGATGGACCTGAGCTTGGCAGTGGAGGAGATGGAGGTGGAGGGGGATGTAAGGGTGCATTCTGAAACCCACATCCCTTCTACCAGCTGTGTGGTCACAGCCGCAGACCCCCAGATGAACACCACCCCAGTGTCGTACCCCCAGTGGTCCACCCAGACTTGGACCCCTGTGTCCTCCCCCCATGGCTCCACCCTCACCCGGAGCTTAAGCAGTGTCAGCCTCGACAGCAACTGCGGGGGACGCCCAGGCCTGGTCAGGCCGCGCACCCAGGAGATGGAGACCCGCATGAGGCTGGCCGGCCTGACCGTCCCCTCCCTGCTCAAACGCTCTAGCTCCCTGGCCAAACTGGGAGGGCTCACCTTCTCCACCGAGGACCTCTCAGACCTGGCTGATGATCAGGCCCAGCTGTTCTTCACCGTGCCCCCAGCCCTCTGAGTCCCCATCCACCCCCTGGAGCTGACTGTGTTTCCAGTGTCTCTCTTCCAGTCAGGTTCCATGTGTCTGAACCACCTGACCGTGTAAGAGCAGTTTGAAGGAGCAGGGAGAAATTTGCCAGGTGTCCTGGAGACATGCCTGAGAAATATTAGCAGCATGTTGGCTGGAAGAAAGTAAAATAACTAAAGATTTCCTATTCCTATTATAGACCGTATACAAAACATTAAGAACACCTTCCTAATATTGAGTTGGACCCCCCCCTTCCCCTTTTGCCCTCAGAACAGCCTCAATACGATGGGGCATGGACTCTACAAGGTGTCAAAAACATTCCACAGGGATGCTGGCCCATGTTGATTCCAATGCTTCCCACAGTTGTGTTAAGTTGGCTGGATATCCTTTGGATGGTGGACCATTTTTGATGCACACAGGAAGGAAACTGTTGAGCGTGAAAAACCCAGCTACTACCATACCCTGCCAAACTAAAAAGACAAACTTTTACATTTATTTTTATTTTTAGGGGAATCTTTTGTCTTGCCCATTCACCCTCTGAATGGCACACATACACAATCAATAACTCAAATGTCTCAAGGCTTAAAAATCCTTCTTTAACCTGTCATCCGACCCTTCATCTACACTGATTTGAAGTGGATTTAACAGGTGACATTAATAAGGGATCACAGCTGGTCCGTCTGTCATGGAAAGAGCAGGTGTTCCTAATGTTTCGTATAGTCAGTGTACATGTACTGTCTATTTATCAATCCAAATAAGAGATGCTATTGGAGAAGATCCACTCAAAGGAGCTCAATGAATGTGTGCAACTGAGCCTCTGTTTTGATTCATGTGCCCCTGAGCATCTCATGTGCCCCTGAGCATCTCATGTGCCCCTGAGCATCTCATGTGCCCCTGAGCATCTCATGTGCCCCTGAGCATCTCATGCCTCTGTGCAGACTGACTGTTGAAGATTGAATCCTCCTTTTCTGTATATTCCTCCCTTGCTACAAGCTGATTTTGTGTCACCGAACAACAACTTCATCATATGAGCAGCTTCCTGCCTCTTCAAGCAAAGCGGGGTACCTCAGTCAGAACACAAGCATCTCAAGACTATTATGGTCCAATACTGTTTTTGTTGGCTTACCTCTCCTCAATGATTGGCTCAGCCAGCTCTCCTCCATTGAGGTACTTAATTTAATAATGTCTTGAAGTGGTCAAAAGTCCATTCATAACGGTCTAGTGTTACGCAAGCTGTCCTCATTGTCACAACTAGAGCTTCCTCATGGGAAGCAGAGCAGTAGACTGACTGGACTTATCACACATGCTATGGATGATGGGAAGAAACAGAAGAAATATTGAAATTCTCTTCTGGATTAATTTCTGTATCTTTGAGGTAGTTTAGAGGGAGCATATACACTTTGGTTTAGTTTTGCCACAGCTGAACTTTCACTTCTGTGCAATGGTAATAGGTACAGTACTTCAATGATCTGATTTAAGAACTCATCATGTTTGTATGGTTTGATAGGATTTGTGGGCAACTGAAAGAGTTCAAATGGTTTTGGGACTGGATTTTACAACACTGCATTAATCTAATGTAGCACTGATAATCCTCTGCTGCCCCCCTCGTAGACCAGCTGTAGTCAAAGCCATAATGTCTGACCCCATGCCTTTTATCCATCGTCCCTGCATCACTCTCAAAAGGCAATCAAATACAGTAGGTTGATTTTCTAGCTGTTTAGTTTTGGCATTAACATGCTAGTACATACTCTCCTCCCCTTCTTGTTCACACCTTTGTGATACTGCACTGTAGAGGCTTTGTTAACCGGCTTTATTCAACTGTCAATGTGCCACAGCAACAGAGTAACATTAGACTACCTTTCTTTGTATTGCTAAAAAAAATACTATTCCGTTGATCTGCATAAGCTACACAAGACAACACCTTTGACACTGAAGGCCCAGGCATAAACCTGGTACTGTAAAGTGGCCACTGGGTCGTTGCTATACATTGAAGCAGAACGACTGTTTGAACAGCTTATTTTTGCTCTCCCATTTATTGCCAGACCTGGGAGTGTCCCAGCAGCAAAGCCTAATGTGATTTAGCTGGAGCTGTTTGTGGCAGGAAGAAAGAAGCAGCTTTTCTCAGCCTTTTCCATTCGTATGGCAATGCTATCAGCCAAACTAGGAAGTTGGGACTAAAACAAGCTGAGGCGTCGGAACAGACTATCTATAGTTGCTTAGAAAGGGGTTACAATTCTGGTTTCTGTGGCAGTCTGTGGAGAGAATATCACTAGCCACTAGGAATTGTTTTGTTTACAGCAGACATGAGCAACTTCCAAAGCTGTTGTAGAGCCGCAGTACAGTATGACTGGGGCCACTGCCATCATCCCACATGTTGTATCACCAATGTTACATTAACTTATCTTCCTTATTTATGATTGAGTATTTATTTGTACATGTTTTAATTATATAATCTAATATGCATTTGGTTGAGTTCTTTGTGGCCAGCCTAAGCTTAATTTGCCACACGGGTGTTATTATGCTTTGAAGTTGTTTTGTCTGTTATAACTACTGCATTTGGCATGTTGAGTGTGCAAGGATAATGTGTGATGGCAGTGTGTGTGCAGGCGCATGACAATATATAGATTTTATTACCACCATGGTTGTAATATGAGTGCGATGGGAAAGTTACTCCTTATATGTCATTGTCACTGATGCAATGGTCTATACTGTACATCATGTAGACTGGATTGCTCTTGATTTGGGATAACAAAGAAAATGAAAATCACTCTTAATCAGCTGATTATCGCGGCATGTGTTACATGAGTAACTTTTGTTAGTGTTTGTAACTCTGAGGTACTGGTCAAAGCAATTTGCAATTAATTTATGTTCAAGTCACAATAATGGCTTGTGTTCTGTGGTCAATGAACACTGGCTGTGCTTAGACAGGCAGCCCAGTTCAGAATTATATATATTTTTTCTCACTAATTGGTCTTTTGACCAATCATGTCAGATATTTTTGAGAGCTAATTTGATTGGTCAAAAGACCAATTAGTAAAAAAGAGATCAGAATTGGGTTTCCTGTTTGAACGCAGCCCTTGTGGCTTTTGAGTTATTGCACTGTATGAATTTCCCTGTGTTCACTGGTGGGTTTTCAATGATCAAAGAGATTCCCTCACAGGTAATACAATTATTTGAATGGAATAGGGATTTGTCTCAAACTGATCCCTGTCCCTTCACTTTTAATCCAGTCTACCACTTGTGGTTAGTGTGGTCACCATTTAGGCGTGATCATTTGGTGCACGTTATTCAAGCCTACTGTTATACTACCTTCATGTGGCTGTTCTAAGCTTGATGTAATTTATGACATAATGGGTTATAAAAGTTTACAGAATATCCTATAAGTTCAACTTTTTATTTCATGATACTGTGACGGGGTTGTGATGAAATTATTATGTTTGGTTAGCCAGTTGTGCTCAGCTTTAGGCCATGCTCATGGCAGTGAACAGTAGGCTGTGTGGTGGATTTAAGTGCTGTCAAAATGAGCGTCTTCACCAAATGCTCCTTCACCACTGATGCTATGCTTAAAGCTACTGCACTAGGTTTGATTGTTTGCATCATTTGTTTTTGAGTGTTTTATATTTCTACATACGTGCCTTAACCATGGCCTTAGCTCTATCTGGCCTAGCTACATCGCAGGCTTAACCCTGGCCTTAGCTCTGGCTGGCCTAGCTGCATCGCAAGCTTAACCCTGGCCTTAGCTCTGGCTGGCCTAGCTACATCGCAGGCTTAACCCTGGCCTTAGCTCTGGCTGGCCTAGCTACATCGCAGGCTTAACCCTGGCCTTAGCACTGGCTGGCCTAGCTGCATCGCAAGCTTAACACTGGCCTTAGCACTGGCTGGCCTAGCTACATCGCAGGCTTAACCCTGGCCTTAGCACTGGCTGGCCTAGCTACATCGCAAGCTTAACCCTGGCCTTAGCGCTATCTGGCCTAGCTGCATCGCAGGCTTTGCAGAGTCATTGTGAATGGAAAGGCCACTTGCCCTCTGCCCCCATAATAATAATCCTGTTGCTCACACAAACCCACAAAGTACACATGTTCTCACACAAGCTCTCTCTCCCACACGTGCATATGCTTGTCAAGCTCATCAGTTGCTAGGGTGATCTATTATTGAAACCAAAGTTTGAGGGGTTTATTTGGACATATAAGCACAGAACCAAGTCTTATCTACATTGCCAGGCATCTTAGGGTTCATTCACCTGCCCTTACTGACAATCCTTTAACTGGTCAATGCTTTGAGAGCGATGGAAAAAGCTGGATAGGGAGACATAGGAAGAGGGGGATAATTACAGTAGTTCATGTCAAGAGTACAAGTGGCCATCTTTCCTTGATGTTCACCCCTTACAATAAGATGTTTTTGCATATAAGCCAAGGCATGAATGAGTGAAACCACCTAGAACATACATAATCAACTTGAGTGATTTTTGTAACATTTTTATTTTTTTAAGCTGTGACTTATTGTTTGCACTGGCTGTTGTGTGATGCCCTTTTATCTGTTTTTATTTATTTTTTAAAATACATTTTGTTAAGGATGTCCAGTCAATGTGCATCATGGAAATAAATAATTTCCTCTCTTTTCTGGCCTGTACTGGATCATACTGAATGGAGAGGAGACAATCATCATGTAACACTTGCATTGCAAATACATGCACACAGACCATTGGTGTATTTATTGAGTTAGTCAAATTAGGTCATTGTGATATCACGGGATGGGCAGGGAGGAGAATGGGAGACTGGTGACAGTGGAAGAAGGATCCCTCCAACAAAAATACTCTGTAGTCCTTCAGAGCAATAGGCTAGACAGACAGGCCAGCAGGCCTGCCGCTTTCACAACTGACAGGTGAGTGCCTCCCTACCTCTGCTCCTCAGATGACAGGAAGCAAATGCTGTAACATAACAGACATAGACTTTATACATAGGTGAAGTTGTGTGTGTGTGTTCAGTGTTGCCCTTTTTATTCTACAAAATAGTGTATTTTGTGGAATGTGAAGCTAGTCAGGTGATGTGTTGATAATACTGGACCTGGGTTTGGGTTAGACAGATGAGAAGAGCAATGTTAGTCTGAATTCTCTGGGGAAGCGACCAGAGCAGCATATTATGTGATGCTATTCTGAGTGACAGACACATATTTTAGCATCTACGTGTCAGTCAACTTGGTGCATGTGCCTCAGTTATTTATGTCATGATGTAACTCCTGGGTAAAGGTATCGACACACTCAACCATCCACTCTGTCCATGGCCGTGATGTTTCAGAGCTATATTCAACTCCATTTTTGCACCTCGATGGGCTGTTCTGAAGTTGGCCACAAAGGTATGTGTTCTCTTATTTGCTATTTTGAATGGTGCATCATACTAGGCACTGGGACTGTTTTTTTTTCTTCCCCAGAACAGTTTGTTGGGACTTTCAGGAGTTGCTAATAGTTTGTTCTCTCGGAGTCACACGTCTCTCATAAATGCTCGGTGTCCTTGCATGATAGTAGAGAAACAAAGAGGGGGATATTTGGGTGAGGCTGTTGTCACAGATGCCTCCCACAGTTGCCAGCTGCTGCCATGAGAAGATCCTCTACCCTGCACACATCCATCTCAATAACACCTTAGATACAAGCCTGTAATGTTATCTAGTTGCGATAACATCCTACCAACATTGTGAGAATATAATAAATTAATTGAACCACTCATTCCCTTTGATACAGTACAGTATGTTACACACAGTGGGTGGTCATGATTACTTAAATTAACTGCCCAGTGAAAATATAACTTTAAAAATTTCTCATTCTGTTAACTCATATCCAAATAATGTTGTTGATGTGTACTATACCAAAGCATAATTTGGTATAGGACAAGAAAAAACACTTTAAAAACCCAACCTCAAACCTGTATCTCAAACAGGCTGTCTAAAAAAAAAATGCTATTTCCTCATAGAATATATAATCACTCTGAGGTGGATGAGCTGGCCAATCAGGGGTCTAGAGGATGAGCTGGCCAATCAGTGGACTATTTGCATGAACATTTTTAATGACCAGTATACTCCCACACTATTCTGTTGTTTGGGTACGCCCACACCATTCCACAACACAGAAAAGCTGATTTTTAAAGGTGCACCTGGCAGGAATCACTCCGCCATTTCCTGGTTGCAAAGATTTTAATAGTTTTCCTAAATTCAGTTTGTGACAAAACAAGCAAGTAAAGTGTAGAGAATCATTGTACCATCTAAACTGCTGTAAAATATATTTTCAGCTGTTTGAAGCTGGTGTACAAAAGAACGAGAAACATAGAAATGGCACACATAGAACAGATCTACCACTTCTTAGACTTGTTTTAAAAGAGAATGACAGATCATACGTGAATTTGATTGGGTCGCCCAAAAAGTTAAATATTGCAGCTTTAACATTCTTAATGACCTTTTTTTTTAAGGAAAACTATTTCACTCGTAAGTGATAAGTTCTTATTTCATAGAAATCTGGAAACACTGGGCAGTTACTGACATAGATGAAGGTTAAAAGTTGTCAGACCTGTTTAGATCACTTACTTCACTTAACAGCTGAGCCTAAATCAAATACAAAAACTGATTTCATAGCAAATTCTACCATTATTAAAACATTGATCACTGCAGGCCTGGGTTTAATGCAGTATAACTGATATTGTCTGGGGGGCTTACTGGAATAGTCTCTCAGCACCACTTAAGCCTGAAAAACCTGAAGATACCTGAAGGATTAGTTATGCAGGGTCAAGAGGTTCAGTCACCTGTCTGTCCTCAATCACTTCACCCTGCGGAATCAAACAGAGCCTGGAACATGGACATGGAATTAAAGTCTACAGGGTGTCTTCGTTTTTGGTTTCCTTCCATTATAAACCATTAGAAACGTCCCTTTTTCAGGACCATGTCTTTTGATAGATAATTTGTAAAAATCCAAATAACTTCACGGATCTTCATTGTGAAGGGTTAAACACTTTCCCATGCGTGTTCAATGAACCATAAACAATGAACATGCACCTGTGGAACGGTCGTTAAGACACTAACAGCTTAGGAAATTAAGGTCACAGTTCTGAAAACGTAGGACACTAAAGAGGCCTTTCTACTGCTCATCTGCGTGAATGTGCCTTAGGCATGCTGCAAGTAGGCATAAGGACTGCAGATGTGGCAAGGGCAATTAATTGCAATGTCTATACTGTGAGATGCCTACAGGGAGACAGGACGAACAGCTTGACAAAGTGGCAGGCCACGTGTAACAACACCTGCACAGGATCGGTACATCCAAACATCACACCTGCGGGGCAGGTACAGGATGGCAACAACAACTGCCCGAGTTACACCAGGAACGCACAATCTCTCCATCAGTGCTCAGACTGTCTGCAATAGGATGAGAGAGGCTGGACTGAGGGCTAGGGCCATTCCCCCCAGAAATTTCCAGGAACTTGCAGGTGCCTTGGTGGAAGAGTGGGGTAACATCTCATAGGGGCGGCAGGTAGCCTAGTGGTTAGAGTGTTGGACTAGTAAACCGAAAGGTTGCAAGACCGAATCCCCGAGCTGACGAGGTAAAAATCTGTCGTTCTGCCCCTGAACAAGGCAGTTAACCCACTGTTCCTAGGCCGAGATTGAAAATAAGAATTTGTTCTTAACTGACTTGCCTAGTTAAAGGTTAAAAAAATGTATTTAAAAAAGAACGGGAAAATCTGGTGTAGTCCATGAGGAGGAGATGCACTGCAGTACTTAATGCAGCTGGTGGCCACACCAGATACTGACTGTTACTTTTGATTTTGTCCCCCCCTTTGTTTAGGGACACATTATTCCAGTTCTGTTAGTCACATGTCTGTGGAACTTGTTCAGTTTATGTCTCAGTTGTTGAATCCTGTTATGTTCATACAAATATTTACACATGTTAAGTTTGCTGAAAATAAATGCAGTTGACAGTGAGAGGACGTTTCTTTTTTTTCTGAGTTTATGTTTAGTCACTGTCCATGTTGTAGTCTACCAAATCAACACCCTATGAACATAAAACATGTATTGCTACATATGCTGTTAAGGGCAGGGTGTCACATTTCTGTGTCATAGTGCCAGGCCACCAGTTACTGTGAAGACACAGTGGGCATTCATATTTAATAGGCCTATGCACATTCCAGGTTTTGCCATGGTATAAATGACAAGTGTTTACTTCAGATAATAAACCGACCTTAGTGTGATGGTCAGTTGAGAACATAATAATTTCTATTTTTGTTTGTAACCTAGAACTACTAAGAAACAGCATGCCATTTTAATGCCTGTTGAGCTTTGTTCCTCTCAAATAATCTCGCCTCGGCCATCCATCACGTCAGTCGTAAGACTCTGTCCTGATCAGTTACCAGACTGACAATCCTGTTCCAAAGTCAAAACCCTTATGACTGATCTGTTTTCAAGTTGACCTTTCCCTAGTCCTCATTGTCATAACAATCATAAACAATTAATTGGTTTAATTCTGTCGAATGCCTTACTGTAATATTCTAAGAGTGTGCTTAGATCATGCTCTTACTGAAGATATGATATCTCAGTATCCCTTACTGATTAATTTTCAATGGGAAATGGACATCAGTTTTGTTCTGTTCATGTTCCAAACAGCCCTCAGTGTGTGACCTTGGCATCAGGCTGGTGACTGATCTATTATCCCAGTTGTCCTGTTTCCTTTTTGGCCCTGGCATGTGACTCACCGGCAGCAGTGAGAGCCACTTTAATTATAGCGCCACAACATTCCAGCAGGACAGAATGAGGAGGGATAGAAATAGTTAACTGGAGAGAGGGGGGGGTAATTTATTTTATTCCTATCATCTATTTATATTCAGAAATATGGAAAGTGATCGAGAGGTACGGGGTGAGTGAGTCAGACAGGGAGAGGCTTGGCACAAGGCCTTATGTCAAATTAAGAGATACACAAGCAGCATGCTACTGTTCACTCCGAGTCGTTCCTTGACCACTGCTGTGTCTTGACGTGTATCTCTCTTCTCCTATAGAGAAAAAAAAGAACAACAACGAATGGGTCAGAAACTGAACAAAGGGTTGGAAAAGGAAGGAGTCTCAACAAATGCCTACAATGGAGGAGAGCAGTCGAAGCAGGGGGGAGAAGAGGGCCTTAAGGCACAGTTGGAGCCCATCGAACAGGGCAGCGGTTGTCGTAGCGCTGGGACTGGGAGCTATGGGATAGCAGAGCAACTGATTGTCAGCAGCAGCCTGGCCACTGAGCAGGGAGACGATGAGCTCACTGCGACCCCTGCCCTGACAGACACCCTCATTAAGGAGCCAATGAGCCCCGCTCTAGGCGAAGAACAGAGCCCTTTGACCATGGGGGGAGGGAATGAGGGAGGGGACAGAGAAGACAGGGCTGTCACACATAATACAGATATGCCAGAATGTATCCTGAGCTCTGAGAGGAGCACACAGTGCTCAGAGCCCAAGAAGAAAGCTGCGGATAGTAAGAAAAGGGTGAATACTGGGACAGGAGCTACAATGGAAGTAATGAGTAAATGCCCTGCTGGTGGTGGGCACAGAGACTCAGATACAGAGGATATGACAGATAGGTCTAACACAGAGGACTTGATCTCAGAACCTACCAAGGAGGTCTTCGTACTTCTGGAGAAGGATGAATCGGGGTTATCGTGTGATGTGAGCAGCGCGATCGCTGATAGCAGGGACAAAGAGAAGGAAAAGAAACAGCCTTCTGTAAAAATAATCGTGGAGGAGGATACGACTTCTGCCGCTAGTGTGGATAAACCGCAAGACCTTCCAATGTTGCCTACTGACCCACAGAGGAACGTTTATTCTGCTGTGGATGATCTGAGGCTCAGTGAAGACAGACTTCATAGCGGAAAGAAACAGCAGGAATCACAGACAGCCTCATCTTTGGGCACCGAAACAAGCAAAACACAAGTAACATGGGATGAGGATACAAGCAGCACTGTAAACACTTATTGTGTTCTTTCCGGTAAAGGCAGCAGTGGTTGCGAGGCACAAACCTCACGTTCACAAACAGACTGTTCAGAAAGAGCAGATCTACATTTGGCTGAACCGGCAGGCATCGGGTGTCCCCCAAAGAAGGCTGAACGAACTGAGGCCGTCAAAGCTATTTCGGAGAATGAGTCTGGAATTACTGCAGTTTGTGATCTCAAAATGGGCATTCAAGGCAAAGAACCAGACCTCTTGAGTATTGAATCAACTCGTGCCAATTCCAAGTCAACTTATATAAATAATACATTCTATGATGATATAGACTGCACTCATGAGGATTTGGTCCACTTGAATATAGAGGAAGAGCTTGATGAGAAAACAGAAGCATTAATTGCGCTCAACACAAAAATGAAGCCGGACAAACGCTGGGAAAAGACAAATCCAGTTAAGAGTGGTTCACAAACTGAGAAAGAGCAGGCCACAGCCCCAGATGAGCATCCACAGGTGAAAGACACACAGAAAAGGGAAGTAAAAAGAGACTGTGTCACAGAGAACAGGATTGGGCCATGTGAGTCAAACCAGTGTGAACCTGAACTACACATGTCATCTTCAACAGGTGTCCCAGGAAATCTAAAACCACCACATCCTCCTCAGCCTCCACCAAGGCCAAACGCCAAAGGTACAGACAAAAGACAAAAAATAAATTCTATTCATTCACAGTTTGATAATGTAAAGCGCAATGATGGAAGTGTCTCCTTACAACAGCAGACTACAACTTATTCTGGAAAAGCAAAACCAGTATTCTCTTCCCCTGACACATGCACCTCCATCACCAACCATCAACATTTAGCTGATGACTCATTAGAACAATGCAATGTGATTCCCTCCCCTCCTCTCTCTGTGCCAAAGCTAGAGGATAGTGATGGGCAGAGACAGGTTGTTCCCATGCAGAGGGAGAGAGAACCTGTCTGTTACACTCATGTCACCACCCCACCACCCATCACTCACCTTCTGCCTGAGAGGGAGATGGCGAGCGCAGTGCCAACACAACATAACAACAGTATGGATTTCACCCAGACAGAGGACAGAACAACAGGTGCCTCTATAGATCCATCTGTTCCAGTAGAGAGGCCTAAACCGAAGGGGCCTCCACCACCTGTCCCAAAAAAGCCCCAAAATCCCTTTAAGATTCCAGCTACAAAAACAAGCTCTATGGATGAACAGAAAAGAGGTGATGATTATCTTCACAAAGAGGAAAAGAAGAGGAGGAGACAACCACATCAAGTCAGCAAAGGAAATACTTGCGACACAGCTTCTCGGGATATGTGTGTGTTATGGGATGACACAGGTTCTTCTTACACTGTACCATCCAACATGTACACACGAGATCATTTTGATTCATTGGATGATTTTTCACAACAACAAAGGGCACCAACTAGAGAGGAAAAGTATAGAAATATCATAGATTTTGATGCTTGGGCAAGAATGGTGAAACTTGCTGCGGAAGAGGAGAAACCAAAACAACTTGACATGTTGGACGGACGACCTTTTTTGGAAAAGCAGGCTAAACTCAAAGGCCCACCACCTCCTGTACCCAAAAAGCCCCAAAAGCCATTTGTTCCATTAGAAACAGTTCCAATCTCAGAGGACATAGCTTGGCCTTCAGATGACGAGGAGATACGAGAACTAGAGCTGGCCTTGTGTGAGAGAATGGAAGAGGAAGATGATGACCCTGAACCCCAACCTGACACGGTCAGCACAGATGTCCGTTGGAAGAACCTTGGTGACCACAGAATCCATAGTGGTCTTGGTGAGCCTACCGATCGTGAGTCTGTGGCTGAGCTTGAAACTGAGACATACAGGCCTGTGGCTGAGCTCATAAAGGAGACCAACCAGATGCACCAGAGAATCAGGCATGCAGACCAGACAGAACCCCTCATGGCCAAGTCCATGATCAGGCATGCAGACCAGACAGAACGCTTCATGGCCAAGTCCATGATCAGGCACGCAGAGCAGACAGAACCTCTCATGGCCAAGTCCATTGACGGGGCTGTGGACCTGGGCCAGAGCCTGAAAGTATCACAGATGAAGAAGGCCTTCGATTTCACTAAGAAGCCTGCTGAAAAACCACCAGAGACAAAGCCTGAACCCAAAAAAGGTAATAAAGTGCTTTGGATCAAATTCTCTCTCTGGCTGTCTCTTAATTTATATGTGTCCCTCCCTTCTGTTTCTTTCTTTCTTTCTCTCTTTCTTTCTTTCTTTCTTTTCTCCCTCCCTCACTTCCTTCCTCCCTCCCTTACTTCCTCCCTCCCTCCCTTACTTCCTCCCTCCCTCACTTCCTTCCTCCCTCACTTCCTTCCTTACTCCCTCCCTCCCTCACTTCCTTCCTCCCTTACTTCCTCCCTCACTTCCTTCCTCCCTTACTTCCTCCCTCCCTCTATCTGTGTGTGTGTGTGTGTGTGTGCCTCTTTCTATCTCACACACACAAACGCACACACAGCCATGTGAGGATCTTGAGTTGTAAAAAGCTATTGGAGTCTGGTTTTGAGCATTGCTTGCAAGTCAGTGAGTCATACTTGTCCTTTGTAACTATGGAGCGTACTGTACGCATGAAAATGTGTTAGTCAGGCCTTTGGGTTCAGTCGTACTGTAGATCGAACAGTCCTGTGTCCCGTGTGGATCAGTTCATAGAGCATGATGCTTGCAACACTAGGGTTGTGGGTTCGTTTCCCATTTGGGACCAGAATGAAAAAAAGTACACAGAGAGTATGTACTCACTACTATAAGTTACTCCGTATAAGAGCATCTGCTAAATTACTAAAATGTAAATGTAATAGAGTACCACAGTATGAGTCATAAAACCCATAAAACCTAGAGGTCAAACAGGGAAATGGTTCCAATTGTTTTTCCACCGTTCATTTTTCCCATAGGGGATTTTAGAAACACTTAAAATAGGTCTGTGTTTTGTGTAGGCTTACCTTGGTGTGACATCTGATAACTGAGTATTGTTTTTCTTGAAAATAATGGCACATTATTGTACTCTTTTCTCTAGGACAAGATTACTTTTATCAATATAGTCGCCTGTATTTACCCCCCCAAAATTAAATGCTACAATTCTGTGAACTGTCTTGGCAAGTTTTAAATTGACACATTACCTGCTGGCAAAGATATCAGCTAGAGGTGAGGTGCAGGCGCTTGCAGGGATTTAACGTTTTGCATGATGTCTACTTTGATCCTAATTAGCATTTTAAAATCTTAAGAGTAAATAGAGACGAATATATTGATAAAAGTCACCTTGTCCGAGAGAGATTTACATGGTTAGCAAAACATCACGCCAGGGTAAGCCTACACGAAACACAGCCCTTATTTTAAGTGTTTCTAAAATCCCCTTTGGGTATTATGACACCTCCACTGTGGGATTCTATTGAACAAATGTACATTGAACAGGCGCAAACATCTGAGAAATTTGGTAAACTGGGGAGATTTTTATTGTATTTTTATAATGTGGAGCTGCCTGCCTTGCCATTCTCAGAATCACCACTTACAGGCGCACTAAACATTATTATTATAAGCCTACTTATGACAGTGTTGGTGATGCTTTCATAGACTCACTTAATAATTTTCAATGGAGAAAAATAAATAATAAAACGGTATCTTTATCATATAAATAAGACAATTGTACTCGTATGTAAGAGGCGGGGATGGAACAGGGCGTTGCTTCCGGTTCATAGAATTACAGTCTGGAGGGAAAGAAGAATACTCGAACGGCTAAACGAGTGTAACAAGGGAAAATCGTAACGGACGAGGGCTAAACGACCATATTCATGTGTTCATATTGATTACCTCGCTTTCACGGAAAAGTTCGCATAGATTTAGGAGGTAAGGAAAATAGACCGCTCTGTATTTGCAGTAAACATGTTGCTGCTAGCTAACCAACCCGGCTGTGCACCGTTAATGAATGGTAACAGCCTGAGCCATGGATAAAATATGCACTTTTGTTATAATAGCTCACTGGCGGTGTCTATCATGCTCCAAATTCTAGCCGATAGTAGTAAATAGTAAATTCATGAGTGTCTTTATCGATACATTCCTTAGACATCGCTTTAGCAAGTCTTGTTAACCTGTCATTTATCCTCCTGGGTGATGATCTGCCTTTGAAAATTATTACTAATGAATTGCACATAGGGAAGTAGCTAGCATTTTTGCTAGCCACACAATGCATGGCTATTGTCCACCTTTAGCGTATGGAATCAAGAGTAGCCTGCCTAGCTATGCTCTATGGTCAAATCTGTTGGTTTATTATTACACTGTACTTCAATTTCTGCTTTGACCAATCACCTGTATTAATCAGAAGCATACAGATTACAGTAACCTACAGGACCCAGTCATCTAGTTAATTCAATAATAGCTAGCTAACGTTACACGTTGCTTAGATCGCTAGCTGCATTCTCTGGCAGCTGCTGTTAACAACGCGGGTGTATTTAAATACACTAGCGTTGATTTCAATTGTATTGGGTTGCACAAAAACAGTCCGCGTGAAGCCAGAAGTTAAATACAATTCAATTTCAATTTACTGTGCCAGTGGGCAGGAGGGTTGGTCATTATGATGGGGGAATTTGATACAAAATATTTAAAGGAACATATTATTAAACAGACTTTCCAAAGCTGGTCTGTTGTAGACCCACCTCTTCTCCTGATTACCTCATGTCAAAATAAAAGTTCTGCACATGCGCCATAATATGTGGACAAAAAAGGAATAACTTGTTTTGCCATGAGGTAAGTAGATAGGAAGTGGGTCTACAAAATAACCACGTTTGGAAAGTCTGTTTAATAATAGGATCCTTTAGATATTTTGTCTCAAATTCCCCCCCTCATAATGACCAACCATCCTGCCCACCGGTACAGTAGGTTGAAATGGAATTGTATTTAACTTCTGGCTTCCCGCACACTAGCGTTGCACAAAAATAGTGCATGTAAATACGGTTGTCTGTGGCAGTCAATTGTGTGTCCAATGATATCCAGTCTAGTAGGTCATACACTGATAATAGATGCCACTGTGGTGTTGTCGCAGTTTAATCTGAGACTAGAGTTATCAGTCTGTCTACTGCACCTCTTTTCTTGCCAGGAAAGAGTAAGCATATGGCCTACCATTGACTGACCACAATTGTCATCATTTTGAACACGAATGCATACCTTTTATTACATAATATTGTCATATGGTCTACCTCACAATACCTAGGGCTTACTATTTTTGCATTGCTCGTATAAATTGATCATGATCAGTTTCTATGGGTTTAGTTGCACTTAGACATTTATCTATCATCTATCTACATCCTATCAGGGGTGAGAAAATACATGATCCACCTCTGTTTAGCAGCAGAATATATTTGACACAAGAACTGGCTGACAGTTTTACAACATGTCACAGTTAAGTCTGTCAGCCAGTTCTAATAATGGACCATTGTGTTCTGTTTTTCAAACCCTGCATGTCCTTCTCTGGCTGCATGATGCAGTTGTAGTGATGCAGGCTGTGGTCAAATAGCCACAGTATCATAGGAATAGTTTATGTCCTGTACCCAAGGCTTTGACCCAGGAGGATATTTGATCCAGGAGAGATGGGTCTTGCTGTGGTTCCTGCTCCGAGAGGGATTGATGTGTGACTAGAAGGGTCTTCAGGTAAAATGGATGCTTGCCTATGTTTTGGCTAATGTGATTTATATGAAATATAAATAAATAGTGTTATTTGCTAGGCAGATGTTTCAGTCACTGGCCCCATTTCTTCAGAAGGATGCAAACCCATGACCTGAGTATACTTTATAAGCTGGGAGATGGGCTTGGTTGAGCTCAGTCAGAAGAATGTAACTCCGTAGCTCTAGAGCGAGGACAGCCCATTGATACATGTACCAGCTCCTTAATAAAAACGACTGATTAAACACTTTTATGACTAAAAGACTATCTCTTCCCTCAACATGTAGTATTCTCTGATTTATCTCTCCACCACAGGGTCAGCTTCTGTGTTATTCAGACCAGTTCTTTCTGTCTGTACTACCATTCAAAATGAGAGTGCAGAGAACCCAACAACAAACTATCAGATTCTACCCAGTGCTTACATCTGGTCAATTGATGGGCTATTCACTACATTCTGGTTATCCTTACAAGATTGCGAGGCCATCAGTGAACATTCTGAATAGATGTTGAAGGTAGCAGCATGTGGGTTAATACTAGTGCTGGGAATTGCCTGGGATCTCACGCTATGATGTGCCGATACGATATGCATTATGATTCTCACAGTTCTATATGTATTGCAATTTGATGTTCCAAACATATTGCTCACTATATTTCTGCTGCAGAGAGACTAGAGAGAGCATGAGAAAGAGTTTTGTTATGTAATTGAAATAAAAGTGCTGAAAACATGTTGCCCCCCCCAATCACTAGTTAATAATACTAGTAGAATGACTCTGATGGCGGACATTTGTGCTGTCCTATTCCTTATAGTCTCGTCTATTATCACAGTCTGCCATGCGCATGGGCTAAAGGAAGGATAGAACTTCTGCATCCACTTCCTGTTAAGGGAACAACGCTATGTCTACAGGAAACCATCACTCATCAAAAAACAACATTCCATATGAAGTATGGTGGGAGGATCAACAATTATTCAATCCAAATGCCAACAATAATTCATGTTTTTACATGGGTGGCACACTGGCAAAATGCCTACTGCACACTCCTCAAGAGGATCCACCAGGTCAAAGTTTTTGATTTTTACGGTGCTGTATTGTGGCTATGGACTGCTTTCTGTTCGGGGCTATGGGAGACCGATACAAAGAAGCCTTTGATGCTGAACTGTAATTGATTAAGTTCTTCCTGCAGTAGGGTCAGCTCCTCTGATTGGAGCCTGCTCCCTGTGAGGTGTGATGGGAATCTATCATCTGTTTTGTTTGGAAACCAACCAATACGCTAGCTAAATTGAGCTCACTTGTCAAACTTTTTGGCCAGCTTACACCAACATTTAGCCTGCCAAAGTGAACATTTGGGAAATGTGAATAAAGGCTGGCTAAGTAGGCTAATAAGAAAGTTTGTCAAAATAACTATTAGGCTAATGCGGCAGGTAGCCTAGTGGTTAGAGCGTTGGACTAGTAACCGAAAGGTTGTACGATCGAATATCCGAGCTGGTAAAAACCTGTTCTGTCCCTGAACAA